>NW_005842330.1:951563-954596 GCF_000455745.1 Alligator sinensis | reverse complement strand
GCTGGATAGTGAACTCGACCAAGTGATGGTCACTATCTCCCAGGCTACCATGAACTCGCATGTTCCCCACGAGATCGTCCCCTGTTACTAAGACCAGGTCAAGCAAGGCGCTGCCCCTGGTGGGACTAGACACCACCTGGGTTAGGCGGAGGTCCTGCACACAGTGTAAGAACCTCCATGAGTGGCTTGTTTTGGCTGTCTGCTCCTCCCAGCAGATATCTGGGTAGTTTAGATCTCCCATGACCACTGCCTCCCTCACCTGTGTGGCGTCTGCTAGCTGCCCAGAGAATACATCGTCTAGCTCTTGATCCTGTTGAGGAGGCCTGTAGTAGACCCCCACAACCAAGTTATTTTCCCCTGCCCCCTCCTGGATCCTGACCCACAATGCCTCAGTGTTCCCCACCTCCACCCCCGCCTTGATGGTGGAAGACGTATACTGCTCCTTAACCTAGGGAAACTGTATAAAGATAGAAAAATACAGAAATAGATGCTCTCTTGCCCTGTCCCCTGTTTGCAGCTGACAGCTCAAAGCAGCCACATGCAAGACAAGTTCCGGCAGGCCTCCATATTGGGGGAAGAAGGGAGCACACAAAGGTGAGTAGGATGCTGGCAGACTGTGACCTAACTTGAGTTAGGAGGGGATCTGGTACAGAAGTTTGATAGACCGGCCTAACCTAAATTGCTTAAGGGGAGTAATGTTTCAGACCAGTCTTTTCTATGGAAAGGGCCTAAAGTTTCTTTCACAACCCAAAGGGCAAGCTGCCTAAGGCTGGTAGAATTCCTTTTCTGTAACTGTGGGGTATACTGGTATAAGGGAAGTGGAGCTGAGGCTTGAGGGGGTAAGAAGTTATCTCAAGGCAAACTTGGTGTGTTACTCAAGACAACAGTACAGTAGGAAGAAAGTCAGGGCTCTGGGTGTCCCCCACAGACCAGGTTTGTGACAAGTATCATATTGTATGCAATCCATAATATACACTTTACTTATAGTTGAGATTTTATTTTGCTTTCACGTTCATTTATTTGTCTTTATTTAGATTGCATTTCAGTTGTAGTCTCTCACTATTCATTTGATTGTGTGTAGTGCAATAGTATACCTATATCAACTGTAGCCCTTAATTACTACTGCAATAGAAATATGTCCAAACCCTCAAAATTTATCTCCAGTTCTAGCTTCATATCTCTACCTGATGGTTACATTGCTCAGTCTTCTCAGGTGGTAACTAAGTGGCCTTCAAATAGCACTACTGTAAAGTTTCCATTAAAGATAACAAAATCTCTCTCTGTTATCTATCCTCAACAACAAAAAAGCAGATTCCTGGGAAAAAAAAGGAGAAGATACAATAATGGATTTATTACGAATTAGTGGAATCATAGTCATTATGAAGGTATATTATGCTAACTACTGCAAGATTATATAGGTACCTCAGTGTTGTGTTAAATTTCAATATTCACATTATTCCAAAAATCCAAATTTTAAACTAAATAGAAGTCATAGATTATTTTTGCTAATCCTTTCAGAACAAGAAGTTTAATAATGCTTCCTAGTACAAGAGTAAAAAAAGTTAATAGACAGAAGCTGCATGTACATGTGCAACAAACTGAGCAGTAGACTAATTTGCTGCGGTGTAAAGCATCACAGTATACACGTGTAATACTATTTGACTGCAGCAAACTCATTTTCACTGCCATAATGTGGCAAAAATTCCTGGGAAAAAAAAGGAGAAGATACAATAATGGATTTATTACGAATTAGTGGAATCATAGTCATTATGAAGGTATATTATGCTAACTACTGCAAGATTATATAGGTACCTCAGTGTTGTGTTAAATTTCAATATTCACATTATTCCAAAAATCCAAATTTTAAACTAAATAGAAGTCATAGATTATTTTTGCTAATCCTTTCAGAACAAGAAGTTTAATAATGCTTCCTAGTACAAGAGTAAAAAAAGTTAATAAAATAAAAAAATCCATAGCAACCAACTGAAATCTTATCATTCATTCAACAGACAATGAAAAGGCTCTTTAATGACACAGTACTACTGTGGAAATAGAGTGCTGCTAAGACCGTTATTTTTTTTTAGCAAAGCTATTAGAAAAAAGAGACTTCAGGCTGTGACTAGAAAGCTCTGGGGATTTATAATTGGATATTCAGCCTTTTGCCCTTAGGTCACTGATGTGATTGTAAGGAGCAGAGAGGGGAACAGTTGTGACAAGATATAGGTGGATTTATTTAGTCAAAAAATAGAATTAAGTTTTTTGAGAGAAAAGTATCTCAGCAAAGAAAATCTTATTAGGCTACCAATATTGCAAGAACAGCCCTTTTGTGAGCTTTTGTTTTCAGTACCAGCTGCTAAAAAGGAACAAGAAGGTGACAGACAGTGAAATATAAATATATTTCACTCTGATGGCACCTGTCAAAGCATCTAATTAATGTTAACTAACCTACTATAATATTAATGTTAACTAACATTGCTTCTTTATATTTATATTTAAGGATCACTTCAAGGAAATGCAGTCATCTCTGGTTGGCAGGGGCTGGCCATGAAGGAGCACAGAGCATTTTTCATGTAGAAGAGTGTTTGTCTTCACTTCTTGGTTTAGTCCAAGAAGTGAAGACAAACACTTTTCTACATGAAACAGCAGCAGGAAGTTAGCTAGATACTAGGCATGTGCGAAACAGCTAGTATTCACTTCGGATTTGGATTTGGCTGATTCGGGGGACAGTGATTTGATTAAATTCAGCCGAATCTCCCAATCAACCAGGCCAGGCCCATCCCCCACCCCTCTCCCAGCCCAACAATGGCTGCCCACCCGCCCCAGCTCCCAGCACTTGGGGTGGGGGGGAGCCACAGCTCAGCAGGGGCTGCCAGGTGTGGGGGGTGATCCCTGCTGCCCCCAATGCCCCACACTGCATGGGGGGCTCTTCACAAGCCCCTGAAGCCCCTCCTCCAGCTCCCTCATGGGTGCCCCACATAGGCCAGCTCTGGCCCTTTAAGAAAAAAAACCTGAAGAAACACCGGGACTCACCAC
>NW_005842330.1:948587-951359 GCF_000455745.1 Alligator sinensis | reverse complement strand
TCCCCCCCTGCCCGGAAGCACCTGGTGAGCACTGGGGTTTTTTTTTTTAAGTATGGAGCTGGTGCGGGCAGGGGCAGCCTTGCGGGGGGGGGCTGGGGGAGTGGCAGGAGGGCTGGGAAGGGTCTCCCCTCAGTCCCCTCCCCCACCCCTAGTACTTACCAGCTTACTGCTCAAATAATCAAAGCACTCCAAATCTTTGCCGAAGATTTGGAGAGCTTTGAATCAATTCGGACCTTTAAATTGGTCCCCTGATTTGATTTGGATTTGGAGATTTGGCCACCGAATCAGGCCAAATCTCCTCCAAATCGAATCACCACCCAAAGCTTTGCACAGCCCTACTAGACACAACACAACTACTTCAGCTGGAATTTGGCCTGGAAATCAGGGTTAATGCCCAGCTCTAGTCAGGATGGGACACAGGGATGGGTGAACCAGGTGGCTGCCCAGGGCCTGGACAGAAAGGAGCCCCCAAATGATAACTTTTTGATGATGATGATGATTATCATTATCTGTGGCAAAGGGGGGCCTGATTACTAAAACTTAACCCAGGGCCACCAGGTATCTAGGCACAGTGCTGCTCATACTAAACGTTTGCTGGTTCTGCATCATATTCAATGGTAGCACTTCTAGGAGCACTCTTCCTCCTTACTCTCTACAGAAAAATGTCCACTGGCTATCATGTAAACCCTGATAGGATAGCAGGAGGTATAATATAGTTAGCCATTCTTAATACTCACAAGTATTGGCTTGAGTCTTAAACAAAGAATTCATGTTAGCTTATTCATCTTTATTATTGATAGCAACTGGAAGCTTCTGATACCTGCCTTTTGGTGGCTTACATGTAGAGCTTCATGTTTTATGGTTCTTCAGTCATAGAACTTTTCTTGAAGCTATGCATTGCTTGTGCTCAAGGATCTATATTGTCATTGTGGGTGGAAAATAAACATTTCTGGACATTGTGGTAGTGTGGAAAAGCTTGAAAATATAAACAATGCAGTCCTTGGCTCCACTAAAAAATGTAAATGGAACTGCCACAGATTTTTCAGTAAGCTATTCAAAAAAATTGTTTAGTACCCAAATATCTCATTAAGATCCAACTTCTTGCAATATATCTATGCCCTTAGGTAAATAAAAAGAGTTGGTGTTATCAGTCTGATTCTTAGGGTTATATAAGGTTGCATACCTGTTCCTTATTTGACATCTCTGTTGGAAACCTCATCAGACTGACTTGGAACTAAATGTGTAAAGTCTCCACCTTCTACACCAGGCTGGGCAGATTACAGCCATTCACAACGGGAGGAGCAAAAAAGGGCGCGGGGGGGGGGGGGGGGGTCGGGGCTTGGTCCTGCCTGCCTTAGGTACCATCTGGCCATGGCGTATCTTGCTGTCCCTGGTCACACAGTGGAGTTGGGGTTGCTCCACAGTGGAACTGCCTTTTTAGGCAGCCCAGACAGTGACAGCTTCTTCTGGCTGCTACTGCTGCTGGCCCCAGCCTTGTGGTACTTGTGGGAAACTGTGCATGCAGCCTTGACCTGGTGCATCCTGCGCCTGCTCCAGACTCACCCGCCCAGGCTGAGCTGCAGCAGCAGATGGGTAGAAATTGTTGCTCAGTACAGGGACAAGCAGCTCCTCCCTCTCACTGCTGCTGGCACTTCCTGGTCCAGACACTGAAGCCTGCACTGCACCAGGCTGCTCTGCATCTCTCCTGCTGTCACTGCCACCTCTTGCAAAATGGTGACAATGCAGAGCAGCTGCTGGACAGCCCATAGGCAGCAGTAATGGCACTGGAGAGCCAGGGAAGCCTGGTGCAGTGTGGGTTCTGTCGGCTGCATCAGGAAGCACTGGCAGTGGTGAGAGGGAGGAGCTGCTTTTCCCCAACGCCGAGCAATAGTTTCTGCCTTGCTGCCACTGCTGCTCAGCCCAGATGGGAGAGTCTGGACCAGGTGCAGGGTGTGCTGGGTCACGGCTGCATGTGAGGGTTCCTGCCAGTACCACAGGGCTGGGCCAGTGGCAGCAGCAGCCAGAAAGAGTGGTGCTACCAGGGCTGCCTAGAAAGGCAGTCCCACTGCAGAGCTGCCTCAGCCCCACTGTGTTTCTAGAGGCGGCAGGGCGAGTCACCCCTGGGCAGGGCAGAGCAGGTGCAGGGCAGACTGGGGCTGCATACTGTTGGTGGTGGCGGGGAGGCAATGCACGGCTCATGGGCTCCAGGCTGTTGCAGGATGGGGGTGGGTGGCTCAGGTGGGCAACAACCACTGTCCCCACCCACATCCTCCCCCCATGCCTGCCCACAAGCCCCCCCCACCCCCCCACACACACCTGCATGCTTCTGGGGGAAGACCCACTCACTGCTACACCCACACACCCCACCACATAAGCACCCACACAAAAAGCCCCAGCCACCTTCCCCGTTCACACACCCGTCATCCCCCCACAAACCCTATACCCACCCACACACTCACAAATACCCACAAACCCTAAATATCCACCCACCCACATCTACAAATACCCCCACATGCTCCCCCACATCGACACCTCTTCACAAACCCCATACCAATCCACCCATACCCCCCACACTCCTCCACACCCCCTCAATATAGAGTAAGACTTTATTTTGAGCTATTATGCAATCACCTCTATATACACCATACAAACACTGATAAATTAAGACAAAAAATATGTTTTATAAATAAATTAAAATATGTTATTGTGGATGTTTGATTTTAGTATATAATTTGTTGGGTTTTTTTCTGTTTCCAAGATGGCAAACACTCT
>NW_005842330.1:929657-948556 GCF_000455745.1 Alligator sinensis | reverse complement strand
AAGGAGCATTTCTGGGGGATAGGGGAGGGACTTCTGGTGGCAAAGGTCAGGAGTTAGGGGGTGGGACTTCCAGTTCCAAGATGGCAACCAGGGGGCAGGACACCTGTCAAGGGGTGGGGCTGCCCTTGCAGCCCTCAACAGCTCAAAGCCCATTCAGCAGCCTTCCATCTGAAATACTTTCCCACCCATGGGAAAGTATACCCTGGATACCCTGGATGTGTAAAGCTCTCCCTTATTCCATAGATATAGTTTCTTTCAGGTTAGAATCTGTGAACACGGGGTGTCCCTATTCTATAGCCAAAAAGAACTCTTTAATATTTGACCATCATGCTTGTACTTTTCATGTGCACTAAATCAATTAAAAATGAAATTTGTTTAAATTTAATAGTCACTTGGCAAATGTAGAAACATTAGTTTGCATTGTATTACAGCTTGCTAACAAGCACTGTCAGTCTGACTACTGAAGCCTTACAGCTTCCTAGATGTAAACAGGATCATTTGGCTTCTGTAAGAATGCTTTCAGTTGGAGAAAATTTTTTTTGGTTTTTCTTTTCCCTTCCCCCCCCAAATAGTTTTAGACAAAGGGGAAAGTTGGCAGGAGAAACTGCTTATAAGCTTCTTAGGTCAGGTATAGAATTATGACATTTTTACTGAAGTTTCCTACTGCACTCTTTTATATTACATTAATTTGTGCATGATTATTTGGTTCATTTACATTTGTCATTAATGTAGTAATGCAATGTATGCAATTCCAAAACAGGCATATTTTTCTTGTGATCTATTTTGTCATATATAAACTGGGGATCTGAGACTACAGAAACCTCCTCATTATTTTGTACTTTGAATCATATTATTAGCCCATAATTGTGTGATATTTATTATTATTATATAGGAATTGAACCATGTTATTGTAGCAAGGCCCATGGTCTTGTGGGTAGCTGTGGCATCCCCTAGCAGCCTGGCTCACGTTCCAACATAGCCCTCCCTTCTTCATTCACTCGCCACACCCTTTTACTTCTTGAAAGTTATAAAAGGGAGGCTGCCCATAGGCTCTGGGTGAGCCTGACTCGATCCCCACTGTGACCGTCCTGGGTCCCTACAGTCATAGTCCTGCTCCCCAAGGCTAGTAGGTCCTCTCAGCCTGTCGGGACCTCTGCTGGAGACCTATATCCTTAAGGGCTTATTGCATGCTTCCAATCCTCCCTTACACCATGCCCTAAGCCTTGCAGGTCTTACTGTAATGATGTTTTATTCTGTGGGGCTTCAGCCTCTTTGGCCTCTGCTCCTTGACTCTGGCTAGGCCTTCTAGCCTGGGCCCGCTGTATCAGACCTGGCTTTGAGGCACTAGTTCTAGTTTGCGCCTCTTGGGTGCCAGGCCCCAGGCTTCTGTCTGGTTCTGTGGCCTCACTCTGTGCCCACTCTGGGCTCAACAGTCACTTGAGCCTGAGCCCATGCCTAGCAGGCCTCAAGGCAATTGTGTGCGCCTTGGGCACCACTGGGACCTCCGTATGATGCCCCTGTAGTCCCAACCCAAACCACCAGTGTAACTACAACACAAACACTAAGCCCCTGGGTTATAACATAAACATAAAGGGGAAGCAGCCTTCTGCCCCTTTCAGAGGGACATTTTTTTCCCTACCCTTTGTGCTGGCATACCTCCCAGCCTGGGCTCCGTGTGAGCTCCCAGAGCCTCACTGGGCTCTATATATGCAGCACTGCAGTCCCATCCAGAGCCCTGCTGCCAGGAGCTCTTCACCCCGTGACTTCCAGGGAGAAACTAGTTTGCTAGTCCTGGTCTCCTTGAGCCCTTGGACCTCTGGTCCCACACACAGCCCTTCTGGTAGAAACCTCAAGCTCTCTATGGTTTGGTTTAACATATAAACCAAAGCATACTTGCCTGCATAGACCCTTCTTTCAGTGCCCAAGGAGCTTGCCCTCTGTTCCCAGGCATGCAGACTTCTTCAGATAAATCCAAGTCCCTTCAGGAGTGCGGCTGCTGCTCTGTGGAGCTCCTCACTTCATGGCTGCTGGGGGAAACTGCCTGACTACTTCAGGCTCTGGGCTTATATAGCTCCAGCCTGAGCCCACTTCTGGTCAAGTATCCTGTTATCCCCTGTGCCACCTGCAAGTGGCCTCTCGGGCTGCTTGCTCTCTTAAAGGAGCAGGCACACCCCATATCCCTGCTGCAGTTATCAATAGGAGTTGTGAAATATACCAGATAAATTTGCAGTTCTATACATTTTCATTGCATTTATGAGATTGTTCTGCGATTCGATATGCAACATATCCAGTGCAAGTTGTTAGACTCTACCCTCTTTCAGGTAACATTTAAATGTTGTTTCCTAGCATATTGTTACTAAGAAGGCAACATTTTAAATATGCCAGGTTATTCATCTTCACTAAAAATAAATCTGACCTTAATTGGAAAATAAAAACCAAAGGGATGTTATTTAATTTTCAGCTTTGATGCTTTTGATAATTCATGTTTCAGACTTGAGTAAAAACTTTTGACTTTTCATGTATCAAGAGATTATTTATTAATCTTTCTTTTCCTCCAATTGTATGTGATTCGAAAAATTATAAATTCAATGCTAACTATGTGCTTCCACAATGGTAATACCTAGAAAATACCAGTATGGGGAAAAAAAATTACCAAGTTATCCCCATAAGGTGCTATTCTTTGATTTGATTTGACTTTGTGACTATGTGTTTGATTATCATTCTCAAGGCTGACCCCAAGTATTGTTGCCATTTTTATCTTCCTAATGGATACTGGTAGTATGTTCTGTATAGGAGTACTCATTACAGGATGCCCACAGACTTTGACTAGTACACCATGCATCTTTCCATGTTCTTAATAATGTTGGCTTGAGAGTGCATATTACATCAATTTATCATCAGGTTCTTTTACTTCTTATTTGCTTTTAGGTGCAACTCAAGTGGCTTGTTAAATGTGGTCTATAAAACCTGGTGCAAGTTGGGTGGAGGACATATGAGAGAGCTCTTTTCATTTACTGTATAGTCACTACACTCATGATCAGTTAGGGTGCTCCAGTTAATAGGCCAATTTGTCTTGAATTCTTCAAGTCAGGACTTAACATTATCTCCTAGTCTGTTAAAAACTGAGTTTATTGACCTTAAGGGAAAGGGCAGTCTCAGTCTTCAATTTTATTTTGAGGAAATATTTCATTTTTATATACTTTTTTTTTAGCAAGTTATTAGATGCCTAACCTATGCACGTGTCAGACTTCAGTATTTTGAAATATTTTGTATCAGATTCTGACACTGCATTGCTCAAATTGAGTAGTAACCACTACTCCTTTTGAAATTATTGGTAATATTTGCATAATAAGTTATTGCCTAATATGCTAACAGTGAAGAGCCATGGACTGTCTTTTCTTACGATATGTAAAAATAGAAGCCACCATAATGAGACCTAGATGTAGATTAGCCTGTTCATGCTATAGTGTTAAATAATTACAACGGTAAACAAGATGCCAACTCTTAAATGTAGGTAAATCGGTGTGCATAGATATAATCTCATGTGAACTGAAATTAAGTGTCAAATTTAGGCTGTATATAAATGAATATCATTGGTATTTAATTAGCAGTACACCTACAAAAATTGATTAGATTCAGGAGCATCCTTTAAAAATTATATTTAAGATCAAGTTTTGGAAACTAAAAAAAATAGACTTTATTTAGTTGGAGAGAGACATTAAAAATACAGCATTACTGCACCAAATTGCTCAAGCTAATTACACTGCCTAAATTAAAGAATATTGCATCATATTTAGACAGAGAAACAGATTAAGCGAGAATAAATTTGATAACTGCTAAAGCATGGCATTTTCCAGGATTATGTCTCATTGCTTAAATCTCTTTACTGCAGATGAGAAAAAAATAGATTTAGTTATTAAAATAAGAGACAGTGAGAGAAAGAGACTGGCGCTTTTTATGTTTGTATAAGACAAAATCATTTTGAGTATTTAGCCTCCAGCAAAGGCTACAAACTGAGTTTTCCTTGTTGTTGGGTTGGTTTGTTTGTTTGATTTTTTGCCAATACATTTTTAGTACAGTATATGCATACACAATCAGAGATGCATCCAAATGCAGAGCAGAGAATATGGCAGTGGCTGGTTCATTGTATATCTACTTTCTAGTGTGATAAGGAAATATAACTTGTAAGAGAAACAAAGCCATGTGAGGATTTCACGTGAAGACAGAAAGTTAATTATAGTGCCTGCTATCATATAATGTTGCTATGTACCAGCAAGTGATTGGCATATCAATATTGGATAAGAAGTACCAGTGAAGGATGCATGTTAAATATACATTTGATACATTTTTTGTAGGGCATTATGGAATAATGCAAGTGTAGCATACTCCTTTTCAAAAGATAGAATTTTGATATTTCAGTAGTGCAGTGAAAACATTCAAAGCATTTTTATAGTTTTGTATAGAGTTGCAGTTTTGGTTCTTTTTTTTTGTGTCATTCCCATATTTAAGCATAGTAACAAATATGAAATTTAAATTTGGAAATTATATATTTTGCTGCTGAAAAGCTGGCTTACAAATTTTATCAAATAAACTCACATTTGTAATTTTAATTGAGATATTCACATAACTAAAGTTATATACAATTATTACATTTAGATCAACCTAACCAAGATTAGATTTATCAAACTGACCTGGCACTCAGGCTTTCGCAGGGCTTAAATCACCTTAAAAATGGCATGCCTGATCTAAAGTTAGTTCACCTCAGGAGTGTGGCCTGGGTTAACCTCATCTAAAATAGGTTAACTCAGCCTAACAAATGCCTGCATTCATTCACAGCATAGCCTCAGAGGCTGGGAAAGCCCAACCACTCACCCTAGCTCTGCCAACTCGGGGTCCTGGCAGCAGATACTGGATCCCAATAGCGGGCCTCTCGGTGTTGGGATCCAACCAGGTCTCGGCAACCAGGGGTGCAGTTGTGATCTCCCAGACCTAGATGTGTTTGTGAGGGATCATGGCTGCTGCTATCTCCCAGCAGCAGGGATTTTGCATCCCCCACTCTCCCCAAGGCTGGGAAACCAGACCTGCTGTGATCTCCCAGCCCTGGGGACTTCATGCACCCCCAGGGCATGGGAGCTTGTGATGTGATGAGATTTAATGTGCAATCCCACAATCAAACCTTTTGCCACATGCATGTGGCATGGCAAGAGCCGCAATTGTGTGGATCTGCATTAATCTCATCATGCCATTATCTGCATATGTAGGGGGGGCCCTAAGAGTGTTAAGAAGTCATGAGTCCAATAGATATTAATAGTTGTTGCAGAAGTTCAGAATTTGTTCTATGCAACTTCCATATACACATATTTAGATAAACATTCATAAATGCAACTAATAGATATTTTGATTTTTAATATGCATTTAGATACACTATATAGTTTAATAAATAGTGGGTGACTCTATACATGTCCCCCACTGTGCAGTGTGGCGGTCGAGTGGCAGGCCGGGCTATGGCCAGTAGCCCAAAATGGCAGGTGGGTACTTTTGACCGATGGAGCGGAATTAGGCACCGAAGTGTATTGGTTAAACTAAGATTGCTTTAATTACACTGGTGGTGATTACAGTGCAGGGTGGAAAACTGACTCAGGTTACAGTTGCAAACGGATGAAAGCTTTCTGAGAACGAAATGAGAAGTCCGTGAACGGCTTAACGAGCATGCAGAGCATGGGATACGTCAGGTAGGTCAGTGACGGGGAGTCACTGGTGGGTGATCAGTCTGCCAGGTTTACTCCGAGAAACGTGCGGAGTTCTCCAACTTGGAGAAATATGCTGAGTTCTCCAATGTGGGCGGAAACTGCTTTAACTTTTATATGACTAACAAGCCAATCGCTAGTCGCCAAATATGAATAATTTGGAACCAGCCAATGGTGGTGTGCGTGTTTGCATAGAGTTGGCGGGAACTTTTTCGGAGCTGTACTTTTCCACCGTGATGTAGCATTTAGTTACTGGGCTCTGACATAGCGGAATTTTCCACTGTGGCACATGTATCAAACCAAGGGAATTTTCCACTGTGCCATAGGCATACAACTTACTGGGTTATGACATGCCCCCTTGCCGATGGCACAGTTGGAACTATTCACTATTCTACTTACAAGCCGGTCACATCGTCGTTGTCTTGTTCAGGAGATTCATAAGGTAAACGAGTACATACAAAAGCTGATAACAAAACAAGTTTGTTCTTAAGGTATTGCATAAAACAACAACCTACACATACGCAAATACCAATGCAAACAAGAGTCATTAACAGGGTAATAAGGGGGGTTAGAAGGGTTAAGAGCCATGAGGATGCGTCCCATCCAAACCAATTGAAGAGGTTCGATAACCATCCTTCTCCAATACTTGAGATTTTGTTTGTGTCGGTGGTGATTTGTCAGATTGCCTCGATTTGATCATTTAAGGGTATTGAGATGTTAGGGATACTAATACAACAGAGATCACGGGATAAATTAAGATACTGACATAGACCTCCCTGCTGTAGGAGCATTGCATCTAGAGCAAGGCGATTCTGCAAGGTCATGCACGACGTGGCTTGCAACTGCTGATCGATTAGATGAAAACTATCAGCAGTGCGATTGGCAAGTATCTCGACTTGCTCTGCTAGCTGCGCAATGGCTATTCGGGCCTTAGTTATTCCTAGTCCCCAAAAGAAAGTATTCTCCATGGTCCATTGTAGTCCCTCGCTTAAGTGTTCCTGCCAAGTCAGGGCACTCCAAGTTACGCCCCATTTTTGGCGATGCAGTAACATTGGGCAAGGAGGCCTGGAGGTGCTGGCATATAAGGGGGGACAAAGCGACACAGTAGTTAGAAAACATTGCACTCCAGAAAGTGTGGCTGGGAGGGTCCTATATAAATGCCCATCAGAACAAGCCCACAACATTCCTAAGGGGGCAGGAGTAGATAACTGTGCGCAGTCGCCCGAGAAATAAGAGGTTTGCCAGGCCCGTTTGGGCTCAACAACCTTAAGGTTCGCGCCATGACAAGCAGAACTCATTAATGCTGCACGCAAAATAGGGTAATAGAACGAATACCAGGTTTGATTATTGGATACGTTAACTGCTAACGATACATTCCAAGTGATTATAGGTGGGGGTTTATGAAGAGGCGAAAAGGTGACCCTGGGGACGGGGCCAGGTACAGGTGGACAGCGGGCGCAGGTACCTGAACAATTGTTATAAGAAGTGGTACAAGGTGGGAGTGTGAGGTACCAGGGGGGAGTCACGGTCCATGGGTCCCAGGTCAGAGAGTTATCTGGCCTTGACCAATCCATGCCTTGGGAGTTGATTCCCCAGGGGACCTGAGAGCATGGGAGGGAGATGTTAACGCCCACTCCCATACCCCCTGAGTTCCCTGCTACATGGACGATGGATGTAGACGTGCAGTTTTTCCCGGTTGTGTTAAAGTGGGCAAAAGTGAAATTTGTCGGCCAACCGTAGCTGGTGGTTTCCCCCAGCTCGCCGCTAGTTATATTGATAGAGGTGCATGGCTCTCTGGACCTAGTTTTGAACCAATCAGTGACATCTAAAGGTGTTAGGTAGGGGATAAGAACAGGGTTGTCAACAGAGAGGGGACGGTGAGACCGTCCCCTCCCAAGTGATCACCTATGGCATCGACCCAAACTGATAACAAAGTTAAAACAGTATTAGGTTGTGAGGGGTCTTCTACACCTAATGGGAAAATCAAAATTGGGTTAGTTAACAAAAGTCCAAGCATGACAATGTTGCCAGGTATTGCGCTCTCTCTCTCTCTCTGCGTCTGTTGCCATCGCGTGCCCTGGGTCTTGGCATGATGACGTCACACGTCGGCTTTGGCGTCCGCAGTGGCTCTCTGTTGTCGTCACGTGTCTTGGGTCTTGAACCACGAAAAAAATTCTTGAGCAGTAAATTTGCTTATGTTACAGTCTCTGTGTGGAGTTGTGAGTGGTGGGATAACCAATTATGGTGGGCAAGGATTTGTTGCGGCTTCCCGTCTTCCTCAAAGCACACAGTATAAGTGTTCGGATATGGTTCCGCTTGGATGATTTATCCTTCGTACACTCATGGATGTGATTGACGCGGATGTGGGATGGTGATCCACACGAGCTCACTCGGCGTGAATTTCGGGTTCCACGGTTCTGGTTGTCGAGGGATGGATCTATCCCATAGAGTTTTGTCCGCGTTGAGCGAGGTGAGAATGTCGTGGTTCACCTTTGTCCAATTTTTGTAGGTGCCGCTTCCCTTTAGGCGCAATCGTTCTTTGTAGAGGCCGATGTGCCTCTCCACTACTCTGTTGGATTGGGGGTGGTACGGGAGGTGCAAATGCCAAGCGATGTTGTGCAGGCGTGTGAATTTATCGAGTGCAACAGAGTTGAAAGGCGGCCCCCCATCTGACTGAATCGTGTCGGGGGTTTGCCAGGCTGCAAATGCTGTTGTTAGTGCCGCTATTACTGCCGCGGCGTGACTCTTCCACAATGGGATCACTTGGAGCTGCCGGGTGCCAAGATCAACAATGACAAGTCCTTTACTTGGCGGTTTTGTGCTGGGTAGGAGTCCCAGTAGGTCTACTTGCCAGACTTTTCCTGGCGCGAATTGGAGTGGGTCTAATGCTCCGATTTGGTGTTTCGTTGGGTGGCACTTTTCCTTGGCGCAGGGCGCACATGCACGGGCTACCCGTTCCCAGTCAGTTCTTGACCCGTAGGGAGTACGGCTGCTCGTAGTTGATCGCCAACGGGTGTGACAAGTTCTCGGCCCGGGGTGCTCCCAGTGGTCATGTAACCAGGCCAAAAATGGATCTACCTCAGTTTCTTGGTCACCCTCTTCGACCGTTAAGACGACATCCGTGCAAAGGGGATCTTCTAACAATTTATCGATGACTTTGTGTACCGAGTCAGTTTCGGGTTTGTGCGACTTAGTATGCTTAATTAGAGGGAGAACAGTGAATGTAGACAACATCTCGAAGATGTCTCGCCAGATGTCTAAGTTTTGGGTTGGCTCTCCCATACCAGTAACGATCTTGTAAATATACTGAGAATCAATCGCTATTATGGGAGTAGGAAGCGTTCCGTCGTGGTGCTGGAGACAGTGTTGTATTACTTCTTTGAATCCTAATAGCTCGTTCTTTTGAGCCGAGCTGTGTCCCGCATAAAGTTTGGTGTCATGGCAGGGCTCACAATAGAATCCGTAGCCTCCGCTTCCCTGAGTGGTACCGTCAGATGCCATCCAGGCGGGGGCCGTTGTTCCATAGAGGATAGGTAGGATGCCTTCCATAGCATCTGGATTGGGTGCTAAATCTTCGCACTTCCAGCAGTGCCAGTGGTAATGGTGGTTAAGTACCAATGTGTTCCAAGTAGATGGTTCTCCTTGGAACTGTGGGTTTGGCCTTTCAGCGCTCAGCAAGGGCAGAAGGTTGGCCCCGGGTGCTCGAAGGATTCCGTGTCCGTGAGACAATAACTCCACTAGTTGTCCTGCCATTAGAATTTTTTCCGATATTTCCATATCTGTGCTGAGCTGCTTGGAGGGTTCAGTGAGAGGTATACGTTAGCTCGCCTTGAGAATTATGGGCTGTGGCCCATATGTGACTGGTCGTGTATCCCAGAGTCACAGTCATCGAGTCGGTAACGTCAAATGCGTGTAGTGCCGTCGTCTTGATAGCTGTAAGCAGCTTATGAAGGTCTCTTCCATCCTTTTCAGTCCATGGCGTTAACCTTTGGGACTTCTTACGGATTTGGCATTGGAGTTTTGCGAGTACTAGCAAATGGGTTGGTGTAATGTGATCCCAGTACCAGTTTAGATACCCAAGCAGTTGCTGGAGCTGTTTTTTGTCTGTTGGTAACGGTTCTTCTAATGGGCTGGTATCTGGGCTCCCATGAGTTACACCGAATCTTGTTTCCCCCATGAATTTGGTACCCAGAAATGTGATGTCAGCTGTGGGCTGTAATTTAGACTTCTTCAAATTGACTGTCCATCCCTTTTTGCTGAGATGGGAGATCAGGTCATTAGTGACTTGGGCTGCCCCTTGTTGGTCGCGTCCCATGATAGTGATGTCGTCGATATAGCTCCAGATTCTCAGTTTGTTTGGGCTAGGCAGAATATGGGAAGTGCAAAACTGGGTTAGCGTGTCGTTCATGGCTCCTGTGGCTAGCGCAGGTGCGTTGCGGTACCCCTGCGGGCAGACTGTCCATTTGTACATGGTGCCATTGACGCACATGTTCAATATTCCCTCGGTGTCATTAATTGGGATGGAGAAAAACATATCTTTAAGATCCAGGGTTGTTCTGAGCCACGATTCCTTTTGAAATTGTGCCATTTCATATAGGCATTGAGGCAGTGTAGATGGGTTCGGCTGCATGAGAGGTAGACACCGCTTGTTAGCTTCGCAATAATCTACTACCAATCGGACTTTGTCGGGCTTTCCTGGTTTTGCTATTCCCCATCCTGGCGAAAGGTAAGTGCTGGCTGTAACCGGTTGGATGCATCCCTGTCATTTGAGGCATCGAAGGAGATCCGTCAATGCCCCCTTCAGGGGATCCTTGGTCAGGATTGGTTTGTAGCGCCATACGGATGTGTTACATAGTGTGGGTCGATGCCAGTTGGGCTCGGCTATAAAGATGCAATATCTGTTCTTTTAGTTGAAGTGTCTTAATGCCGGGGATTCCCAAAATATTAAAGCTCCCCATTACTGCTTTGAGTGCTTTTCGATGGTTGACCACCCAGAACTTTACTTTTGCAGTAGTCGTCGTGGCATTTAGCCCTTGTACTATGATAACCTTCGTGGTTTTCATATGGGGCGTCGATGGAGTGATGACGTTAACTTGAGCCCCTGTATCTAGAAGGAAGGAGACTTCATGTTGTATTGTTGGGTCGATGGGGTCATAAACGACGAGCTTGGTGTAAGGGCGAGGATCCGTGGAATCAGGTCCAAGGTTGTTGCCGCTGGCCTGACCAACGGCAGCTATTTGTTTTTTGGCTTCTCAATGTATCGAAAGCCCAGTTCATGTGCTAGCTGCCTTCGTCCCGCATCTCCTAGGATGCGTAGTTGCTGTTTAGTAAGTTTAGAGCGGTTTACGAGGAATCCAAACATTGCTCTTTCCTCTGGTGTCCTTTGGGGTGGCGGTTTCGATTCCTTCCGTGGGTCGAATTGATGATATCTTGGCCCTCGATATTCGACTGGGTATGCAGTAAGATGGCTTAGGGCGACGGCTGAGTTTGTGGTTGCTGATTTCATGAGAGCTTGCAGCCATGGAAGTTGACTTAAAATATTCCCAGCTGTCTGGGTAGCTAATGGGTTGAGGAGGAGACGAAGGATGATGGTGTCCTCTCCTCCGTAAACCTCCACGCATGCTTCGATGGCGTCAAGCGTGGCTGGGACTGTCCCAGGGTTTTGTAGGAACCGGTGAGGCCAGTTGCTTCTTTGTTCGGCTTGCGTCAACCCCAACTGCTGTAACTTCGGGTTCCAGGAACGATAGGATACCCCTATTATGGCTAGTAGAAGTTGTTCTGCTGTGGCTTTTCCCGACCTGCCGTCGTGCCACGTGTGAGATTTGTTCTTAATCTGTCCCGCAACCAGGGACGGGAGTGGAATGTTCCAGTCATTGTTGTTCACTACCAGTTCTAGGTCGGTAGCATGTCCTCCACTCCACGAGGCCTGACGAGTTAGGAAGCTGGCCTCCTCCAAATCCAACAGTTCTGATCCATACTCCACTACGAGACGACCCAGCCAAATGACTAGTGTCTCAGTGGGTTTTACTTTTGATTCTTTACATAATTCTTGTAGCTCAGCCCTGTTGCGAGTGCGATAGGTGGTGGCGGTGGTGGTTGCACCCTGCGGGTTGGTTACTTGCTTGGTTATGAAGCACCTGCCGAAATAGTTACTGTATCTGGTGGGAGGGTCGGATACAATTTCCGGCTCATTGCCTCCTCCCCGTGATAAGGAGGTGGGGCCGTTGGGAGTGACGTCACCTCCTGGGGCGGGGTTGCTGGGTGGAGTCCCGCCTGTTCTTCTGTGGCTCCGCCCTTCTTTTCCGGGTCCTCCGGGTACCTTCCCTTCTTCTCGGCGCCATTTGCTGGTGGCGGTGGAGGGTTTTGGCGTGCCGCCATTTCCGCTGCAGCTTTGCTGACCGTAGCTAACTGAGTCTCTAAGTTAACATTTTCTCACAGCAAGAGTGAAACTGAGCGAAACAGCACGTTAATCATCTTCCCTTTGTCCCACTTAGGTCCCGACCACTTGGTCGCGGTGCGGCCCACCATTTCTAAGCTTTCCCGGAGCTGAATGAGCAGCTCGTGGCCGCGCGCCTGGGGCGCCAGAGTCAGACAGTTGAACTTGTCCGGGGGTGTTCCTTCCCCACTTTCTCGTGCATACCGTATGCAGCGGGTAAACTCTTGGGCGGGGTGTGGATTCTCCGTGCCTTTTGCTTTCACCCGTGCCAGGGACAGCGTTTCTATCTCGTCCCGCGGTCAGTACACAACCCCTTTTCCGCACATGACACACCCAAAGGAGCTTGGGCCCAGTTGTGCGACCCACTCCCTCCCGACTCCCTCCTCTCCTCTGAGGGAGAAATAGCCAGCGACCATATTCAAACTCCTCCCGCCTGCCTGATGATAGGCAATGTGCGCCCATAAATCATCCGAGTCGGACATTTTGATTTTTAATATGCATTTAGATACACTATATAGTTTAATAAATAGTGGGTGACTCTATACATGTCCCCCACTGTGCAGTGTGGCGGTCGAGTGGCAGGCCGGGCTATGGCCAGTAGCCCAAAATGGCAGGTGGGTACTTTTGACCGATGGAGCGGAATTAGGCACCGAAGTGTATTGGTTAAACTAAGATTGCTTTAATTACACTGGTGGTGATTACAGTGCAGGGTGGAAAACTGACTCAGGTTACAGTTGCAAACGGATGAAAGCTTTCTGAGAACGAAATGAGAAGTCTGTGAACGGCTTAACGAGCATGCAGAGCGTGGGATACGTCAGGTAGGTCAGTGACGGGGAGTCACTGGTGGGTGATCAGTCCGCCAGGTTTACTCCGAGAAACGTGCGGAGTTCTCCAATGTGGGCGGAAACTGCTTTAACTTTTATATGACTAACAAGCCAATCGCTAGTCGCCAAATATGAATAATTTGGAACCGGCCAATGGCGGTGTGCGTGTTTGCATAAAGTTGGCGGGAACTTTTTTGGAGCTGTACTTTTCCACTGTGATGTAGCATTTAGTTACTGGGCTCTGACAATAGCGGAATATTCCACTGTGGCACATGTATCAAACCAAGGGAATTTTCCACTGTGCCATAGGCATACAACTTACTGGGTTGTGACATGCAGTTGGTACTTCACAGTCATTTAGTACTTGCTTTAGCACTTGTCATTTAATAGCCACCGATACTGTGTAGTCTAGTGCCACACAGGACTATAGCTTTTTCATAAAAGTTGTTTCATGGGAACAGTTTCATGGAGTACTTCTCAATATATCTACTTTGAAGTATGGTAATTTTTAACCCTTCTTGTCATGTTTTGATTCTGACATGTTAACCACAGCTTGTAGAGGGGGAGCATACCTTATTAAGATGTGTAGATCAGCAGAAAAAAACTATTTTTTCTGCACTTGTTTTTTTTCCAAAGAGGTAAATGGTCAGAATAAGCACTTTTTTCTAGGTAATTCATTTAATTATAGTATATGGCATATTATGTGTGGAATTGCTCCATTTTTCACAAATACCAAGTAGTCTTGCTGGATTTATTCTTAGCAGTCACACATAATTCCTTTCTCATTTTCATGTACGTTATGTCTCTTTGGAACTGGCAGAACCACTGAAGTGAGAAACAGCAAGTGAGCTTTCTGCTACTGCTAGTTCTGCTGCCAGCCTGCTGTGTCTTGAAGTAACTTGGATACCCTGATTGCTGAGGTTGCCTGGACACAATGCTGTGGACTTGAGACACTGCAGATTGTCCATTTGCTATTGCTGAGGAGCCTGACTTGTTACTACGCATATTTAATTACAATTTTTCTGTTCTTTTTCTCTACAATTTCTATTTAGCTTCCCTTTGGAATGCATTGCTTTCAACTCTGGAGATGGTGTCCTAGGTTCTGTGATTTTAGATTCTGAGGCCTGAGTTCTTAGGCAAAGAGGCCATGAGGACACTGGACTCGGAGCCGTTCTATAGTCCTTGAACTGCCTGTTGTGCTTCCAATTTCTTTTCAGATAATTATTTATGCAAGGGAACAGGTTGAAACATCTTTGTGTTTATCAGAACCTTTTCTAAGCCTTTTGAAGACTCACTGTTCTTAGTCTCTCATCTTTCATTATGCTCAAAAACAAACTAAGCAAATTAAATTATTATCTCTTCCCTTTGGTCCCTTCATTCTGTTCACATCCAAGTTCATCTCTGCTGATCGTCATAATTATTTGTCTTATGTATTTATAAATAGCGTAGATTGAGAATGTATGCTTCAGTTTTAATTGCACATATGTGAAATGTTGCTGTTAGCTCTCTCATAGGAGACAGAACTAAGATGAAGTACTGCTGGTTTCCATTCAGGTTTAGCAAAGCTTATAAGACAATATAAGGAAGTAATAATAATGAAATTGATGGAGTAAGAAAACAAGAGATTGTTTTTAAACAACCTAGTAGTTGTTCAAAAGGATATTGAGATCAATTCTTATTGTACATAAGGAACCAGTGTTTGTTTTTTTATCATTAGAGCATGTATAAAACACAGGTAATTTCAAGTAACCAGAAAAGAAAGAAATCAGTAACTAGTAGAAGAGTTATTTTCCTGCAGTGTTTCACTCATTCAGAAGAGATGAATACAGAAAGTGACAGTTTGTAACCAGTATAGCAGTGAACCAGATTTGTTCTTATCAGTCCACAAATTCATGGCTACTTACTCTATCTGCTCCTGAGGCAGCCATCTGTGTTACTTTGATGGGAAAACTTTCTAAACCAATAAATGATTTCCATGCTGCAAGTAGGTTAGTCTATTCTGAATGTCTTTAAAAGCACTTGGTTTCTTTGAATATTGTGTTGTTGGGAAAGAACTGGTAGTTGAAAGATAAGCTCCATGCACTTCATGAGCTACGTTCTACTGGGTAGCTTCTGTATCCCCCTTTCCTGAGAAGGAAGCACTGCCTGCAGTCAGGCTTTTTGCTACTTTTCACTTAGCACCAAATCATTCTCTAGCTGTAAGAGAACAGACCAAAGCTCATTGTTGTTGTTAGTAAAGATAATAATAGTTGTTAGTTTGTGGTCATGGTTGGAGAGCTCAGGGGTCCTGTGTTCCAGGTTGTGACAGGCTCACACCTGGTGCTGCTGCCTCAGTGTCACAGGCATGCCCTCTGCACCTGGTGACATCCCACCTGACCCACTCGCCTGCCAGGGCTTGATGCTCTGAGATGACTCTGCAAGCTCCTGAAGATGATCTAGTGGTTCCCTATGGGTCGGATGTGATGGTAGTAATGCATTTTCTGTGGTGCTCCTCCTCCCCTACTCCCTACCTCTTTCCACTTAGGTGATATTTGCTGTTGTTGTAACATCAGAGGCATTTGCCATGTGGGGCATCCCATGGTGTTAGGCTGTGGCTGGTATCCTTAGGCGTCCATTCCCCTTGTTTGAGCTAATACAGGGCTATGAAAAAAATGTTAAGTAAACTGATTAAATTAAGGCAAAATGCCTTGGCTTGGTGGCCAGGCAGGGCACCGGTGCCTCACTGCCCTGAGCTTCTTTCCCCTTTTGGGGGTTTGAGTTACTTCAGGCATTATGCCCCCTCACTTTCCTGATTGGGCCTCTTGGGTGCCTCATTAAGGCACCGTCTCTAGCCAATCCTTCCTGTGTTGGTGCCAGGCCAGGTCTGGCTTCACCTTGGGGTGGTTACTTTTGCACCCCCACAAGGCCTGTGCTCCCTCCCTGTTGCTGCTCCTCCAGTTGCTGCTCCCTATCTATTGGTGAATCCCTGGTCCATGGGCATCACCAGTGGGCCTGTGCAGTTCAAATACTGCTTTGGAGAGCCCTTCCCTGGTTACCCCTGTGTATGGCTCCTGGGTATCTGTAGCTGGAACTGCTGAACTCGGGTCCTCAAGGAAGTGTCCTCAGATGAGTGCTCGGCCCCTGCTGTTCTGCAGGTTGGACCTGGATCTGTGCTTCCTGCCATGGGGCTTCCTGGTGGTGGCTCCCTATCACTCCAGGCACTGTGCTCTCATTTTTGCCCCAAGTCTTCCCTGGGCAGGATGCAGCCAACTCCTCAGCTGCTGCTTGAGGCACAGCCAGCCAGCTATTCCCCATGGGATGCGCAACCTGTGCCTTCTTGGTTTCCCCTGCAGCAGGGAGAGTGTTCAGGGCTCTGCTGGGGCTGAGAATAGCCAGGGCCACTTCTGATCCCTCAGATGCCATTCCTCCTTGCCCCTGTCTCCAGTGCATTTTTGGCCCATCACCCAGGGGCTCCAGGCCAATCAGAAGTGCACTTCTGGCTCGCATGGTGCTAGCTCGGCCATGTGGTACACTTCTGGCTGGCATGGTGCTGGCTCGGCCATGTGTCATGCTGTGGGCAGGTGAGTCGGGTTGGGGGTTGTTACACAGTTACTGTATTTCCTGTAGAAACCCCTCTCCTTTCTCACTGTTCAGATATTTCATTCCTTCTGGCTATTCAGCTTTGTGGCAAGTAGGCCTTATTTTTTAAATGATGGTGCATTTGTAAGACTTGTTTCTTCTCTCACTAACCTCCATGCAGGAGGTGCTCTAGTGCTTTCTGGACCTATGATTACAGAGGACAAGGAGGAAAGAGAAGATGTCTGGGGGACAGCAGAAATTAAAATATTGACATAGTCTTATGCACTATATTGGTCCCTTGCCCTGAAATTTACCTTATGTATTCTCCACAATCTTGGCTTTCAGTTCCAGTAACTTAACTTTTGATTCGTGATTGATGCAGAGGGCTTCAGCTGAAAAATAATATGCCGTTATATTAAAATTATTTTTTCTAAGCCTGCAAAGAGCTTGAAACAATAACTTTGAGGGGTATGTGACTTGTCCTGTTTATCTGAAACAGGACTCCTGGATGCTAGAATTTTGTGAATGTAGAATTTGGTATTTTTTTCAAGATATTATAAGATTTAGCATTTCTGCCATGTAGTCAACATTTCACTACAGCCAAAGATACAGCAACTGTTTGTGTGTCTGTTCTCTTGGGACTTGTGTGCATCAGCCTCTTGCTCTGCAGCTTTCCCTGGAAGGAAGGATTTATTTATTCCATGGGAGTGCATGCTTCTTCTGTTTCATGGATAGAGGCAGATAGAGGCTTGAGAGCCAACTCCTCAAAAGAGCAGCGAGAACTACAAGTGTAGGTTAGCCAGCTGGGCTGCCTGGAGAACAGCACAGCAGCTGAGGCCTGACATTCAGGATGGTTATAAACTTCTCCCTTCCCCACTATGCTTGGCAAGTTAGAGACCCTGATTAGGGCCATGTTGTAACTGGAGAGGCTGATTTGCCTGGGCCATCTGGAGGACATAAAAAAAAAAATCATTGGATATAATGGTTTCTGAAAAAAAAATGACAAAGTTTATTAATATCTTCAAATATGAGCCATAGTTTTCAATTTTTAGGGGGCATAGGTAGATGCAACTGGAGAACATTTCATGAAGATGCAAGACTTGAACATGGCACAGAATTAGCAGTTCTTGCCAAATAATCTTGCAGTTCAGAGAGATTGTCTGCTTATGCCATGCAGTAGATGGAGCTATAGGTATGCAAAAACTTGAGAGAGTGAATAATGCAATTCAGGACTCAATACAGCTATAATTAAGTAGCTGGTTATCTATGTTGGGTAGTCAAAGGTGGGCAGATGTGGTGCTAGCCTTATCACTCCCTTTTCTGCCTCTGGCCACAGACACTGGTGTACCTTAACTGTGCAAGCTGAATACACCACTAGACTTGGGTGGACCTTCTGATTCTTTTGATCATATGTGTGGCAGGGCACTGTTGGTGCCTGCCACTTTAAGGGCCAAGTCAAGCAACCAGCAGGTGCTTGATTGCAGTGGCCATTTTAGAACCATGGCCACCTACATAAACAGAGCAGGTCACTGCTGGCAGGCAGGCAGAAACATCACCTGGCTGAACTGTGGAATGGAACATCTTACAGGTAGGACCAGGAGGGTCTTGGTCATGACCTAAAACTGTACCCTGCTGGGAGTGGGTCGCCTGGTGGGGTTCCCACTGGTATGAGAGTCTCCAGGAAAATACCAAACCAGTTACTACCCTGGTGGAAGGTAGGTTGGGGTACCTCAACCCCTAGCCCCCACATCAGTGTGGGGAGCAGTTGGGACCAGGCATGGCTATGGCCACCTGAGCTCCCACCAGGGAGGGAAGCCCCATAGCCCCAGTGAGGGGGTAGATGTGGAGCCCCAGTAAGGGTAGGTCCCGGTGAAGGGGTAGAAATGTGGAGCCCTAGTGAGGAGGCAGATGTGGAGCCCCAGTGAGGGGGAAATAAGAGGGCTTGGAGCCCGGTATGTGTGTGAGTTTGTGTAGAGTTGCCCTTGGAGGGGCCAGGGCAAGCTTGGCCCCAGTCGGGTAATTGGCTGGCTGTTACCTTGGTCAGGGTCATGGGAGAGGCCCAAAAGATGGTATGTCTGCCACCCAAGGTGTGTGCAGATAAAGCCTATGGCCAAAGGGGTCCGCTCCGAGAGGGAGCAAGATGGTATAAGTTGTTGATGCATGAAAGAGACCCTATAAGAGGGGGTAGAGTGTGAGAGGCCCTAGTGAGAGGAAGGCAGTGTGAACGTGTGTGTGTATGAGTCCTGACAATGAGGGCTAAGTGTGGTCTGGCTGTAGGTCAGGAGCATTGTGTCACCTGGATGTCATCCTCAAGGCTTGGGCTGTGGGGTAGGG
>NW_005842330.1:907297-929626 GCF_000455745.1 Alligator sinensis | reverse complement strand
GAGCCACAGAGAGCACTCCCTGGCATTGGGGCAAGAATAGGCAGCCTCCCACCTAATTAGAACCAATTATGGAACAAGGCATGGCAGGAGAGTGAGGTGGGCGGTTAGCCCAGGAACAGGTGGGCGGGCCAATGGCGGAACAGCCCCGAGAAGGTCCCCTGTTACAATATGATAACACTGGAGTAGATTTGATGGCATAAGGTATCCATTTAGATTCTGTGGTCCTGGGCCTGCATTATCCATGTGCCAAATATCATGGCTATGCATTTTGATACCCATATACATGTAAAAATGTGGAGACCTATATGAGATGTTCAACAAGTCTTTGTTTTTTTGTACGTTCACTTGCCTACATAATCAAATGCAACTTGATGCTAAAGATGCATGCTGAAGACGGTTTTAATTATTGATGTGATTGGTCAGCTAAGCCTGGGAGCTAAACACTGCAGTGAGTAATCCTGTTACCCTTGGACTTAATAACATTATGGATTGACCAAGGTGTATTGATTGGGCTTTGTGTGAGGAAATGTGTATTGTTACTATTCATGCTTTAAGTGTTCTATAAATCGATAAAGAATTTTGAAAATCAGGACTGTCAATCCAGTGCCATTCTTGAGTATAAGATTAATCTAAAAGGTGAAAATGTATTACTAAAAAATATCCTTCAACAGGCTTGAGTCCTACAGTACAAGAGAATACATAGTAATTGTGTATTTGTTACATTATGAGGGACATCTGATTTAAATCTTGTCCAAGACAGCCTTTTTTGTGATTAACAATTGTGTTTTAGCATTACATTGTTAAATCTTTCATTTTCTTAATTTAATTCTCAAAAATTTTTAATCAGTCCCTAAAATGTGGAAAACTGCTGTCTTGGTCTGTTTTTTGCCTATAATCATGAACTGTGCTATATTAAGTTGGTGTACTGTTGATTTCCAGTAGGAAAAAAAATACTATTAGAAGGAAAACTATACTGATATAAAATCCCTTACTACAGTCTTTTTGTATTAAGAACATGCTTAGGAAAAAATCCAGAAACGTGAAAACATCACGTTTGATGCAAGTCAGTTTTATTGACAGTTTTATTGAATGTTTTATTATCCAAGCAAACAGGTTTAAAGACTTACCATGCATAACTTCTTACACACACAAGTTCTAATTCAGGAAAGTATTTAAGTGCATGTCCAAGGTGAAATACATAAATAATGGCACTGAAGTCATTCGGTGCACCTACATGTGCAATTAATGTGATGTGATAAACTCCAGAGTACACTGCTTCTGGGCACAGCATCTAATATAAACTTTGGACAGTAACACTTTGAGCCAGGGTGGAGAAGGCCTGGGCTGTCAGCAGACTCAGGGGCTCAGCCCTGGACTCTGTGGTGGCAGCAGGTGGCAGACGGGCTGGATGAAAGTGTGGAGCCATGTGGCTAGGCAGAAGGCAGGAGTCTGCCCCCTGCTGCCTGGGATGACAAGGTGTAATTTATGTTTGCAGTCACTGGCTTTATGTGCGTTTCATTGCAGTTAATTACTCTCCCATAAAACAGTACTGTTCTCAACTATTTGTTAGTTTGTATATGTTGGTAATTCAGAGGTAGAGTTTGTTTTGAAGCATGAATTTGTATGACCAAAAATGTAGAGGTAAAAGTGGCAATTTGTCAATGCATGGTGCTCCTTATTTTCTAGTTGTCTGCTTCATCATCTTTGTGCTCAGTTTACTGACACAGACAAGTTTCCATTACTGTTGGTACTAGAGTGACACAATTGTTGTGGGAGAAAACAAATTATTACATTCTTTTTCATGATTATTTATTTATTTGTATTGTGGTAGCATTGAGGAGCCCCAGTTCCTAGCACCAAAATGGCCTTGTGCTGGGAACTAAACAAACACTACTTAAAAGACAAGTCCTGGTTCTAAAGTGTCTACTGTTGATAGCCTAGCCAGCTAAGTTCTGATTCCATAAACTTTATTGTTGGTGTGACTTTTAAAAGGAAATATTTTTGTGGTATTAAGCTTTGATATGAATAGTTGAGTATTAGGGTAGAAAAGAACCATTAGCTCATCCAAGTCATCCTTTATATGTAAGATTGCTGTGTGTGTGTGTGTGTGTGTGTGTGTGTGTGTGTCCCAAGTACACAAATGACACGTCTATACTACCTCTGTGCCAGGCCTGGAAGTGCTCCTGTGAAGTGTATTGCCTACTGTGTGTGCCAAGTCCCCCAAATGAGGCAGTGTTGTTTACTTAGAGCAGGGGCCAGTGATCTTTTGCTGGCTCAAGCCAGAGCTTGAGCCCCAGCAGTGATTGCAGGCCAAAAGTCCCTGAAAAACTTCCAGTTTGTCCACTTATGTAATATTCCCTTATTTTAGACGTAAGATTGTATCATAAGGAACATATGTCCATAGGGCTGGTTAGAGGCTTCCTGCATCATCAAGTCTAGTATCCTGCTTTTACAGACAGTTGCTAATCTAACATCTGAAAAATTGCCATTCCAGAGCCTTAACCACAGCTACCATAAACAATACTTGAAAAAAACCCGGGACAATCTTATGACATGCCATAGGTCAATGCAAGAGAGCTGAGGACACTGCCTGTACCTTACCACTTTAATAACAGGGAAGCAGTTGGTCAGCAGATGCTCATAAGAACCCAGGAAAAAGACCATTCTCCATACTATGGGAAAAGGGCTATACTTTACCGCATGTACCAATATGCCACAGTGGAAAGAAATCTTTGCTGACCTCAGACTTACTCATTAATCTGATTCTGAGTAAGATTCTTCAGCCAGAAACATTTGAGTTTTCTAAGTACCAACAGATATATCAGTGCACCCCTAAACAGTACCCTATACCAGCCTTAGCCAGCATGCCAGTGCCTAAGAGAAAAGAGAGGAGAGGAATCGTAAAGTCCAAAAAAAAAAAAAAAGAAGTCAGTAGCAGTCAGGGGACTGGGATGGGGCAAGGAACCTTTCTGGCCCAAACTGTTAGACAGCAAAATTCCTGAGGCACAGAATTACCAAATACCTTCTATACAACCAGAGCTACCTTTGTACCTCAACATGGGGACTGCAAACATGACTGCATATCACAGGGGCTGGTTGCTGAGCCAGAATTCCTTGTTGTGCCATACTATCCTTTTCCTTAACATATCCAGTCTAAAATTAGAGTGATTCATGCTCTTTGCCCAAACCTCCTTGCTTAAAAAAGCATTGCAAATCTTCCCTCATCCTAGAGCTAGAATAGTCCAATCTAAATTTATCCATAATCATTTGTTTTGGTGCCAGTGTTGCTTCTTAGCCTAAAGAGCTCTTCCCCTTTCCTAACTGTCATCCCACAAATGCAACCGAATTTGGGACCCACCCATCTTTTACATTAACAATTTTGCAGACACTTGAGCGAGGCAAAGTAGTGTTTAAAATAGCCTTAATTTGCCCTTAAAAAGTGACATTGATTGAAATTGCGTATCTGTAATAAATATGTTTTTAATATGCTGTTTTTTTCTGATTTATAATACTAATTATGATTTTATTACTCTGTTAATTTTATTTTTTTCTTTTAAAGACGTTATTTCACATATTGTCATTCATGATGTGCACAGTTATTTTGACATACCAAGCCATTAAGTTTTACACTGGACTCAATGGTGACCTTATTTAAAAAAAAAAAAGAAAAAGGAAATCTGTTCATTTTAACAAAATGGCCTGGACTTTGTCTACACTGTAGACAATTAAAACAGCATGATCCTACTGTACTTTTTTTAATTAAAAAAGAAAACTATTTGGTTGTCAGATCCTCTGACTTACACTGAAAACGTATTCCCATTTATTGGGAAATATTAATAATGCAGTACAGTATATGTCTCAATTGGCTACTTAGCAACTGTGCTTTCTTTCCAACATTACCAGAGTTTTAAATTCTCAATAGAGGTTACAATAACTACAGCTAATTAAATTTTTAAATTATAATTTAGCACAAAGGTATCCCAGGCTTTATATACTGTTGCTCCATTAATGCTTGGAACTAATGGATAATTCACTAAATTTGGAAAATCAAATCTTTGATTCTCAAGGTAATATTAATAATATTCAGTCACTAGAAATTGGATTATTCTTGAGATCATGTTAAAGTCATGGCAACATGGTCTTTTCTTTACAAATGTAATTTAGTCTCATGAGAAAGTAATCTTGTTAAAATATTGTCAGGTTAATTGAAATTGATTTGTATTTACTAAACAGAGTGAATGCTAATCAAATATCAGGCTTAGACATTTTGCTGGTAAGTTTAAGTCTTTGATAGATTCCTCTTAGTCTTCCACAAAATGATTCATTAAGTCTGTGAAAAGATAAACAAACTGGAACTTCTTCAGGTCTAGATGATCCTTTCTTGTCCTTTCCCCAGAATGAAATAAAAATGAAATATAAAGTAAATTACCATCTGTTATAAAATGTTTTTTTTTAGTGGTATCTAAGAGCATTTATCAGTGTATATACTGTGTGGGTTTTTTTGATTTCACAGGTTTGCTACTCTCTACTCTTTGTATCAATCTTAATATCTATGTAAACAAAATTTTAATGCACCCGCTCTATATAGGAGAAAATACAAAGATGGATAAATACAAACACAAGAGATATTTGCTTTTACCTAATGCATTTAACAGCATAAGAATTTAAGGGCTTATCAGCAGCAATGAATCCCTCAAGGCACATCTTTTTTTTATACATTAAAATAAAAATAATATCTAGAAAAGCTGAACCAAAACCCAGCATAATCAAGGATTTTTTGGAATATTTCATCATCTTTAGTTAACCTGCTCCCTCATGCCTTACAATATTCATTAGCAGATTTCCCTGTTTATGACTGATATTATGTGGTAATGGTTATGGGTTACTAACAGATGTAACCACTGAAATGAATTAGAATGAAATCTTATTTTACAGCATGCCCCACTGGGGAGATTCACAGTATGCACACGCACTTAAAAAAGCAAATTTTATTTTCTTTCAACAGAAAACTTTTCTTTACGGACTATGGGAATGTTGCCAAAGTTGAGAGATGTGACATGGATGGGATGAACAGGACAAGGATAGTAGAATCTAAAATTGAGCAGCCAACTGCTCTCGCATTGGATCTGATCAATAAATATCTGTACTGGGTAGACTCATATCTGGATTATGTAGAAGTTGTTGACTATCATGGAAGAAACAGGCATACAATAATTCGAGGACGACAAGTAAGTATTGAATGGAAGATTCAGCTAATACAATAAAAAGCAATGGTCTCAATATGGATATATGGATATATCGATTTATAGTAGTATGGATTTTTTGTGGGTGGGATTCAAGAGAGATAATAATGTGCTTAGCCATATATTCTACATTATGTGCCATTTAGTCCTTTTAGCAGTTTGTGGTCTATATTCATGCAGTGCCTCTCAGGAGGCACAGAAAATATAACAGAACCATGGGTGTGGAAGAAAGCACAAAAGGAAATAGATAGGTGATAACTTCAGCAGTAGGATATTGTATTCAGATAATGGACCCAGTGAAGAGAGCAAATATACCATCACGGATATTGTGAAAAGAGAATTAAGAGGGAAGAGAAGATAGCATTACCACCTTATGAAGGAGAGGGAGAGGGTAGTGGACATGCAGCCTGATAATGTCAGAGAAGGAAGGGACAACTAGTGAAATGAGTTCCCCTCTCCAGGTCAGCTTAGATTCACATAGGTTCATGTCATATTCACACTCAAGGCAATAACATTCTTTCTATTGATTTGAGTGTTGGGTCTATATCCTTAAAGCTTGGGATTGAATAAATGCACTGGGCAACAGCTGAAGACAGTGATGGATATACTAAGGTTGAATCTGTTGTTGCTACTCTGGTTGTGACTGAGGAGAAGAAAGTCTCTATGGTAGCATAGAGAACAAGCTGGAGACCTGGTGGGATAGTAACCAGGTCAAGTATTCCCTGTGGCATCTTCAGGGGCTTGAGATGCAATTTCTTGATCTCTCGTAGACATCTAGTTTTATCTCGGTTTAAGATAAATTTAATGTACACAGAGTAGATAGTGAGAATAAATGTGTCTTTCTGATATAAATTTTTGCAGTAAAGATAACCAAGCTGCTACTAGGCCTTGAAATTAATTTGAAGTCTATTTTAAGGGCAGCAGAATAATTTAACATTGATTTGTAAAATATGTATGTATGGCATGTGATGGAGGGAAGAGAAAAGAGCAACCTGAGTAGCCTGGCTAAGAAAAGAATACCAGATTTTTCATTTTTTTCCTGAGAAAATTGATTTACTATACCCATTTGCCAATTGCGTTAGAAAGGAGGATATTGTACGTTTTGATCTTTTATGTTTTGGTGCTGATATTTTCTGATTCTGAGAAGTTAGGTTTCAGATCATGGAAATAACTGATGCACACTGTACAGGATTGATCTAAGAAAGTAAATTAAAGCAATAACAACTACATTTTGGCCTATTTTCTCTCTTCCTATTATCTATGAAGCTCAGATGTTAGATAATAGTTCTAAAAGGAGGTCAGGATGCTGCTCTGATGTTCATACTAACAAAGAATTAAGAGACTAAAAAATGAATGCGGGGTGGGGGGGGCAGGGAGAGAGGTGCCCAAAAGTTAGACCAATACTGTGGTTTATTAAAGGCACATGAAGAAGGAACAGGCTGTTAATTACCTTGGTCCACTCAAAGGCCAAATTAAAATTTGGTTACTTCATTGGGTGTTGTCTCTGCTTATGACAAAGTTAAATTTGATGTGAGTTTCTGTGAAACTGTTAGCATTACTGAGAGTCTTAAAAAGAAAAAGAAAATTATATTACCAGATTAATGGGAATTTGAAAATACATTTAAGGTTACAGAAATGCATTAGATAAACACTGGAAGAAGGAGTTGTTTTTATTTTGAACTCGAGAGATTTCTGTTTATCAGATACAAACAAGCATTTTCACTGGCATTATTTTTAAATATTTAAAGCCTGATCTGGTAAACAAAACTGAGGTGAAGTGATATTGTATTGCATAGAATCTCTTTGGCCTTTATGGACCTGCTTTTTATATGCATGATACTAAGGAAGCAGCACAAACTGCTAAAATAACACCCACAAGAATGAGTAAAAAAAAAAAAAAATTATTAAATCATAAAATGCATCATAAAAGTAGTATTCCAGCTAAGTAAGAAGAGTAGCCCACATTAGATATAAATGAATAATCAAACTTTAAAATACTGACAACTGAGTGGGGTAGGGGGGTGAAAGAGAGATCATTTAGCAGAGTAGAACTTTCTCTCTCTCTCTAGGCTTTCTCTTTCAGTATTAAACATTTACAAATATATTTTCTTAGTAAAAGGTTGACATTGTACCAGAAGTCACTCTTCTCTTTAGGGCATAGTATCACAGGTGCATCATTGTTTTCTTTGTTATTTTCTTCTTCTTTGCTATTATTTGATTAAATCTTGTTGCATTTTCTTCAGAAAAAAGCTCCCATTGATTTAAATTAGAGCTTTGACTAAGTAAGGTCTGAATACGGAGGCCAAGATTAATCCAGTGGGAATCATTTTGAGAAACAGACAGGATTTTAGATGCACAACCTAAGGGCTTACACAAAAGTGTTTGTGATCCAGTATAAAATAGTTCAATGAATATTTTTAGTTAAAAAATGATTAATACAAGTTTTAGTTTATACATGTCTACCAACATATTTCTTTTGTTTGTTCACTTTTTAAAGTTTATTCAATGAATTGTTTTGCATTTTTATAGCTTAATAGATTGATCACAAACAGGCTTTGGAGTATTGGATATTTGATATTCAAGCTGTGTTTGATAATTGAAATTGGTTAGTTAACTAAGTATAATTTCTGTTCCGTGATTGAATGAGTGCACCCACACACATCTGGTGTGAATACTATGAATACAAATTTGGAATTCATATTTTGAAGCATTTCTGCCAGTAAAACTCTGTCACATAATTGTTCCCCAAAAGCTGACACAGAGAGAGTACCAACATGGCCAAAATAAACATATTTTAAACATTAAGAATATATTAACAGAAAGCATTTTGCAGCAGCATTTTATCACATCTAATTAAACTATGACTTAATAAACTAGAAGCAAGGGGTTTTTGGTGATATCTTTCATTTGACCAATAGTTGAGACAGACTATACAGCTGGTCCAACAAAAGATCTCTCTCTCTCTCTCTCTCTCTCTCACACACACACACACACACACACACACACACACACACACACACACATCCCCTCTATCCCCTCAAAAAATTGCTTCTCTTTTTTCCCTGGGTCATTTTGTCTACAACAGCACTTAAATAAACTAGAAATGGAGTCATCTTCATGTGTGCACATATGATTCATTCATTCTGTACAATGAAAATAACCTTTTACTATTCTCTCCTTTAGCACTTTATTATGTTATACAAGTGGTAGTGATGTGTGCAAGATGTACAAATGTAGTTCTCACACTGGGGAATTTGCCATCTAAGAGACAGATACAGACTAAACAGGATAAGCTGGAACTCTCAGAGAAGAAATGAACTTAGAATGATAAATATTTTTGACAGAGAGAAGGATTTGAGGGTGATATCTTTTATTGGACCAACAGTATGGTTGGAATAAAGTTACCATGTTTATTAATCTTTGGGAGCATATAGAAATCTGCTGGGGTAGCAGACTTAGAGACTAGTGGAAGTATTTTTCCTCGAAGTTGGTATGAGAATGATATGATAATACTTTCCAGTTCCAGAGTGCATACCGGTGATTCTTCCCAAGTTCTTTATCGTATTTGATGTCAAAGACTTCTCGGTTGGCGTCATCAATATAGTTTTGATGGTTGAGGATGACTATAGCTCCACCTTTGTCCATTAATTGATTACTGTTTTGTTGTTGGATCTTAGGGGCTGTATGGCTTTCTCTCTAACAGAGAGAGGTTGTTGTAGTCCTGGCTTTTTTGAGAATTTCATTGTTAGCTTTCTGCCTAAAGTAGTTGATGTGGTCGTCCATTGTGTGGTTACTTCCTCTGGATGGTGTCCAGTCCCATGTTCTGTTCCTGTTGTTTTCTCAGTTGTGGCAGGAAGGTTGTCAGGAGTGGCTGTAGAAGTATTCTTTCAGACAGAGTATGCAGAAGAATTCTTCTGATTCTCTACATATTCATATCTTATCTGGATGTTTCTCAGGGCAATAGTTCAGGCCTTTGGAAAGCACAGATTTTTCAAAGTGGGACAGGATATTTTAAACACTCTTTTTTTTTCCTGGTAAAGAAAGGCCTTGTTTTATTATTGAATGTTTGTTTCAAGTGAAGTGGAATCTACTTGTGATTTAGACTCAGCTTGTTTTTTTTTTACAAATATTTATTGACTTTTCTAAAAACTATTTCAGTTACACAACTCAGTATGTAAATATCACAGTGTGGCATTATAACTGGACTTCAATCAAGTTCCTTTCTTTTTTCTCTTTTCAGGCAAGGCATCTTTATGGTTTAACAATATTTGAAAATTATTTGTATGCAATTAGTTCCGATAACTTCAACGTTCTACGTATAAACAGATATAACGGCACAGATACTCAGACATTAATTAGACTTGAAAAAGCAAAAGAGATCCATGTGTACCAGAAAAAAACACAGCCAACAGGTAAATTAAACATTCTTCTTTATGATGTAGACCTCTCTTGAGCCATATTAAACCATTGTGTAACAGCATTGAATTTATTGAAACTTTTAAACCAAAGCTTTATTTGTCCTTCGTATTGCTGGAAATAATTTTGATGTAGAAACCCCCTGTTATGCTTACAGAATTCTTCAACAGAATAGTTTTCAATTAGAAAATGCTGATTAGAAAGAATCTAACCATTCTGTGGGAATGTGTCAGTTCTGTTGAAACTTTGGATAAATGCCAGGCAGCTGCAACTACCTGCCTAGTTTCCATCAGACCATTTGCTAGACTTCCTATTTTTCCATGTCCTTAATCTCCTTTATCCCTTGACATTTCACCTGGAGAGCTGTATGATAACCTAGGTTCCTACTCTTTCTGGATCCATTAAGCTAGGAGAGTTAACACTTCATGGGATTCCCAGATCCCTGAGATTTCCAGCCTAATAGGCCACAGAGGAGCAAAGCTTCCTTAGCTTATTGGGATGCTGTGGGATATTGCCTTTAGGTATGAGAAATCCAGGGTTTACCAACTGGCCAACTCAAGGAGACCCCCAGTTGTCAGTTTTCCCAGCTTGCAGGCTGTTATGTGGCAGCAGCCTTGGAAGTCACTGGGCTGAGGATTTCTTGCACCCCCTCACCCTCCTCAATCTATGTAGGATTCCAGGGAACCCAAGAAACTTTTTCTGCCCGCTTGAAGGCAGTTAACAAGTCAGATTTGAAACCAACCTTTTATGGCAGGGGAGAAGAAGGGTGCGAGGATTTTTGTTTTCCTTCTAATTCAGAACTGTTTTTGTTCTAAGTCAATGTAAAAAAAAAAAAAAATTAACCCTCAAAAAGCGGGGGAGGGAGAAGAACGCAATAAATTCCATTGCCATTCTCATTCTCATTATGGACCTGGTACAACATATCTTGTATGCTCAAAAGGTCGTAGAAATTGTAGGCGGTTTGGATGTACAAGCACTGCAAGGGGAAAATGTACAAAATGATAGTTTTCCCAACAAGAGATTTTTGATACGACTCAAAATAATACACACTAGAATTATTGCTACAGCTTTTCTTACAGGAACAGTGATACATAAGCTGTGTGAACAAAATGAACTTTATTATATAGACAGAGTGTTTTGTCAAAAAAATAACCTCTAACGCTGGATCCGGCTTGGACTTGATGTATATTATTGAATGAACTGATTTTCACCCTATAGTTAAGGACATTGATCTGTAGATTTCAGCTCATGAAGAACGCTGCAAAGAAACCTAGTGGTATAGGCTGACCTTTTTGTATACATTTGAGGTTCCAAGAGGTTGAGTACACAATATATATGATTACAATGCATGTTTGTTACCTCCCTTATGATTATGCTGTATATTCCCCTGCCCTTTGTTACACTATGCCAGTTATTTTGTTCTGAATGGTTTTGTTTGCTTTTTAAAGGTGTGCTTGTATATGCAGTCTCAGTTGGGTTAAATTTCTGTTACACATTTGGAATGTTGCTCTTGTACAGTATTTTATTCACAGGGAAGGGGAAAATCTCAAAAAGTTTAGGGGACAAAAGAACAAAATAGACTTTTAGCTAAATTATGATGATCAGCAGTCACAGAGTTGCATCAGAGGGTGAAATTAGAGCATTCAAAGCCAACATTAATTCATTCTACCTACAGGGTAGATATACGAATGTTCTTTACTGTGGAGCTGACTAATTAGCTATGTAGTAAAGTGTCACCACCTACACCTGTGCCCATATTAGGGCACAGTAAATTAATTAACTCCACTGTAGGACAAGTACTATCCTACAGAGGAGTAGTTACGTGCATCAAAATTCACATGTAGATGGTGACCAGGGCTGGCTGGGGCATGAGGGCACTGTAGTATGGGGCTTACCTGCCAGCTAGCCCCTCGCTGTAGCAACCTCTTCACAGTGTCTCGAGCCAGGGAGGAGCAGTCCCAGGCTGGCAGGCTGACCCCAAGGGCCCCCTGCCAGCTTGGGCTGTTCAGCCCTGGCTCAACATGCTGTGGTTCTACACATGCATGTAAATGCTGCCCCTGGGACAAATAAACTCTGGCATGAACGCTGCACCAACTGCACATTTAGATGCACCCACAGACAGAGAACCCCTAACAAGTTGGCCAAACTAGGGAAAATAGAAATGTGGGGTTGATATTCAAGTCATTCATATGTGGGCAAAACAGAAAATTTCACGAGCATGAACATCAGAACATTGGCTGAGTATTTTGCACCTAGGAAGAGGAAGTCCTGTTGCTCAACTCATATCACCTGCCCCTACTTCTAAAAATACACGGCCTTCCAAAATATTCCATTCACATCTTTGATCAAGATTGTCAAAAAAGATTATCACAGGAGACTGTTTTGGAAATCTCCATAATTTCAGCAAAGTCTACCTGATATCTTTCATTATTACTTATTTTACAGAAAGTTCTGGCCAAGTTGCACAATTTGAGGGACCATTTAATGAGGGGCTCCAGAATCTGGATTTTGATCCTTTGTTCTTGTTTTTTTCAAGGGTTTTTATTTACTTATTTATTTTTTCTTATCAACATGCTCATGCTTTAACACCGGTTTGATATTTAGGTATCACTGATGCTTTCATTCTTCTGATTGTGTGTCCCTCTAGTGCTAGGATAATGTTCAGCACATCAGTGCCTAAATTTGCAAAGTTCCAAAATAAAAGTTTGTTGAACACTCCGACACTCTTACAGTACCCAATACTCTTACAGTATTTTTTGTGATGCTTTTCTCTGTACTTGACCACTCTTTGGTCTGGTGTTTTCTTTAATGCCATGGTAGCCTGAGCCTCCCCACTTTCTCCCTCCCCCATTCTGTTAATCATGGCATCTAAAAAAGAAAGAAGGGTGTTGCCAGTAGAGCAGCCAGCAGAGAAAACCCTCCTTTAGGTGGCCAGAAAAGGATTTTATAATTTGGCATGAGGAGCATCCTAGGCCCCTTCAGAAAACAAAACTTGAACTTGGTGCAATCATTTTCCAGTGCTGCATTTTTCAGCACGCACAGCTCTTTTTTGAGATCCTTGTTTCCTTGCCAGCAGCACTACATCTGGGATTCAAAAGTTCCAGAGATGGCTACACTTGGACTTCTGCTCAGAAGAGAACTGGGACTTCTGCTCAGACATGCTCAGAAGAGATTCAGATTAATAACCATTGCAGTCAAGGCTGTTGTCCAAGAGAGATCCAATATATGATTTGTCTTCAGAGATCACATAACTGACAGAAACGGCACTTTATTCAGCTAAAAATATCCACTCATGCTGTTGTCCATCTTATACCCAAAGGCTTATTAGTGAGATCAGTTGCCAAGGAACTGGGAAGCTTGAATTGTAGGCATTTCTGGACTGAAAGGGATTAAGCCCCATACCTCTGTCTTCCCAGAAGAGTGACTTCACTGCCAGGGTGAAGCACAAGCTAACTGCAGGCACCCTTTGCCCCTGATGTTGCAATGGTATCACTGGGAAGCCAGAAGAATACACAAGAAGGAGCACACCTCTGTGGCTTAGTGTTGATAACACTTTTGGGAACTGGACGACTTATGACCCAGTCTTTGCCACTAATGTTATTTCTGTATTTAACCCACAGCTCGGTAATGTATAAGTCAGAATCCTGGGTGAATGCTGTAATTGTTAGGTCATTGTGCAGGGTTACTAGGTTCCAACCTTCAGAAGCACAGCTAGATGTTCTGAATTTCCTGAATTGCAAGTATACTAAAGCACCTAAAGCACAGCCTGAGTCAGGCACTCAATATTCTGAGTGGTGGAAGTTCAGAAACACTCTGTGCTCAGCGATTCCTATTGGATACCTCTAGGTGCCTCCAGGCTTTATGTATCAACTTTTGAAAGAACCTTTCACTCTCCTTCTGTAAGCTCTAACCCTGGTCAAATTGGCTTGCATTCCTAGGCCGAGGCACTTAGGTTATAGAAAGCCTAAAATTTAAGTGTAAGTGCTTATAAAACTAGTTTGAATATGGAGCCTGGTACATGAGCATCCTCATCCAGTAGAATTTCTGCAGTGCTGCATACTTTTTTTCTTGTATGAGTGGGTGAAGCAGGCTTTCACCAGCTACTTCAGTTTCTAAACCAGAAGATTAAACTGCATCTCCTGAAGTGATATTTTTTTTTTTCTTCTGCAATGTGTTTCTAGGGACTTTTCTTACAAGTCTGTGCTGCCAATGGGATGGGACTTGGCCAAAATGATTTCTTGAAGCAGATATTAAACAACTTTTGCCAAAAAAAATGCAATATTGGTCAGGTAATAGGCTATAGAGTACAACAAGCATAGCAACAAGCTTACCACCCTTGAAGAGGTCCAGCAAGGATGTACCAGTTCACCTCAGCTTCACCCTGGCACTGGCCCTGGTTATGTAATTAGTCACAGCTGGTCTGTCATGTTCATCATGGTTTTTAGTTGAGCAACATTAACTTTAGTAGCATTTTAATGGTATACAACATCTAATCCTACCTTCTTAAACTGTGAGAAAATGTGTCTTACGAACATGCTGGTAATTTTCTATTTGCCACCTTTCCGAAGGGACCTCATCCTGGTGCTACGAAAAGTTCTGTTAGGTGCAGTGTACTCCCAATCTTTCATCTCTATTATATTCCCAACCTCTTGGCTAACTGTCTAATCAACCAAAGAGCCAGGGAAGTTAGGTCATGCCTGCATCAGAAGCAGTCATTCCTTAGCACTGCTTTTTCTTTGAGGTCCCACCTGTGAACTTCAGTCTTTGGTATAAACCATTGCAGCTTACAGATTAATTATTGAACATAACAAGCTACAACAATTATTAACACAATGGCCAAAATAATTTGAAAAAAGGTTATAATCACTATTGAATGTAAAATCAAATTTAATATTTCCATTGGCTGTTGGTGACTATATAAGGAATATTTTTTCACTATAGCTATTAGTTGTTGGACAATAGTTTAATACTGATTCATGTATATACTCATATACTCATTTTTTATTCGGACTAAAACATCTTAGGCCTTAAGATGTTGGACCTAACAGTCTATTACTTGGTGCTACATTGATTTCTTTAACACTTCAAACTTCTCCCTAAATTCACGGGACTTACACTAGGCATAGCCATCTTTATAACATACTATGTTAAGAGGTGTACCAACAATTACATACTTTCCTTAACTGACACTTTTGAAATCCATATATACAACATACAGATTTGATTTGTAGAAATCGGGTTTCATTATTAACAATTCTTTTACCATAATTGCTGCAAAAACAAATGGTGCATAGTGAGAGTATTTAAGAAACATTGACTAAAGTTTTAGTTTTCACATTAAGCTTAGACAAGTAGGTTTAATAGCTGGATATTTCCAGATGACACAACCATTCATCAAGAATTTCTTGACAGTCATCCAGTAGATGAGTCTGATAAGTCCCATCAGTGTAGTTAAAACTATTTCCCTATGGTGGTGAGGGGAGAGGATCACATTACCTATCCATCTGCCAGCATTGAATAGGGGGTGACCAACAGTTGTCAGCATTTGAAGGGTGATTTAATAACATCTGTTCCCATACCCAGAATTTGCCCCTTCAAAACAGAAAGCTAAATTTAATTCCAAAGGCCCATTATCCATCCATGGGTAGTTACACACCCAATATTCCATTTTTCCTGAGTGAGTTGGAAGGTTTCAAATCCTAAATCTGATATGTTAAATTTGATTTTGAGTTCATCTACAACATGCATATTTTCTCTGACAGATTTTGGGCAGGTCTTTTTGCATGTTTAACGGGGTCCATTAACTGAATATCTTTCCCAGGATACTCATTTATTTTCTATGTGTTTGTCTGTGGAGTCCAGCACCCCTGCCACTACTCTGATGTCTCTTTTATCCCAGACAATGTACTAAATTTGCCTCTTCCTTCTGCTCTCACCTATCCATACCTCTATGCTACAAACTGTGAACTCACTTTATAGCTTTCAAAATAATTCCCTTTCAGAAGTGGCATCCACAAAAAGCACAGCCCTCTTCCTAAGCCCAGTTTCAAATCTGGCAAATGACATCTACTTATGAAAGTTCAGGGACTTGATGGGCAGGATCTCCTGATAGATCAGTCTGAGGGGGAAAGGAGTCTAGGAGAGCTGGTTGTATTTTAAAGCAACCTTTCTGAGGAATTAACTGTCCTAATGCACAGGAAGATTACCAAGTATGGTAGAAGAACAGCTTGGCTTAGCAAGGAAGTCTTCAGTGAGTTAAAACACAAAAATGAAGCGTATAAGAAGTGGAAACCTGGACAAATTATTAGGAAGGAGTATAAGAGTATTGCCTGGGCATGCAGGGATGAAATCAGGAAGGCCAAAGTACATTTGGAGTTGCAGCTAGGAAGAGATATGAAAGGTAATAAGAAAGGTTCCTACAAGTATGTCAGCAACAAGAGGAAGATCAAGGAAAGTGTTGGTGATTTACTAAATGTGAGAGGCAGGCTAGTGATAAAAGTGTTGGTGATTTACTAAATGTGAGAGGCGGGCTAGTGATAGGGGATGCAGAAAAGACTGAAGTACTCAATGCCTTTTTCATCTCAGTCTTCACAGGCAAGGTCAGCTCCCAGATGACTGCACCTGGCAGCACAGTTTGGGGAGGAGGTAAGCAGCCAACAATAGCAAAAGAATAGATTAGGGACTATTAGGAAAGCTGTAAATGTACAAGTATGTAGGGGCCATACATGATGAACTGAGGGTGCTGAGGGAGTTGGCTGATGTGTTTGCAGAGTCTGGCTATCATGTTTGAAAACTTGTGGTGAATGGGAAAGGTCACAGATGATTGGAAAGGGGCAAATATAGTGTTTATCTTTAAGTAAGGGAAGAAGGAAGATCCAGGGAACTATAGATTGGTTAGCTTCACCTCAGTCCCTGGAAAAATTGTGGAATAAGTCCTCAAGGAATCCATTTCTAAGCATTTAGAGGAGAAGAAGGTGATTAGGAACAGTCAGCATGGATTCACCAAGTGCAAGTCATGCCTGACCAACCTGATTGCCTTCTATGATAAGATGACTGGCTCTGCAGATGTGGAGAGAACAGTGGACATGATATACCTTGACTTCAACAAGGCTGGATACAATCTCCCACAGCATTCTTGCAAGCGAGCTAAGGAAGTATGGGTTGGATGAATGGACTACAATGTGGATAGAAAATTATTTGGATTGTTGGGCTTAGAGAGTGGTAGTCAGTGACTCAATGTCTAGTTCACAACCAGTCTGAAGTGGAGTATTCCAGAGGTTTGGTACTGGGGCTGGTTTTGTTCAGTATTGTCATCAATGATCTGTAAATTGGGATGGATTTCACCCTCAGAAATTCTGCAAATGACACCAAGTTGGAGGGAGCAGTAGATACACTGGAGGATAGGGCTAGGATTTAGAGAGACCTAAACAAATTAGAGGATTGGACCAAAAGAAGATTGGACCATTAGATTCAATACAGAGAAGTGCAAAGTCCTGCACTTAGGACAGAACAATCTCATACACCAGTAGAAGCTGGGGAGCAGCTGGCTAAGCAGCAGCTCTGCAGAAAAGGACTTGAGGGTTACAGTGGATAATAAGATGATTATGAGCCAACAATGTGCCCTTTTTGTGAAGAAGGTTAACAGCATACTGAGGTGCATTAGTAGGAGAGTTGCCAGCAGATTAAGGGAAGTGACTCTTCCCCTATTTTCAGCATTGGTGAGGCCACATTTGGAGTACTGTTTCTAGTTTTGGAGCACCCACTACAGAAGAGTCCAGTGGAGGGCAACAAAAATGGTTAGGGGACTGGGGCACATGACTTTAGAGGAGTCACTGGGGGAACTGGGCCTATGTAGTCTGTAAAAAAGAAGACAGAGAGGGTTTAATAGCAGCCTTCAACTACAAGAAGGGTGGTTACAGAAAGGATGGAGCTAGACTGTTTTCAGTGGTGGTAGATGGCAGGACAAGGAGCAATTGTCTCAAGCTGCAGCCAGGCAGTTTAGGTTAGATATTAGGAAACACTTTCTCACTAGGAGGGTAATAAAGCACTGGAACAGTTTAGCTACAGAGAAGGTAGAATCTTCATCCTTGGAGAGTTTTAAGACCCGGCTAGACAAAGTCTTGGCTAGGATGATCTAGTTGGGGATGTTCTTGCCTTGAGTTAGATGACCTCCTGAGGTGCCTTCCAACCCTAATTTTCTATGATTGTAAAATATCATTCAGTGTTCAGAGACTTAAGATTATACCCCTCCCAATCACCATTCAAGTTCACATGGATCCTTTTTTTTTCATTATGTATAATACTCCAATATAGGCTGATCTCTTGCAAAAGGGAGTCCATCAAGACTCATCTAGCAACACTCACATGACCAGTACCTTTATTAACAGTAGTGGGGGAAAGTGGTAAAATGGCAGTCGTGCCGATATGACCAGGTATAAATCTCTTTTGGTCAATTATTTAATTATTATTTAATTATATAATGTAACTTATGGATCCTGTCTTGGGAATCTTCCTAGACCATTAATTTATAAAGGGACCCCATCAACTGGCCAATGTATTTAATTTTCTCATGTCCAAATTAAGTGGTCTCAGTTATCAATGGGGCATTATCATCCCACCGTTACCTTGGCACTATTAGGTAACAATTGATGCTGTTCTTTGGAAGCCCTTCTTCAGCACCACTATACCTAGGGTAACCATCTGTTCTGGATTGCCCAGGACAGTCCTGGATTTCTGAAGCCAGTTCCAGGCAGCTGGTGAAAATTGAAATGAGCATTTTGGGCACAGGGCATGGAGGCAGAGTGGCAGAAACTGTGAAGTAGGCAGCCCTACAATTTACACAAACTGTTACTTCACTGGCAATTGTTTAATACCTGTGAAGTAAAGAACACTGGTTCATTAATAGGCCATTGACTCCCTGCAGCAGTGGAAGGGGAAGGGGGAGCAAGGAAAGGCTAGGCAGGCAGCATCCCAGATTTCATATTAGTCACCCTAACTATATCAGATATTGGTATCATAGTCACAATACCTTGAGTCACAAACTTCCATTGGCCATAAGTGATTCAGAAGACAACTGTGATGGAAGGCCTAGGGCTTCTGCCATGTTGAGGGGAGAAAATGCTGCAGTTGGGTCCCAGGGCAGCTAAATAAAGATTAGCTGTGAGAACGCAGGTAGCCAGGAGTCCCTGCAGCTGAGGAAGGGAGCTACATTAAAAAAAAAAAAGAGAAACACCTATAGTTAGTCTAGAGACTACTGCCTAGATTAGACTGGCTGGAGGAGCGAAGGCAGCCAGGAGACCAGCTGGCTAATAGGGGACTGGCTGCTAGCAGACAGGCAGGTGGCAAGCTGCAGGCTGCTGAGCTAAGCCCTAGCTGAGAAAGCTGGCAAGCTATTAGCCATGAGGAAGGAACACTTGTGGGGAGCTGCAGGGCCACATGACTGGATAGGGAAGGGCTTAGAAGGTAGATGAAGCCAGTGCTTGAGAGCAAGCGGGGCAGTCAGGTCCTGCAGGCTGAAAAGGAGGAGCTTCTGAACATGGAGGCTGCAGGAGACTTCCTGGCTTACTTGAGAGGCCCTGAAATCTGCAAACAAGATGCCCATAGCCTTCAGGGAAGTAGGACCCAGTATGAGGGGGAGCATGATGGTTCAGCCAGAAAGCTGAGGATACAACCCAGAAAGGAGAAGTTTTGTTATATATGGCTAAGGAGCTGGGGCCTTTGTTGGGACCCAGTGTAGAGATAGTTTTCTATTTCAGCAATAGGACTTTATTATTGAGTTGTGGTCCATGCCCCTGGTTTAGGTTTGGGTCTACAGGAGAGGTTTGGAGGTTCCAGCCATGCCTGAGGAGCACGTGATTGCTTTGAGCCTGGCCAGGGGTGGCGCTCAAATAGCAAGAGGATTAGAGAAAGTATCAGAGACCCGTAGCCTGAAAGGGATGAAAACTAGGGTTAGGGACATCAGCCTAGAAGGGTAAAGACCAGGGGTCAAGCAGCCCAGTAGAGTCAATTCTGGGGCCAGGGCCCCAGAGTGAGAGACAAAGACCAGAAGCACAGAGATGGGTAATATATGGCTGGAGTCCAGAAGCTAGGTGCAGGACAGTGGGTCTTGGCTAAGGGATCAGCTAGAGTAGAGGGGCAGAAGCTGAGAAGAATAATGCCCCAACAAGTGAGCAAAGGCCTGAGACAGCCTGGTGGCTTTGGGGACAAATGTCCCACTTGAGTGATAATGTATAACACCTGCGAGGCATGAGCATGGCTGTAGGGGAGGTCATAGGCTGTGAATAGCCCATAAGACAATAAGTGCCTTGCGGTATGTATGGGCCAGGAGGGCCTATCTACTGGAGGACCAGGTTTGGGCTACTGGGGTCCAGGAGAAGATCCACGAGTGAAGGAGGGACAAGAATGTGTTCTAGAGCCCTTGGGCTTTATGACACTTTAATGATCTAATAATTGCATCAAGACATGGCAGGACAGAGTAGAAGGGAGGGTACCTAGAACCAGAGTAAGGCAGTAGCCGTTTGGCCATCCAGAGGTGTCACAGCTGCCCCTGGGGCCTGGTCCAGCTACAACAATGTGCTGGTCTTTTTCTTCTTATGGTTGCTATTTTCCTCTTTGGGCCTGCAGTTGGGGGCTCTAACTTGGTGATATTCTGTTGGTGGTAGCCATGAGAGACTGTTCCCTTCTATCCCTGTTTTTTTTATGCCTTGTAAGTCAGAGAGCAGCTTGTACATCCTCTTATTCTATTTATACTTTCGTGTCTCTTTTTCCCTAATTGTAAGGGTTTTTCTGACAATGCTTCCTTTTTATTAATGACAATTCCCAGTGCAACAGAAGATAACAGAAGGATGTTTGCCTTCTTCCTGCTCAGAATATAGGCTCACAATCACTAGTCACAGGCTCTGAGAGCTCTGAGTCAAAGGCACAGAACTGTACCGCTCCCGTTATGAGCCTCTCTCTGAGGAGCAGGGACTTGATGAAAAAGAGCTTTGGACTAGGCATTGTATAATATCTGTGATTGAGAACACACAATACAGCAGTAAATTGGTTATTTTCGTAGGTTACCGCATAAAGTGACTTTGGCAAGAATTTACTGTCCATTGGAAGCCACAGCAAAAATATATTGGTTAAATTTGGTCTGTTCGGACACCTCAGCTTCACCCAGACTCTGGCCTTGTTACGTGACTGTCACTGACCCTGTTTATGTAGCTACTCACCTTTGTGCGTATCTTCTGTCTGGCTTATCACGATTTCTTCCGTAGCAACCTTTTAACGGCTATTCACAGAATAATGTAAACAGCAAGTGAATATATCTACCCAAAAGGCTGGTAATTTTCCAAGAGTGCCTCATCTGGTTATTTGGATCTTTTGGCTACAGCTGGGCTCTTCAACCCACTAATGCCTTTCTAGGGCATCATTTAAATAAATTTTAAAAAAGCCTTCTTTTTTGATATATTACTCTCTTTCATTCTTCTTCTGTCTAAAGTCTCAACATGTTGGTGCATATAATTATCTTGTTTAAAGGATTTCAAGCATGCTGTTTTTCATTTGTTGTAGTCAGAAGCCATGCATGTGAAGAAGACCCATATGGATTGCCAGGGGGATGTTCACACATCTGTCTGCTCAGCAGCAGCTACAAAACACGGACTTGTCGTTGCAGGACTGGCTTCATTTTGGGAAGTGATGGCAAGTCATGCAAAAGTATGTTGTTAATATAAAACACTTTGCCAGCAGCTAATATTTTCACAGCAGAGTTCTGAGTATTAATTAACATCATCAATAACAATAGAAGAAGCATGAGATGTTATTAGGTAAAATTTGCTTGCAATATGTACCTGCTGCTGGTTTTCTCACATACCATTTGACTAGCATTTCTTTTTATACCATTTGACTAGCATAGATTGAGTCTATGGAAGGAGGTCAACTAAACCTGAGGTATCATTAAAGTAAAAAAAACCCAAACCCTCCTAATTTTTATTTAGTGATTTTTACTCTCTGAATATAGCATGTGCTTGCATAACTGCTCGGAGCACTCCACGCTGCTCGGAGCACTCCCAGCCAGGTCATGAGGCGCTACAGGGATTTGGGAGTAGGGCTTAAGGGTCTGGGGGCACAGGTGGTGTTCTCGTCAATCCTCCCAGTCTCAGGCTATGGGCTGAGAAGGGACAGGAGGATCTATGTGGTCAACCAAAGACTGCAGTGCTGGTGTCGTCAGGAAGGCTTTGGCTTTCATGACCACAGCCCGCTCTTTGGCGAGAGAGGCAGTGAGCTGCTGGGAAATGATGGCCTCCACCTCTCTCCCCTAGGGAGGAGGCTCTTCTCAGCCAGACTGGCTGACCTGCTCCACCGGGCTTTAAACTAAGCCCGCTGGGGGACGGGGGCACTACTGCCACTGCTGGCCCGCTGAGCAATCCTTGCAAAGCCAGCGGATCACGGCGCTTCAGGGAGCCCACCCCTGCCCCAGCCCTGGTAAAATCTGTGGGCAAGGAAGGAGCCCCCCAGGGGGCACTTGCCTGCCTGTACACTAATGCCAGGAGCTTGGAGCATAAGCAGGAGGAGCTCATCCTCCTGCTCAGTGCAAACAATTACGATGTCATAGGGATAACGGAGACCTGGTGGGACTCCATCCATGACTGGACCACGGGTATAGATGGCTATACCCTGTACAGGAGGG
>NW_005842330.1:906327-906585 GCF_000455745.1 Alligator sinensis | reverse complement strand
AGCCCCACCCCCACATCCCTGCCACTCTCGGGATCTGCCCCCTCTGGGCCCCTCACAAACACTGGCCCTCTAGGTCCTCACAACATAGGCCCTCTCATAACTCTCAGGGATGACCCACCCAGTGGTCGTGGGAGCTAGGGGTTATGGTGCCCTGACCCGCCTTTCACCGGGGTGATAACTGGCCTGGCATTTCCTGGGGGCTCCCGCACCACTGAGAGCCCCACCAGACCACCCACTCCCAGCAGGGTGCAGTTTCAG
>NW_005842330.1:894981-903238 GCF_000455745.1 Alligator sinensis | reverse complement strand
CTATAAGGATGCTGCGGGTTTTTTTCCCCAAGGTGGAGAACCTTGCATTTATTGGTGTTGAACACCATCAGATTCTCGTCCGCCCACTTGCTGAGCCTGTCCAGGTCAGCCTGGATCACCCGCCTGTTTTCTGGTGTGGATGCTTTGCCCCAAAGTTTGGTGTCATCGGCGAACTTGGCCAGTCCGCTTCTGACTCCAGTGTCAGACCCTACGATGACAGGCTGAGAGCCCTGGGGCTCTTTAGCCTGAAAAAGCGCAGGCTCAGGGGTGATCTGATGGCCACCTACAAGTTTATCAGGGGTGACCACCAGCATCTGGGGGAACGTTTGTTCACCAGAGCGCCCCAAGGGATGACAAGGTCGAATGGTCACAAACTACTTCCAGATCGTTTCAGGCTGGACATAAGGAAGAATTTCTTTACTGTCCGAGCCCCCAAGGTCTGGAACAGCCTGCCACCAGAGGTGGTTCAAGCGCCTTCATTGAACACCTTCAAGATGAAACTGGATGCTTATCTTGCTGGGATCCTATGACCCCAGCTGACTTCCTGCCCTTTGGGCGGGGGGCTGGACTCGATGATCTTCCGAGGTCCCTTCCAGCCCTGATGTCTATGAAATCTATGAAACATTTGAGTACTGTAGCACATAGTGTCAGTCACTATTAATTTCTACCCACAGAAAGTCAAACACTTCCTATTCTTGAGGAGTCCTGCTGTATAAGTAAGAAATGTAGGGTTAGGTTTTGCCTATGTTAGTATTTGAGGGAATAGTCAATGTGAGCAGCATAAGACCTTTCTAGGACTTCAGCTAAACACTTCAGACTGAATGCATGCATAATACTAGTAGTAATAATAATGATAATAATAAAGATAACTACTTCAAGGCATTTAGATGCCAATATATTTTGATACATATATGGGAGTTAAAGGGAAGCTCTTGTACTTTTGGACATTGCCCATCAGTAATAAACATGTAATGAAGTATTCTAACAAGTAATGCATTATTTCTCTCCTCCTTGCAATGTAATTAAATATAGTCGCTGCTTATAAATGTAAGCCAAACTGATTTGGTTAACAAATCCATCCAAAAATTCCAAAACATTCCTTAGAAAGTGTTGCCACATTTTTTTTATCTTACATTTATAACAGAAGTTTACAGCATATTCATAATATGAAGGGTAGTATCTAAGGAACTAACAATGCCTCCAGTATAAGAGAGGCCTTCCGATCTTCTGGGCTTGTTTTGAAATTAACGTTCCCAAGTTGCAAGTTTCAAAATCTGCTGCGGAATATGAAATAACGTGAGTGGCAGTTATGTTTTATACCTCATCTTGGAAGAATAAATAATTTGTGTCGATTCTTAGTACTGTACCACATGGGAGAAAGTTACTGTAATCTTTGCTTTGTTTCTGACAGTCTTTAGATGAAAGATTTTGAGTGGTCGTTTTGAATTTGCTGAAGTTTACAGTATTGTCACATTTAATGAATGCCATAGTCAATGTCTTCAATAGACTCAATAGTTCTTAATGAATTGTCAAATTAAACACCTACAATATTATAAATGCCTATTTCACGCTGGCTACAAAGTTATCCTATGATCTGTCATGTTTTCGCAACATAGACTGTTACAGACAAAAGAATGATTAATTAGAAATAACTTAATCACAGAAGTAATTTGTGTTTTAATTAGGGTAATGTAAGTAGCTAGCCTTGAGTTTAGAATATTTGAGAGTTTAATTTTTGATAGCGAATAAAAAAAACCCAGTAATTGTGCCAGTTAATTAAACAGTGGCATTATGCAGTGTAAAGAAGATTAGGCAGCATTGGTTGTTTATGTTTGTAATCTTTCTTTTGCAGGACCAAAGAATGAGTTGTTTCTGTTTTATGGTAAGGGACGCCCAGGAATCATACGGGGAATGGACCTGAATGCCAAAGTAGCAGATGAATACATGATCCCCATAGAAAATCTGGTCAACCCTCGTGCTCTGGACTTCCATGCAGAGACCAATTACATCTACTTCGCTGATACTACCAGCTTCTTGATTGGGCGACAGAAAATTGATGGCAAAGAGCGTGAGACAATCTTGAAAGATGGTAGGTGATGTGAAGTAATACCAGCAACAAAAATATCTTATTAATGAGAGAGTAAACTGGTCTGTGTGGACCCCATACCAATCAAACTCTCATTCTGAACCTGAGGCCAAAGGAAACCTTTTTAAAGTTAGAAAAGTTTAATTTATTTTTCCCATTAATTTCTTATTATTTTCTAGTTTCAGCAAGGCAATTTTGTTTTTATCCATATATTCTATAGTTTTGAAAATCCAGGTGTAGATCCTCACATACTTTTGTATTATGTCAATAAAAAGAAAAATAATATCAGTGGAATAAAAGTTTTATAAATTCTGTCAGATTAAATTGCCTTAAACTGGCAGGCATCCTGCTGGATTCCCAGGTGAAAGAAAACCTCTAAAAGGACCAGTACAACCTCTTCATTGACAGAGAGCTGAAGAAGAAGCACAGCCCAAAATAGGAACTGCCGAGAGTACAAAGCAGGTGTTCTGAATCAACACCCACAGCTGGTGGGACTTCCTTTTAGTTTTAAGTATAATCCAACATATTCTGTACTTGATTCTGAGATGCATTCAGACTAAGCAGAAGACATGCAACACATGGATACCAGTTGCATCATCTTAATTCACATTGAATTAATCTTAAATCAGGTTGAATAGTAGGCCTGAGCAAATAGGGAACTATTCGATTCAGATTCAGCTGATTTGGATGACAGTGATTTGATTCAGAGATTTTAATCTCTCTTTTGATTCAATTCGGCTGAATCAGCTTCGGAAGATTCAGAAAGATTTGGAGATTTGGCCATAGAGTGTAATGGGGAATCAATGAAATAGCTATAACTTTGTTTTTGTTTGGTTGATTTGGATGAAACTTGCAGGATTGATAGTCTCTTCTGAGGGCATGAAGCTTGTCAAGTTTCAAGGTGATAGGTACAGGGGTTTCTGGGAAACTGCACCTCAAATCCTGAAATCAAAACTCATGTCACGTGTGTGTGTTAAGCCACAGTCGGGTAAAAACTGCAGGGATGGTAGGTCTTGCTCAGGCCACAAAGCCTGGCATGTTTCAAGGAGATAGGTGCAGGGGTTTGGGGGAAACTGCACCTCAAACTGCTTGCAAGTAAAACTCATGACATAGGTGACACTGTGTGTGTGTTAAGGTACAGGGGGGGTGAAACCTGCAGGCCTTCTAGTCCCTGCTGTGGCCACAAAGCCTGAAATCTTTCAAGGAGATAGGTACAGGGAGAGTCTGGGTTCTGGGGCCCTGCACCTCTGGCTGCTAACAGGCAAAACTTGCGACATGGGTGCTTGTGCAAATGTGTTTGTCTTGGGGCATGGGGGTGGGAATCTACTGCAGGCCTGGCTGCTAGGCCCTGCTGTGGCCATGAAGCCTACCAGCTGTGTATGTCTTAGGGCACAGGGGGGTGAAAAAAATTACTGCAGGCCTGCCAGACCCTGCTGCAGCCATGAAGCCTGCCAGCTGTCAAGGAGATAGGTGCAAGGGGTTCTAGGGCCCTGCACCTGTGACTGCTAACAGGCAAAACATGTTGCATGGGTGCTTGTGCAACTGTGTCTGTCTTGGGAGACGGGGGGAGGGGGCATGGAGAGGGCGGGAAAACTACTGCAGGCCTGGCTGCTAGGCACTGCTGTGACCACAAAGCCTGCCAGCTGTCAAGGAGATATGTGCAAGGGGAGTCTGGGTTCTGGGGCTGCAGGCAAGCAAAACTCGTGACATGGGTGGGTGATACTGTGTGTGTGTTGTGTGTTCAGGTACACCCTTCCTGGTGCTGTGGCCTCTGCACAACATGGCAGTGTGCCCCAGTGAGGCCTCCTTTTCCCCTACAGCCTTAGTCCGGTCCACCACTGTAAACAGTGGCAGGTCAAAATAATGTAGGTGACTCGGTAGTCAGCACCAGTAGCGTGAGCAGCATCTAAGGTAGCCAAACTGAACTGTCACAAAACCTTTCTTTTTATAAAGGAATTGACAGCAAGAAGTGAAGATGTTGTGTTGGATATATGTTACTCGTGGTGTGTGATGGCTTATCTTGTGTTTTTATGTTTATATGTTTATTATGAAAAAACGGAAAAGTTAGAGAAATGTATCTTAGGAAGCTTTTGGGCTGAAAAACCCTTTGTCAGGCTGAGGAAGTACCTGCAGTTAATATGGGGTGGGGAGCAGAAAGGGGGATGTAGCAGCGCAGATAAAAATGGAAAGGTATCTGGGGAGTCAGATGTCTGGCAGGTTGCAATGTGTCAGAATTCCACTATCTATATTGATTCCATGAGTTTCTGTACCTAGGAGGCTGATGAAGTGCAGTTCATAGGCCCAGCTCTGAAAAATGGTTTGTACATTCAAACAAGGACCTAACCTCATCACCAGAACTGAAGCCAACTTCCTACAGCTCAAATCACAAAATCTGCCAACTATCTCCTGTATCCCCAGAAACTGCACATCAGAATCTATCAAAGACAACAATACCTAACTACCTGTAGAGACACAATCCTCACCAAAGAAACACTCTGCCTCCAGTCTCTAAGGCCTGATCCTGAGAGGGAACAAATTACAAACCACTTTTCACAGCCGTGCCTATGAACTTCACTTCATCAGCCTCCTAGCTACAGAAACTAATGGACACAATATAGATTAGGCAGTGGAATTCTGATACACTGCAACCTGCCAGACATCTGATTCCCCAGGTACCTCTGCACTTTTACCTGCGCTGCTATATCGTCTTTTCCCCCACCACCCCAACCTGTCCCTCACTCCCTGATGCCTCCATTTTCACTACCTGGTTTTCTTGCCTGCATTGTGTGCCAGGCCAGCCTCTGGCTTCTTTTCCTTTCATCCAGAACCAGGAGACACACCAACTGCAGGTACTTCCTTAGCCTGAAAAAGGGTTTTTCAATGCAAAAGCTGGTATCCCAGGCAGCTAAGCTGAGCTCACGAGGAGCCTCACAACTGCACTGCAAACAGCAAGCCTCAGGCCTGTCAAAGACATGACAGGTCTGGGCTTTCCCCAGCCAGGATTATGTGCATGCAAGCGTTAGCTGGATGTTACGGTGCCTCGTACCTGCCTTTCACCAGGGGATTGTTGGTCATGCTGTGCTGCCAGCAGTCCCACCAGGCCTCCCTACCCTGACAGGGTGAAGTTTTAGTGGTCATGCCCAGGACCTGGGGCCTCCTCCTTCCCATAGCCCCAGTCCATACCTCTAAGTTTGTCCTGGCAGGGAAGCAAGCTCAGCAGGGACATGTTCTTCCCCTGCTGGCTGGTGATGCAGTGAGTACCTGCTTCAGCTGACAGTGGGGCATTAACTAGTTTTTAAAAAAATAAAAAAAAGAAATTGGTGCAGACAAAGCGAGGAGGGTGGCACTCGGTCTGTCTGCAGGTGGAGCTTCGGGAACCCCAGCAGCAGAAGGTTCACCTTCAAGAATGCTCCAAGGTTCATGACTCCAAGAAGAACATGAGCCGGCAGTGTAACAAAGCCATCAACAAAGCCAATCACACTTTGTTGTGCATTAGCAGATGCATGACCAACAGATCAAGGGAGGTGATGTTCCCCTTCTGTGCAGCATTGATTAGGCCACAGTTGGAGTACTGTGTCCAGTTTTGGGTGCCGCACTTCAAGAGGGATGTGGAGAATCTGGACAGGGTTCAGAGGAGGGCCACTAGTATGATTAGTGGCCTCCGTGCAAGACCCTGCGAGGGGAGGTTGAGGGATATGGATCTCTTCAGCATTCACAAGAGACAGCTGAGGGGTGACCTTGTAGCCACCTATGAGTTTGTTAAGGGAGGACAACAGAGATTACAGACGCACTATTTACCATGGCACCCCTACGAGTAACTAGGAATAGTGGGTACAAACTAGTGGAGAGTAGAGTTAGGTTAGACATTAGGAAGACATTTTTCACAGTAAGGGTGGCCAGAATCTGGAATGGGCTGCCAAAGGATGTGGTACTCTCACCTAACTTGGAAGTCTTCAAGAGAAGGCTACATAACGACCTGGCTGGGGGTGTATGACCTCAATGATCTTTCCTGCCTGGGGCAGGGATTTGGACATGATGAACCTTTATGGTTCCTTCCGACTCTACAATCCATGAATCTATGAATACCAGCTGCTCCAGCAATCCAGGATCCAAGCAGATGCAACAGGGTGTTACAACATCCCCAGCAATGCTGAACACCCTCTCGCTTGGAACACTGGTTGGTGGACAGGGCAGGTATTGCTGAGCAACCGCAGCCAGATCCTGCCACTTCTGGCTGTGACTTGCCCAGTAGGCCAAGGGGTCACTTTCCAGTGGCTCCACATTCTCAGTGAGATAGGTAGCCACTGAAGCCTCGATGTTATCTGCCCTAGGCTGGGGTCTGGTGTATTTGGACCCCAGCATTGAAGACATGCCCTTGGCCCACATTGGCAGTGGCTGGCATTGAGGTGACTGGCTGGTGCTGGTGGCAGTGCTTGTGCTGGGAGTCCTGGCACAGGAAAGTGGATTCCCCTCTTCCACATCCCCTTGCCTCTGCCCTTCACCCCCCTGACTTTGTTGACCAGCACCTGCATCTAGTGATCGAGGGCTTTGGTGCTGCCAGTGCACATGCTTCTCTTCACTGTCGGGTCACACATGCCCACCAGCATGTGGACCATACTGGACTGCAAGGGATCCAGCTGACTCCTGATGCCCTCCTTCAGCCGCCTCATCAGTGCCTGCACATCTGGTGATAATGGCCTGCCTCAGCCAGGAACACTGATCGCCTGGAATCTCTCATTTTGGTTCTCAAGTTCCCTCACTACGGTGATCACCTGGCTGAGGAGGGAATCGCCAGCATTAAGGGTCTCAGTGGCCTCGAGGAAGGGTTTGAGGATCACCAAGATCTGGGAGATGGTACCCCACTCAGCTCTGTTCAGGGAGCCACTGATCCCAATCTCCCCAAGCAAGGCCATCTCATGTATGGCCTTCTGTTGCTCCACCAGCTTTTCGAGCATCAGATAGGTGGAGTTTCACCGAGTCTCCATATCCTGCATGATTTTGTGCTGTGGGATGTTCAGCTTTGCCTATTTTTCCCAAAGCATCTTGGCCCCCTTGATGCTGCTGTGGAAGTAGCCCTCCACCTTCCTGCACCTTGAAATCAGCTGACTTGTGGTGGTAGTGGTGGTGGTGCCATCACCCACAGCCCTGTCCCCGTCCAAGGCATCCCTGACTATGAGGTGCAGCCTGTGTGCCACACAGCGGATGCCAACAAAGTTGGCATCATGGACAGCCCTTGACCATATTGGCCCCATTGTTGGTGACCAAGAACCTGCGGGTGAGCTCAGCCTGCCCAACAAGCCACCCTTGCACCATGTGGTTCATGGGCACCATGATCTTGCTGTGTGGGACTTATACAGCACCTCAGCTTGGAGGAGAGCCCAATGACAGCCTGACTAATGGTACCAGTCCACTGTGAGAGAGAGGTAGGCATGAACACCACCCCAGCTGCTCCAGATGGCTGAGGTGAAGTGCAAGGCTACCTGTGGCCCTGCCTTGCACAGCTCATCCCTCAAGTACTCCCTGCATGCCACATACAGGGAGGGCTAAAGGTGATTTCATAGATTTCATAGAAATTAGGGGTGGAAGGGACCTCGGAAGATCATCGAGCCCAGACCCCCACCCGAAGGGCAGGATGTCAGCTGGGGTCATAGGATCCCAGCAAGATAAGCATCCGACTTTCTCTTGAAGGTGTTCAATGTAGGTGCTTGAACCACCTCTGATGGCAGGCTATTCCAGACCTTGGGGTCTTAGACAGTAAAGAAATTCTTCTTTATATCCAGCCTGAAATGGTATTGCAGTAGTTTATAACCATTTGACCTTGTCATCCCTTGGGGCACTCTGGTGAACAAATGGTCCCCCAGATACTGGTGGTCACCTCTGATAAACTTATAGGTGGCCATCACATCACCCCTGAGCCTGTGCCATTCCATGCTGAAGAGCCCTATAGCTCTCAGCCTGTCGTCATAAGGTCTGTTTTCCTGACCGTTGATCATGTGCGTGGCTCTTCTCTGGACTCTCTCAAGCTTCTCCACATACTTTTTAAATTGTGGGGCCCAAAACTGGACGCAGTACTCCAGCTGCGGCCTCACCAAGGCCGAGTACAAGGGGAGAATGATGTCCCGGGATTTGCTTGAGAAGCATCTATGGATGCAAGCCAGCGTTTTGGTTGCT
>NW_005842330.1:883452-894877 GCF_000455745.1 Alligator sinensis | reverse complement strand
ATGCTTTGCCCCAAAGTTTGGTGTCATCGGCGATCTTGGCTAGTCCACTTCTGACTCCAATGTCCACATCATTAATGAAGATGTTGAACAATATGGGTTCAAGGACAGAGCCTTGGGGGTACCCCACTGTGATGCATGCAGGCACTTGGTAAGATGGGGACAGAAGTGCCATGAGCCGCCTGAACCCTAGCTGCTCAACTTGGGAGAAGGGCTGGCTATCCAGAACAAGCATCTCCCCAATGTTCTCGCTCACCTTGGAAATGCACCCCTGACTGTCTGCAGCTTTTGCCCACTGCTCCAGGGTGGCCTTCCTCTGCTTTGGGGGGACGGGAGCTTTGGAGTGAGCAGGGGGACTTCCCTTTGGGAATGTTCACACTGGTGCCGGACTGAGCAGGAAGAAGGGCAAAGAGCTGCTGTCTCCTGAGATTCAGCAGCATCACCATGGTGGTGAAGCGTTTCACCTCCTTGCCCTGGCTGATCTGCCTTTGGCAGTGGTGGGAGATAACAAGCCTGGGATCAACTGCCAGCTCAGAATGCTCCCACACTATGCTACTTGCCCACTTCTGAGTTGAGGGTGTGGATACTGCCTTATCCCCCTCCTCAGCTGGGATCATCTGCCTGGTCAAAATGCTCCCACACTACGCTACTCCCCCACTTCTGGGTTGAGGGTGAGGATCCTGCCTTATTCCACTCCTCAGCAGGCTGAGGCTTAACAGCTGCCCCAGCTGAGCCACTTGCCTCCACAACCTCAGCCTCCTCCAAGGTGCTGCTTTCCGGAGGAGACCTGGGCCTAGGGGAAACTTGACGGGTGTGGAGCACAAACTCTGATTCCCCCTCAGGCCCCAGAATTGCTTGAGCCAGTGCGCTTAGTATCCCTGGTTCCAGCTCCAGCTCCTCCTCTGGCAGTGGGAGGCTTACGCTGAGAGATGACATTGGGGTGGAGGAGGCAGTGATTCCACTGCCGGTGCCCACTTCTGGACTGAGGGGAGGTGGTGCAGGTGCAGGGACGTTGGGTGCAGATACTGCTCCCATCTCCTTGCTTCCACTGGCAGCAGAATCCTCATGGCTGGTTGGGAAGAGGATGCATCTATATTTGGATGGGGGGGACTTGCAGCTCTAGGTCTCTCCCTATATCCTTTAGCCCCTCTCCTTCCCCTGCCAGAAGACCTGGCAACTGCCTTTCCAGCACATTTCATATTAATGTTTCCTGTGCTGGAAAATGTGTGTGTGTGCGCTTCTTTGATCTGGTCTTGTTCTGAATCCGAATGTTCGGTGGGCTGTCATTGGCAAGTTCTTCTGTTTGTGAGTGCTGTGCGATTTGTTGACTCTGGTCTGATTGATTATTGATTATTAATACCCATCAATATATATGTGGTGTGTTTGTGTTACTGTTGTGTTCTTCAATCTGGTCTTGTTCTGAATCCAAATATGTGGCACGCTGTCAGTAACAAGTTATTTTGTTTGTGAGTGCGGTGTGATTTGTTGACTGTGGTCTGATTATTAATATGTGTATATATATATGTGTGTGTGTATAGATATGTATATGTATGTATGTATTAATAATCAATCAGACCACAGTCAATAAATCAGACAGCAGACTAGAGACAACACAAAAGAACAAAAGAACTAGTCAGCCAGCCACACATTTAGGCTCAGACCAGATCAAAGAAGAACACAACACACCATACATATATATATATATGCTGTGTTGTGTTTTTCTTTGATCTGGTCTGAATCTGAATGTGTGACTGGCTGACTAGTTCTTTTGTCCTTCTGTGTTGTCTCTGGTCTGTATGTAGACTATTAAAACTAACTATAACTAATAATATTAATAACTAATATAATAACTATACAATCTTCTTTCTGTGTGTGTGTGAGTGTGTGTGCAATTTGTGCTTCCCTGCACAGTGATGGATTACACTGCCAGGGAAACCACTAACGCTGAACTTTCTTTTTTAAAAGTATTGCAAAAAAAAAAAAATAGAGAACAAATATAAATCAAAAGAAATGAATTGGATAAGTATTAAGTAAAGAGATTCTAAGCTAAGCTAAGCTATATCCTATCCAATCCTTTCTAAGAACAAAAAGGAGCATGCAACTGACTGACTAGGAAGCAAGCCAGGCAGTCCAGTACCTTTCTGACGCTGTTGCTCACTCAGATCCAGCTCACAAAAGGCACAGCAAGCCTGCAGACACAGGTTTTTATGCTGTTTCTATGCCCCTCCCCCCCACCCCGACACTGTGATTGGAAGGGCAGTCAGAGACAAATCACAATCACTGGCCAGCTAGAGATATCAGTCCTCCCCCCACCCCACCTCGCTCCCTGTCCCCGCTGTGCTCCCGCTCCTTCTTCTAAATTTCTGTTTCCCCATAAAGACTGCCCTCCGAATCTCTGAATCACAAAATCTTTTCCAGATCTTTTCTGAATTGATTTAGAGGCTCCAAATTGATTTGGAAAGTTTTAAGCTTCTAGAAATGCAATTCAGATTTGGAGATTCAGCCTCCAAATCAGGCCAAATCTTCTCTGAATCGAATTGCGAACCGAAGCGTTGCACAGCCCTATTGACTAGGATAGGTCAGCAGAACTGTTGCCTGAATTTATGACACTATCATGGTATCTCAGGGCTTTCATATGACATTATCATGGTGTCTCAGGGCTATCATGACACTATCATGATGTCCCATGGTATCTCAGGCCTAAGGAGAAAATACACTTATCTAATATTCATGTAAAGCTTTAACTTCTGCTGTCCTGGGCACACATGTAGACACTGCACCTGAGAGCAGCTGACTCTGGCTTGAACTTCTCTGGAGTTTATTGTGCCATATTAATTTCATATGTAGATGCACCCATTATACCCAAATATCTAAGAGACCCCCGTAGGATCAATAAAATATTGCAATCCTTAAGGTTCTTTGTGTAGTCTCTGGTTCTCTTACTTTTGTATTTTTTGAGGTTTTTAATTTCATTTTATTGGTAATTTTGTTAACTTCATTGTGGGGTTGGCAAGTCAGTCAATTGACTGATGAAATATTGTCAACTGACCAGTCAATTGACTGCATATTTTTGGCCAGTCAAATATTATAGCAATTTTACCCAAAAATATAGGGTTTTTTTTTTTTTTTGTAGTTTTCTTGACAGAGATATGCATTTTTATTGTTTTCTGGCACAATTCTTAATGGAAAATGTGTGCTATTTCTGTGTAATATTTGAAGCTATTGATAATTTGTTACAATTTTTTTACTAATGTTTGACCAAACTTTAAAGTTCAAGATACTCAATAAAGTTCAATTAAACTTTAAAGTTCAATGAACTTTAAAGTTCAATGAAGTTCAATTCACTGAACTTTATTTGACTGATTAAATATCCAACCATAGTTTACTGTAGAATTTCAAGTATTTACACTTTGTGGATTAATGGAGTAGATCAATATGTAAGTGTTGTATCAGTCTTGCTGTGCTGAAAACGCTTTCAGAAAGAGGACATTTTTCCAGTGTCTTCTAAATTTAATCTGACTAAATTAGCCTAACACGCTCAGGAAATTGTCCCACATAAAAAGGTCCCTTTCAGTAAGAATTTTGTCCCCAGCTTTCATAGACATTATTTTGTGTGCTATCCTTTTATTTTATAACACCAAGAAATTCAGATGTGGGGGGGGGGGGGGGGGGGGGCAGGTGGGTAGAGGGTGTTATATTTGTATGCAGATATTTGGTTACAATAGGACTATTTGAATAGCTATTTAAGTAGCTGGAAGATCTAGATGCTCAGCACCTTATAGTAAGAGAGTCCTGATACATTACACTTCTGAAATGACTCATGCAGTCATGGTGAGCCACTAGTTCTCTGGTAGCTGGGAAGATAGGTGAACTTGTATTTATAATTTGGAAACCATGAGATTGAAACACAAGAAAATAGAAGGCCAGAAATGTTTGTCTTCACATCTATGACATGTATAAGTTACTAGCCAACTCAAAACGATGTTCAATCCAAAGATAAAATATTGCTTTGTATTGGAAATGAATTATTGTTAAACAATATAAATCCTTCCCTAACAAACATAGAAAACAAGTACAATATTTTAAATTTATATAATTTTTAGCATTTAATTTACCCAGGATTTTTTAAGAGATCTTTGCAATGGTTGTACTGTAATTTTCAACAATGAGAAATAGACTTTTGAAAACAGGCAATTTAATAGCAAATAAGCAATATGTGAATTGTAGCTTTATTAATATATTATTATTATTAGTGTTTCTGGTACTTTTAAAGACAAATAAAAAAAATCTCATTCCCTGCCCTTAGGTGTTTACAGTCTGTTAGAACTCCATATAGTTTCATAAGTCTGAAGCATGTTTTAAAGAACACTAGTCAATGTATTTTTCATGATTTTAAAAATTAATATGGCCTCTAGCAATATCACCTCAACTTTTTATTCTTGTCAGATCCCATAAATTTACCAGAGATGTATTGGATCAGTGCTTAGGTGGGAACTACTAAAAAAAATTGGATGTTTCAGGTGCTGTTTTAATACAGAGCACTCTATGAACATTATAGTGTTAGGGGGCATTATGGTCCTATTGGTATCATTTCTTAGATTACAGGTTTTGACAGTTTGTACATGATATTTTTTGCAAGAATAAGTATATGATCCTGAACAATATTATAGCTCATGTAATTATAGTCTGCCTACATAAGTGCTTGATCCTACAAGCATTGAGTGTGCATTGAGTATACAGAGCACTGTGCAGTATTGGAGATTTATTTCCCCCATAGTTTTCAGTTGCAATTCTTTATTCTTCACATTCTGTAAGAAATTGTATGTAGCGTTTGATAATTATTTGACAGGTCATAATAAGTTTCATCCCAGAATCAGCTGAAGAAGTGATACCTTTGTAAGCAGCAGAGTGGAAACTACACAGGGTTTCAAACTTTTAGAATATAAACCCATTTTCACATACTCAGAATTAGGGCCTAATTAAATGCTGAAAAAAGTATATATCCACAAGAAATTAAAGGAGAATTTAAGAACTGTTAACATAGACCTCCCATGATTAGTAATGTGTGGAGTTTATAAGTCCTCCTGGTTAGGCTGGAGCTCTAATTTTACCCATCTTTGTTACCTTAGGGTGGTTTAGTATTATTCTGAGAATTATAAGTTTGTGACACCTGCATGTAGAAGAGCACAAGATCTGTGACTTTCCAAAAAAAAAAAAAAAGGAAGATTCCTCACTTAAAACATGTACCCCAATGTGGGGGGAGGGAGGCAATAGAAAACATTCTATATTTAAATAGTCCTTATAGCCTGTAAAAAAATAATGTTTCATCCAAATACAAGGTATAAATTATGATAAACATTATGATAAAAAACCCAAGTAAAAGGTACAAATTATGCATGTGTGTGAGAGGGGAGGCAAGAGCCCTCTTGTCTTACCCCAGTACCTCCCCCACCCCCCGACATGCCCTGATACTAACTGCAGGGGCAATGAAGAATGACAGCTGTGGACAGATGCTATGGCAGTCTTGGCAGTACCACAGCTGCCTGAGCCTGTGAATTGGCAGATGAAGGGGGTGTGGCCTCAGATCACAGACCCCCAGGAGTGGGAAGCAAACACTGCCGGCTGGTGGGACCAAGATAGCCCAGCCACAGGTCAGCCGGGTTCCAGGGAGGTTGCACCAAGAGGGCCTACAGAGGCTAGGAACAGGGCGGCTGCCCATTTCCATGCCTGCTAGGGTAGAAGGGATGGACAAGTCCCCCTACATGACCAAGGGTCCTGGGAGATGGAATCCCAGGAGCCCATTGGCAGACACTAACCATTTTCAGTTTAGTTTCCTCAGTTGCAGTTATCCCCAGATGGGGCAGATTTAGTTGCCCAAGAGTGGGCCTGAAGATGAGGGATGGACTCGGGAAAACTGATGGCTAGGCAGGCCCAATCTTTTGAGGCAGGCGGTGTGCATGAGGCAAGATAATCCAGGGCAAAACCTGTGGTAAACAGTGTCTGCCCAGGCCATGGACATGTTAAGGGTGGGGTAAAGGGGAGGTTGGAGCCCCATAAAGAAACCCAGGGTTGAGGTCCCCTCAGACTACCTACAGGGAACTGCCTCCCAAGAAAAGATCAAAGTAACATCAAAGACATGGCAGGCGAGTAGGAACAGCACCTGAACCATCACGGTGATGTCAAACCTGGATCTCACCCTGATGTCACTGGGGAACAAGGAAACAACCAAGAGGGGACCTAAGCCCTACAACACCTACCAGCCACTATATGTTAAAAATATAAAGACAATCCTTATGGTGGTTCCTCTGTTTCTTCAGCTAATTTAAGTTGACATAGTACTGGACTGTAATACTTAATATGCTTCTAATATATTATAAGTTTAAAACTGAAATATCTGCCTTTACTGGTATGATTTGAATAATCTCACATTTACCTTTACAGGATATGAACATGATATTCCTCATTTCAGTGACAATGATAATTATAAAAATCCTCTCAAGTTTCCAGTGGTAAAGACTTGTAAATTATTGCAGAGCAACTTTTATCATCAATCGTACAGTTTATTAAAAATATTTTAATGAGAGTGCATTTTCAATTCTGGGCAAGGTTTACCATTAAATCTATATAGACCGTTATCTTTACCAAGGTTACCAACCATTACCAAGGTTTACCATTAAATCTGTATATGACAGGTGTAAAACATGTGGCCTGTGGGCTGAATTCAACCCATAAAGCCATATAGTGTGTCCTGTAGGTCACTGGACTTGACACTACATGCTAGTCCTGGTACAAAGCACAGGGGGCTGACATAGGACTCTGACCCTTCATATCAGCTATTCCAGAACCAGCAAGAAGGACCAATCCAACAAGGTGCTGGTGCATTATTATTTTTTAAATACATTTCTATAGAGAAAGATAGATAGATAGATAGATAGATAGATACACACACACACACACACACACACACACACACACATCCTCAATCATAAACTTTCCATCACATATCTTAAAACCACATTAAGAAACCTGTGCTTCCTGTTTATAATAAATGCCCCCACTTCCCTGCCTCCCTAAGCACCCATCCTCCACCCTCACCTACTGCAATTGCACTTCTTTAGTCCAAAGCCCAATTTGGGGTTTACATTCTCAGTTCATTCACTTTCCTATCGCTGTTGATGGCCATGTCGCTCATTTCCGCTGCTGCTGATCCTGTTGTAGTCCTTCTTGCTGTCTCCAGGTCCAGTTGCATCTCTGTCCTCTTTGTTCTCTCTGTCCACTTCCCCTCCCAGGGGATCTTTGAACAACCTGTGCCAGGTGTTGCTTTTTCACATGAAGTTGGCTATGTCTTCTCCATCCCCACTCACCAATTTGCAGTGGTAGGACTGAAGTTCATTCAGAAACATTTTAACCCAGTCTGTTTCCTTGAGCTAGGCCTGCCTGTATAACAGAAGGTTCCTGAGTTGCCACAGGGTGCTCCTGCCATAAGACACAAACTGGTCGAAATGCATTGTTTGGGACCCCTGCTGCTCAGTCAGGTGTCTGTACATTGCTGCCTCTCTTGTCATCTGCCTGAATCCTGTCACTCTCTCAAGGAGCCAACTTACACTTTTCCACACACCCTTGGCATATGGGCAGTGCCATAGGAGGGGAGCAATGGCCTCTACTTCTTCTTGGAAAGTTTCCCTGGGGCAATTGGGTCAAATCCCTCATCCCTCCCTGTACCTCCACGCCCTCACTGGGAGTACTCAGTGCACTATCAACCAACTCAAGTCCCTGTGGTCCTTGTGGAAGTTCTTGTGGAAAATCCAGTTCCAGATGGTTTGGCAGTCCTCATTGGGGAGTGTCTCCATGGTTGATAGCCTGTTTCTGTCTCTGACTGCCTTCTGTATCTTTTTGTGGTTGGACATAGTCTCCAGACTTTCCTTCTGTATCCCATACTCACTTCAGAACACTTTCAGGACCCTGTAGAACCAGGGTTCCTCCATCATCCACGGTCTTTCATTGGTTGGTGTGTACACCCTCCACCATCTCAGAAGGTGACCTGCAAAAAAACTTTACTAGACAGGCTGTTTTGGTCTCTGGCCTGGGTGCCAGCTTGCAAATCTGGCTTGTGTACCATTCCCGCAGGAACAGGTGGATATCTGGCATCCCCCTGCCCCCAGGCAATTTCTTTTTGTACATGGTCTTCCTTGCCACCTTCTGCATTTTGTGCATGATATGCTTTGCGGGGCGGGGGCGGGGAGTGTGGAATACAGCTAGGCAGGTGCTTTTGCTAACATTGAGCTTGGTCCCCGCTGCCACTTTGGGTGCCAGTGCATGAAATACATGCCTCTTGCCATGTTTAGCATGTATGGCTGTAAAAGGAAGTCAGTCAGGGTCGCCGTGCTCTCCCCTGCCGCCTCCTCTACTGTACCAAGCTACTGACTCGCACCCTCCAATTCTCGCCCACCATGGCTTGACTTTATATGTTTCTATAGGGAGGCTGCCTTCCGCCTTCTTAGCCACGGTTTTCCTGTCTTGGGTGTTCCATACACCCCAGCCTTATGGGCTATGCGTGGCTCCTACCACCCCTGTACCATGCCCCAAGCCTCACAGATGTAACTGACATTGTTCTGTCTCTCTCTTTCTATGCCCTCTCTGGCACTCAGGCTCTCCGCAGCCCTCTCTCTCTCTCTCCGTGCCCTCTCTGGTGCTTGGGCTCTCCGCAGCCCTGTCTCTCTCCGTTCCCTCTCTCTGGGGCCTTCTCAGTAATGCCGCCCTCTCTCAGGGGCCTTCTCCACAATGCTGCTCCCTTCTCCGGGGCTCACCACGCCCACACTGGGGCTTTTCAGCAATGCCCCCTTCTCTGGGGCATCTCAACTGCCCCTCTCTGGGGCTGGGGTCTGTGCACCCCGAATGCTGCGCCCTCACTGGTGCTGGGGTCTCCACACTACTGTGAGTCCCCTATGAGGCCTCCTCCAACCCCTAATAGCCTCACCCAAACCACCGATAACAAACAGTAAGATAAACGCAAGCCCCTTGGCTACAACACAAACATAAGCCACCCGGCTATAATCATACTCAATCCTACTGGGGATTCTCCATCCCGCCGTGGTGACAGATGCTGCTCTTCCATTCAGGCTTCTTTTCTCTTTCCTGGCAGGGAGCTCCTTTCTCCGTGGCTGCTGGTAGGGAACTGCTTCCTGGCCTCCTGTCTGTGGTTTATATAGGAGCCAGGCCCTGCCCCTTCTTGTCAGCTGGCTAGGCAGGTGTGAGCCATTAGTTCCCTTTGGTTGCCTCAGCAACCGGCACCTGAGGGGTTATCCTGGCACCCCAAGTAGCAGGCACCCTAGTGCCTTGCTGCAATGGCCAATATTCCACATGTGTTGTATGCAGCACGTGTTAGCTCCAGGACTCACAGCACAGATAGGGTGAGCGTAGGGTGCAGGCTGCCTTTAATGTGAGATCTGGACCTGGAGCTGCACACTGCACAGGGGTCCAGGGCACAGGCTGCATGCGGCACCCTCGACCAACCCCCTGTGCTGCCTGCAGCACCTTGTCCAGCTGCACACCATGGTCACTAGTACATTCCCTGTGCTGGTCCTGTGTGCTGTGTGCACAGCAAGCCCCGGCACATGTTGCATGTGGCATGCAGGCTGGACGCAGTGCCATGATTGCTGCATGGAGGAGTTGGTCCCAGACCAGCCTGCAGACTGGCTTAGTGACCCTCATTCAGCTATATACGGCTGAATGACTTTAGTGTCCCTGACCTACACATTTCTGTATCCAGATTTACTCCAAATCGAAATCCTTTAACAAGAAATCAACGAATCAGTTGCTTAAGACAAATGCACTTTTCCCCAAAGTTTATTTTGCATGCGCTACCATGACATCAATACAAATCCTCCTCCTTTGAGTTAAAATAACAGTAATCTCATCTGTGTATTCTTTTTATTAATCCATGCTCCTTCCCACAGCTGCTCTACCTGGACATTGATACAGAGGGCATTTATAAGGGACAGAGTAGTTGTAAAAACATCAGTCTGCATTCTAGCTGTGATTCTCATTAGTCACAATAGTCACTCTACCTTTCCCTTTCATTTCTATTAAAAATATGAAAATATAATTATTAAATATCAATTCTCAATTTAAGGATGTCATGAAGGCTTATTGCTCTGTAATTCCATTGTTTCACATATATGTATCATACTGTTTTAGGTGTCTTAGTATTACATTTTAAATATAATTTGCTTTAAAAAATGATTTAAAGGAAATTAATACAAAAATAAGAAAATGGGGGGAAACATAAGGATGGAAAAAATATTAAAATTATAAAGGCTTTGAAGCCATGGTGGTTCTCTTAACATGATAATAAATCTATAGGTGTTATAGAATCATGCTCAGTGAAAGGTTGTAAGATGTTTTATCATGTTACAGCTGCACTGAGATTGTAATGGCTCCTTTTACAGATTCCTTTATTGCATTTCCAGTATTTAGCAGCTTAATCAAATTAATATTCATTTATTGGGTTAAAGTGTAGCACTTTATCTTAGCATATTGTTTAAGTTAATTAAATTTATCATGTAGTGGATTTCTATAAGCAGGAAGATTTTCTATCCTGCTCTGGATAAAGGAGAGACCCACTGGGCTGTGTTGTGGATAGTGAGAGAGACTGATTTATAGCAGAAATAGATAATAAGTGTTTCTGGTATGAGAAAATGGGCGTATGAAGAGTATGCTCTGAAAGGGAAAAAAGTTGGTATACTGCACGTGATAAAATAACCTTCAGACTAACTGAAGTTATGAAACGTAATACACAACACTCTTTTTAATAGGTATACCTCCCCCTCCCTCCATGCTTGATAAAATTTGTTGATTAGAGAGAAAAAGTTGCAGTGGTAAAAAACAGAACATTATGAAACATACTGACTGTGTATGCAAAGAAAAACAGTCTTATTTTTTTTTTTAAATGGTGTATCAGATTTGCATCCAAACCTTTACATTAAATAGGATCATAGGGAAGTTAGGCTGGAAAGGACCTCATGAGGTAATCTAGTCCAGCCCCCTGCCCATGGCAGGATCATCCCTAGTAAACTATCCGAGTCAAGTGTTTGTCTAACCTGCTTTTGAAAGTTTCCAGTGATGGAGAATCCGCAACTTCTTTAGATAGCCTGTTCCAATGCCTGACCATTCTTAAAGCCAGAAAGTTCCTCCTAATCACCAACCTAAATTTCCCCAGCTCCTAGTTCTGTTCTCTACAGCCACAGAGAAAAGCTCATCTTCATCCTCTATCACCCTTCAGATATTTGAAGACTGTTATCAAATCACTCTTCCCTTCTCCAGGCAAAATAACCCTAGTTCTTTCAGCCCTTCCTTATAAGGCTTGTCTACAGGGCCTGGATTATTTTTGTTGCCCTGAGGTGGACTCTTTCTAAACTGCCCAAGTGCC
>NW_005842330.1:876072-883421 GCF_000455745.1 Alligator sinensis | reverse complement strand
CGCTGCCGGGGGGGGGCGGGTCCCCAGTGGCTGATCGCCGAGCCTGAAACCACCAGTGGTGAAATCAGAAGTGCACTTCCACTGGGACTTCTGGTTTTGCGGTGGGCATTTCCAGGGGTGCACGGCCAATCTCAGAGGGTGCACGTGCACCTCTATACATTGCCAATGAAACTGTCCATGTCCCTCTTGAATTGCGGGACCCAAAACTGAACACAGAACTCCAGATAAGGCTTCACTACTGCTGATTAGAGTGGAAGAATCACTTCTCTTGATTTGCAAGTCACGCTTAGGATACTGTTGGCTTTTTTTTCCAACAAGAGCACCCTGTTGGGTCATATTCAGTTAATGGTCCACCATAAACCCCAGGTCCTTTTCTGTAGTACTGCTACCTATCTAGTTATCCCTAGTGCATGCAGTTATTCCATCCCAAGTGCAGGACTTTGCATTTCTCTTTATTGATTCCCATCTCTTTGATTGCAAACCATTTCTCCAGCCTATTCAGGTAATTCTAGATCCTAACCCTACCCTTCTAAATATCTTCAATTCCACCCAATCCCATCATCCACATCATTAATGAGCATGTTGAACAATACCAGACGTAGTACAGACCCCTGGGGAATCCCATTTGATATCTCCTCCAAACTAGGTATTGAGCCATTCAAGACTAATTGCAGAGTACAATAATCCAACCAGTTATGTATCCACTGTACAGTACTTTCATTTAGTCAGTAATAACCTAACTTGTTAATGAGTATGTTGTGAGGGGCAGTGTAAAAAGTCTTGCTAAAGTCAAGGAATATCATGTCTGCTGCTCTCCACACATCCACAGAGCCTGTCAGTTCAGCATAGAAGGAAGTCAGATTGGTTAGGCATGACTTGCTCTTGGATACTCCTTTCTGACTGTTCCTGATCATTTTGTTTTCCTCTAGGTGTTTCACCATGGATTTCTTGAATACCTGCCTTATGATTTTTCCAGGTACAGAGGTCAGGCTGACTTGCCTGTAATTTCCCTGACCTTCCTTCTTCCCCTTCTTAAATCTGGACACTATATTTGCTGTTTTACAGTCATATTGGACCTCACCCAACCTCCATGAGTTCTCAAAAAGGACTCCCAATGGGTCCAAATTTACCTCAGCCAAATTCCTCTAGTACTTTCGGATGCAACCCATCCAGCCCTGCCAACGTGAAAGCATCTAGCTTCTCTGAGTAATCCCTAACCTGTTTTGCCATTACAAGGCTGTTTGTCTTCTTTCCTGTCTCTGCTGCCAACTACACTCTTTAACTGATAGCTGCCGTTATTTGTGAAACTAAAATAAAAAGGGCATTAAATACTTCAGTCTTCGTTAAAATGTCTATGAACATACTGTCTTCCACATAGAATATACGGTCTTCTGCTTGCTTTTACTACACCTGTAGAATCTCTTTTTATTGCCGTTTATGTCCCTTGCCTACTGCATCTCAAATTGTGCCTTGGCCTTCCTAATTTTCTCCCTGCATGGCCATGAAATACTCTTAAACTCTTCCTTACTACTGTGACAAAGTTTCCTCTTTTTATAGGATTATTTTTTGAATTTCAACTCCTTGGAGAGATCGTTATCTAGCAAGGTGGTCTCTTGTTGTACTTCCCATATTTCCATTGCATCAGGATAGTTTGCCACTGTGCCTTTAAGACAGCCTCCTTAAAGTACCACCAGCTCTCCTGGACTCTTTTCCCCCTCAAAGTTGCCTCCTCAGGGATCCTGTCCACCAGGCCCCTGAGTTTGATAAAGTTTGCTTTTCTGAAGTCCAGTATCCTTATTCTGGTGCTCTCCTTCCTTCCTTTCCTTGGGATCTTGAAATGTATCATTTTGTGTTCACTGTCACCCAAGTTACCTTCCCCCTTCACATTCTCAACCAATTCCACCCTGTTTGTGAGCACTAATTGGAAAATAACTTTCCCCCTTGTTGGCCTCTCTAGTAGCTGAATCAAAAAGTTAGCCCCAACACACTCCAGGAACTTGCTGGACTGCTTGTACACTGCTGTTTCCCTCCCAGCAGATGTCCCAATAATTAAAGTCCCCCATGAAAACCAAGTCCTGTGATTTGGAAGATTCTGTCACTTGTTTAAATAACATGTTCTATGTGGTCAGAGAGTATATTTTGGTCTGTGTTTCTGCAGTGCCTAGCAAAATTAGAGCCTGTCCTATAACTGGGTCTTAAGGTGTAGTCACATGTTTGCTTGCAACATGTATAAATCATTGGAATGCTGCCAGGTACTCACATCAGTAGGTGCATGTCTAGAGATGTATTATCTGATACAATCTTGTGATGATCCTTTCCTAAAAGAGAGCAATTTTCCAACTTCAAGATGGCATTTAACACCTGGTAAACTGCTTGAATGTGCGTTCGCTCATGTTTTCATCAGTGAATTAGAAGATGGGATGGAGTGCACCCTTAGCAAGTTTGCAGATGACATCAAGCTGAAGGAAGTATACTAGAGGGTAGGGTTAGGATTCAGAGACACGCATCCTCAAGATATTGGAGGATCAGAGCAACAGAAATCTCATGAGATTCAAGTACGAGAAGTACAAAGCCCTGCACTTAGGAGGCAACAATCCCAGGCACTGATACAGGTTGGTGACCATCTGACTAAGCAGCAGCTCCGAAAAAAGGGACCCTCAGGTTACAGTGGACAGTAAGCTGAATATGAGTCAACAGTGTGCCCTTGTTGCAAAGGAGGCTAATGGAGTATTGGCTGCATTAGTAAGGGCATTGCCAGCAAATCAAGGGAAGTGATTCTTCCCTGTATCTGGAATTGGTGAGGCTTCATCAGGAGTACTGTGTTCAGTTTTGGGTTCTCCACTACAGACAGGATGTGGACAAATGAGAGAGTGTCCAGTGGGACTGGTTAGGGGCTTGGGACACATGACTAAGAATCTAAGGGAACTGGGCTTATTTAGTATGGAGAAGAGAAGACCAATGGAGGATTTAATAGCAGCCTTGGACTCCCTAAAGGGTGATTCCAAAGAGATTCATAGATTCATAGATGTTAGGATCAGAAGGTCGGTAGGTCTTGTCCAGTCTCCTCTTGAAGACCCCCAAGGTAGGGGAGAGCACCACCTCCCTTGAAAGCCCATTTCAGATTCTGGCAACCCTTACTGTGAAGAAGTTGTTTCTAATGTCCAGCCTAGATCTGCTCTCCATCAATTTGTGGCCATTGTTCCTAGTTACTCCAGGGGTTGCCCTAGTAAATAAAGAATCTCCTATTCCTTGCTACCTTACTTCCTTGCATGTTTATTTACATGAACAGAATGAGAAACCATACTGAAGGTCTTCTTAAAGTCTAGATAGATGACATCTACCTCGACTCCTGCATCTAAGCATTTTGTGACCTGGTAATAAAAAAGAAACAAGTTTAGTCAGGCAGGATCTACCTGCAATGAATCCATACTGATTTCCTTTCAGCATTATTTCCCTTGCTGGACTCCCACAAATGTGATCCTTAATGATTTTTTCCAGAGTTTTCCCAGAGGTGAAACTAACTGGACTATAGTTTCCTGGTTCCTCTCTCCTCCCATTCTAGAAAATAGGGACCACACTGGCCCTTTCCCAGTCCATGAGTGATTGAACAGCCATGCCAGTGGCTCTGCTATGACACTAGCCAATTCCTTCAGCACCTTTGGATGAAGTTCATCCAGGCCCTCCAAGTGCCCCGTCACTAAGTCTGCACTAAATTGGTGGGCTGGTGTCCTTAATTTTTGTTGTCAGCCTAAATTCTAATCCTGCTTTGGCCTTCCTTACTGATTCCCTGCAAGTGCAAGACAGTGAGGTATACTCCTCTTTGGTAGCTACCCCCCATTTCCAAAGGCTGTATACTTCTGTCTTTGCCCTTAGGCTTTCCTGGACTTCCCTGTTCAGACGGGAGGGCTTCTTTGCCCCCTTTTATGTGCAATGGGATTGTCTCCTTCAGTTCCTGTAGGATTGCTCCCTTGAGGAATGACCACCCTTCCTGGACCCCCATTTTGCCAATGGTCCTGAGCTTTAACACCTCACTAACTAATCTCCTGAGCACACTGAAGTTAGCATTTCTGAAATCTAGCACTTCAGCCCTGATGGTTAGTTTACCCACCTTTTGCTGGATAGTAAATTCAATCAATCGATGGTCACTATCCCGTAGGTTACCTTGTACCTGCAGATTCTACATGAGGTCATCGCCTGTAGCCAACGCCAAGTCCAGCAAGGCATTTCACCTAGTGAGATTGTATAACTCCTGCATTAGGTGGAGGTCCTGTATGCAGGATAATAACCTTCATGAGCAGTTAGATTTTGCCGACTGCTCCTCCCAGCAGATGTCAGGATAGTTTAGGTCACCCATGACAACCATCTCTCTTGACCGTATAGCCTCTGAGAGCTGTCTGGAAAATTCCAGGAATAGCTCATCCTCCTGGTGTGGCGGTCCATAGTAGACCCCCACTACCAAGTCCCATTCCCTCCACATTGTATCCTGACCCATAGTACCTCGGTTTGGCTCTTCTCTGATCCCATCTTGATTATAGAGGATGTATATTGTTCCTTAACATAGAGAGCAACACCCCCCCTCTTTTCCCCCACTCTATCCCATCTGTACAACCTGTAACTCAATGTCTACTGCCCAATCATGAGTAGGGTCCCACCAGATTTCAGTTAGTCCAACCAGGTTGAAGTTGTTGCTGGCAAGCAGCAGGGAAGGGTTCCTGGCTGTGCTCCATGTTACCCCCAGAGTAGCCCCCCTGTTCATTCACTTACCTGAAGTCTATGTCAGAAGCTCCCATGTACTCCTTCACGGTGTGTACTCCTATCTATGAACTGGCCTGCAAACTGCTCCCCTGTTGGCAGTCCCTATTCACTGGCTCCCTAGTCACAGGCTCCCTGGTCACCTGGGGAGTCTGCTTTTATACCCTTCTGGGCCTGGGCTGACTCAGGCCCAGGGAGCAATCACACATCAGTCAGAAATCCCACAGTGATCAATAATCAACACTCACTCAGCACTCACTCTTAGCATAGCTAAACCAAAGGTATAGGCAACTGGATCACTTATCTTTGCTGGGTAGGATCTGGTGCCTGGCCTGGCTTCTCTCCTCATTCTTCTTCCCTCCTCTTGCCTTCAGCAACTGCCTGCAAACGTCTCCCTTGTTGTCAGTCCCTGTTCACTGGCTCCCTGGTCACAAGCAGGATGGAACTTGATTGTTCTCAGTGGTGGCATATGACAGAACAAGAAGCAATGGTCCCAAGTTGCAGCATGGGAAGTTTAGGTTAGAGATTAGGAAAAAACTTTCTCATGAGAAGAGGTTATTAAAGCACTGGAACAGGTTACCCAGAGAGGTGGTGGAAACTCTCCATTCTTTTAGGATTTTAAGACCCAGCTAGACAAAGCCTTGGCTGGGATGATCTACCTACTCTATTCCTTCTTAGAGTAGGGGTTTGGACTAGATGACCCCCTGAAGGTCCCTTTCAACCCTTTTCTATTATTCTATGTTTTAACTGCTCTTATTAAGTGTTAAATTGAACATGTGACCACCCTTAGGTGGTACCTCAGTATACATACCAATCTCATCTTAATGACAGTACCTTGAACCAGATCGTTCAGAGGATGCTAGAAACTTGTTAGATGAAAAATGTGGAATTTATTCTATATGGAATTAATAGTAGCACAATTCAAACTGTATACTGTTCAGTTTAGTTTGGCTGTTTTTCATATACTTATCTGGTTTTAGGCAGGATTTCTATATAAATGGTTTGTGTCGCACATGATTGGTTTTTACGTCACACCAATGGCAGTATATGCATGTGTTCTTGCATACATTCCTTGATAAAATTCTCCTTTCAATTACACATTTATATGGAAATTTCTTTCTACTGTATATTAGCTCTCACCTCCAAGATAGTCTTTCTAAACACATTTTTTTTCTAGATAATTGAGTTAGCATTAGTTAGAAATAATTAATTTGGCTAAAACTAGAGTTCATACAATGTAGCAAATATAAGGATGATGGGAAAAGTACTAGCTCTAACATTTTTCTCTCCCTTTTAGAAATCTGATTGACATCTTCTGACACTGGAAATGCTAACTTAGTACTATTTTATATCTGGTTATGATCAATTGCCGCCTGACTTTGCAAATGGTAACAACCATATTTAGAACTTTGGGGCTAGATGGTCTTCTCTACTGAGCTTTGGTGGTAGAGAGAATATAAGAGCTATCAGGGAGACCACTCAATCTCCTATATTCTGAGGGTTAACCAACACAATTTTTTGTGAACCCAACACAATTTGAAAGCTGAGACAGCTTTCAGTTGCACAGGAAGTTTAGGGAGCAGGTCAATAGTCAGTGCACAGTTGAGACAGAAGACAAGATCTCTGCCAAAACATCTTGTTCATCCTGATATACCTTTACACTGGGAAATGGGAATCAGTCAATAGAAGAGGGCTGAGAATGAGTGTCCTTGTGAGTGAGGAGTTTCCCACCAGCCATGGAATTTTCTGCATTGGGTATTCTTTGACCAGCTCAGGAAGGGCAAAAAATGATCAGACATTTATAACATACCTAAAAGAACATGGACCACATTTGGATTTACAACTACAACACATTGTATGAATTATTCACTTCATCCTTTATCCACCCATAACAACTTTACCTTCAACAACCATCCCTTCCTCCAAACTACAAGCATAGTTATGGGCACAAAGACAGCACCTCAATATGCTAACCTCTTCATGAGCCACCTGGAAAAAAAATTCTAGAAAATTGTGCCATCAGACGTACATTACAGGAATGAACACCTGTATAAGCTTATTGTCTTCTGGCACAAATTCAACTACCAACCTTCAATCAAATTCTTTATGAATACTCCTACACCAACATCAGCTTTCTGGATATCATAATCCATATCTGGGATGGCACCCTACAAACCACTGTATATAGAAAAGTCACAGACATCCATAAAACCAGCAACCACCCCATACATCCAGCAACCACCACACAGACATCCATAAACCCAGCAACCACCCCAGGCACACCAAGAAAGCCATAATCTGAAGTCAGGCCCTCAGATACCACCACATTTACTCTGAGAAGAACATTTGCAATACCCACCTCATCAACCTGAAAAATGCCTTTACCCAGCAAGGACACTGCTGCAGAGAAATGGACTGCATCTTTGAGAAGTCACACAAATACTCTATAATAATGTACTACAATACAAAAAAGAAAGCTCCCATGGATCACACTCCCCTTGTCAATAGAGACCATCCCAAATTGAAACCTATAATCAATTACCATCTAGAATCAAAAAAGATGAGACCTGGAATGAACTCACACAGAAAACAATAAA
>NW_005842330.1:873914-876041 GCF_000455745.1 Alligator sinensis | reverse complement strand
AAGAGACACACAAGCACCAGTAGGAGCAGGTTTGTCAGAGTATGGCCACTCCCTCTCTGATCTCACAATTGTCATGATGAAAGGGAATTTACAAATGCTTCAGAAGATAAACTTGGGAACAGAAATTCATTACTGAACTTCAAAATATAGACAGTAGGTTTATGGCTCATCATAACACATCAGATACTGTCAATAATCTGCCTGCAGTTGACAGGGAAAAACACCCCCCTTCTTGAATGGTCTCCCTCTGCCACTAACTAGATTGGCTATTCTGCTATTTTTATCATCATCTCACTCCTAGTTCACAGTCGTTCCCCGTCCATCCAAACAGACTATATTTGCTTGGAGTTTTTCTCTGATATTTAGCTCAGCCTGCATCTGCTTCTTTCTTAGACCTGAAGAAAGGCACTTGATCCCTGGACACTTGTCTAATTTCTCTCCCTGCTATTCAGTTGATCCAATATCTTTTAAAAAAATCCTTTCCTTTGTAACTAAATTTCTCATTTTTAACATGTCTACTTGAAGATGAGTGGCTGAGGATGTTCTTTGTATTTAAAGATAGTTTTAGTATTGGAGGAAATGAGCAAGGCAGAAGGACATGTAGGAAAGGCAGATTATAAAGTAGTGAACAGTGGATCAAGGAACATGAGAGAAAGAAAGGGATAGGAAGTTATAGAATTGAGAGTAAATGAATAGTTATTCATTAGCTTAGGAGTTGGAAGATCTGGCTTTCATTCCTTCCCATGGTATATACTTTCTATGATACTATAAGTAAATTACTTCCCTGCTTTGTATCTCAATTCTCTATCTGTAAAATGAGGGTAATATCACTTCTATACTTCACAGCAACGTTATGAAGATAAATTCATAAAAGGTTACCAGCTACTGAAATACTATGGTAATGACAGCTTTACATATACCTTTTGGAGGAAGAAAATGAAAATCAATCTTAGTAAGAGGAAAGCAAGGATTATGTCATGTCTTACTAGTAAGTAGCTAAGGAGTCCTCCATGTGTTCAGGTTCTGAACAGAGCGAATAGTTAATCGTTAAAATAAACAAAACATTTTAATGGATATTAATAGCAAGAGCATTGTGGGAGTGTCATGAAGCCTTAATCTGGAATGGGATCCATTATGCTATGTTGTATAGAAACAAGTTTCTGATCCAATAAGTCTGCAACAAACATAAAATATGAATTTAAGTATGACTTAACATATATGTGTTCATATGAGAAGCTGGACGAATCAAAGACTTATTTGGAACACTTCTACATCCCATTGCCCCTGTGCCCCTGATCGGAGAGCCAGGCCCAGGAGCTCCCCGCTGCCAGGGCAGGGGGACATTTCCCTGCTGCCTGGCAAAGTCTTTGAAAAAAATTATCAAGGCTCACATTTGCGAGAGCCCGGCGGGACAAATTATGCTGAGGGGAAACCAGCACGGGTTCATAGCAGGCAGATCATGCCTGACTAATCTAGTCTTTTTCTAGGACCAGGTTATAAAACGCCTGGACACAGGAGTAGGGGTGGATGTCGTATACTTAGACTTCAGGAAGGCCTTCAATATGGCATCCCACACCATACTGGTGAACAAGTTAGGAGCCTGTGACTTGGATGACTACACAGTCCGGTGGGTGGCAAATTGGCTAGAGGGTCGTACCCAAAGAGTCGTAGTGGATGGGTCGGTTTCGACTTGGAAGGGTGTGGGCAGTGGGGTCCCGCAGGGCTCGGTCCTTGAACCGATACTCTTCAATGTCTTCATCAGCGACTTGGACGAGGGGGTGAAGTGTACTCTGTCCAAGTTTGCGGATGACACAAAACTGTGGGGAGAAGTGGACACGCTGGAGGGCAGGGAACAGCTGCAAGCAGACCTGGATAGGTTGGACAAGTGGGCAGAAAACAACAGAATACAATTCAACAAGGAGAAATACATAGTGCTGCACCTAGGGAGGAAAAATGTCCAGCACACCTACTGCCTAGGAAATGACCTGCTTGGTGGAATGGAAGCAGAAAGGGATTTGGAGTCCTAGTGGACTCCAAGATGAACATGAGTCGGCAGTGTGACGAAGCCATCAGAAAAGCTAATGGCACTTTATCGTGCATCAGCAGATGCATGACGAATAGATCCAA
>NW_005842330.1:809051-873628 GCF_000455745.1 Alligator sinensis | reverse complement strand
CCAAGGGAGGTGGTGCTCTCCCCTACCCTGGGAGTCTTCAAGAGGAGGTTAAATGGGCGTCTGACTGGGGTCATCTGAACCCAGCACTCTTTCCTGCCTATGCAGGGGGTCGGACTCGGTGATCTATTGAGGTCCCTTCCTACCCTAACATCTATGAATCTATGAATCTGTCTTCTGGCCTGGTGCTCGCTACCAGCCCCTGTACTAGCACCCTGGAGGAGTCTGGAGTTCCTCCAAGTGGTGGCAGGGGCCCATTGCAGGGCTGCAGAGAACTGGGATCAAATCTTCTTCCTAATCTCTGCATGTGTAGACACGTAACCAAAATCCCTTACTGTGCAGTAGTTTACTGCACAGTAAATCTAGGCTGGTATAAATGCATGTGTAGATGAGCCCACTGTGTACAACATCCATGGTTTCCAAATTATTCTCACTTACAACCTCCACATCCCTGCAAACAGTTTATAATGTATATAATCTGAAAGTATTTTGAGTGATACCTTCCTGAACGCTGACTACGTTATATGAATTCAGTAAAACTACAGAATCCTAATAACTGAAAATATCTTTGTTATTCATCAACTAGAATAAAACATTTATCAGTTTTATCCATTATCCTCCATTTTCCTTTTTTGGAAGACAGAGTGTCAGTCACCATGTCCATTTTTAAGGAAACTCCTCCCAGTTTAAAAATATTGCAATACTTTACATTTATGAAGTAGCTTTCACCCCTCAATAGGTTACACTTTATATAATGACAATATCACTGAATTTCTTCATTTGGAAACTGCAGAGGGAACGGTAATTCAAATACATGTACAGTGTTGTCAACAGGGTGGCATGGGGAATTTTATAGGCAACAAATTTTGCAAAATGTATCTCCTACTCTGTAAGATTCATAGAAAACTTCAGTTAAGACCTTGTCTGTAAAATCCTGTCTTGCAAGGAATTCAATTTATCTACCTGAAATATAAAGAGTTGAAAAAGCTTTGTCTGCCTTTGAACATTTTGTTTCAGGATGACAAAGGTAGATTCTTGAACTCATGTCAGTTGGTTTACATTATTTTACCAATGAAACTAACTTTAAATCTGGCTTAAAGCTGTCCTATTAAGCATCCTTCTGTGTAAAATTGTATTGAGCCACTATAGCTTCTCCTATTCAAACCCTTGCTAGTCCCTGCAGGAGAGGACACGGCAGGGATCAGACGGAACCAATTTAAATTGAGAGTGCTTCAATTCATATCATGAGCCACTCCCCACAGACAAATGGCCCAGGATCAGGAGAATGTAAGGATGGTTTTAAGCCATCTTTGCTACCCACTCCTTTGGTTTCATTCAAAGTATACCTATGGGCCTTAACACAGCAATTAACTTACAGATGTGAATTTCTTATATATTATGGTTACATAATTATATAACCCACATTATTCATTTTAATAGATTTGTGAGTAAATATGCACTTCTGGTAAATACATGTAATGCTTTCTTGTCTTTATTTAGGGAGTTATAATATGAACTCTTCTTACTACTTTTAGTGCAAATTTAACAAAATATTTAAATGTTTGCTTTTCTGTATAAGCATGTACAGCAAGGACCCTTATTTCCCAGCAACAACTCTTCAACTGTGGGGCCACTGTTTGGTCCCAGCCTTAGCTCCATGGTCAGGGGACCAGGCTGGGAAATAAGGGTCTCCCAGCCTGAGCCCCATGACCATGGAGCTCAGTCTGGGAGATAAGTGGGCTTGGAGCTGCTGCTGGGAGAAAAGGGGCTCCCATCCCTAGCTGCAGAGCTCATGCTGAGAGATAAGGATTTCCCAGCCCCTGCTCCCCAATCACTATCTCAGAGTGGGAGGCTTGGATCTCCCCGATGCCGGGCAAGAGAACATAGTTCCCACTCAGGCTCCTGTGCTGCCTGCTGCCAGGGCAGGCTCTGCCAGAGTTTGCTCCCGGTCAGGCATCTACAGTAGTGCTATGGCGCCATTACTAATGCCGAGTAAATATGCTGCTTGCATTTGCAGGTAGCAATTTTACTTGCTATTAGGGGGCGGGTTTAATAAGAAGTAAACGTGCACATGTAGATGCACATGCTTACTTCCGAATGAAAAGTTAAGCGTTTCGTGTAGACGCATCCAGTATATTATCAGGGATGATTATTTTCAGAAGCCATATGAGAGAGAGGTCTGCTTTTCAAGAAACATGTGAAGTTCTCATATCTTTCCTCCTGCTTGGATGATACAGCTATTCTTCACTCTTTTTATTTAGGATTTTAAACAAAAATTCAGTATAATGCTCAAGAAAAAATAGGCAAAGATTTTATTTGTACTTTTTACATGTATCCATTGTTGACTAAAAGATGTATATTCAAAAAATAGAACATGGGCTCGTCCTAGTAATGAAATCTGTTTGTTTGTTTGTTTCTGTTTTGCTTGTTTTTAACAGATCTTGATAATGTAGAAGGCATAGCAGTGGACTGGATTGGAAATAATCTATATTGGACAAATGATGGACACAGAAAAACAATCACTGTAGCCAGATTGGAGAAAGCCTCTCAAAGTCGGAAAACTTTGTTAGAGGGAGATATGTCTCATCCTAGAGGAATTGTTGTTGATCCTGTCAATGGGTATGATGTAGTATTATTTTATTATAGTTCCTCTATTTAATTTATTTCTGCTATAAATGTATTTAGGATCAAATTCTCCTCTTTGAACAGCTGATCTCATAAACTTAGGCTAAATTGTGTATGTCAGAGGAAATGGGAAGAGTAGTCTTTAGACATTTGATTCACTGGTATTATGCTATCTTCCAAATGGCATAAGAACTGTATCATTCCCTTTATCTGGCATATACAAATCTCATTGCCTTCAATGGGAAATGTGTGCGTGGATCAAGGGCACAATATAATCTTAAATATGTCAATCCATGCTCATTTCCAAATGTGAGTGTGACCTGTCAAAAACAATCTTTCTTTTTTAAAGCTGTTACATTATTCATATTCTGCTATTTAAAAAGCACAAATATAGAGCCAATTTAGTGAGCTTAACAACTAGCTTTGGAAAAAAATGACATAGAAAATATGACCTTCTTAGATATGCAACCACTATGAACTTTTCGTATTATCTAGACATTTATACATATTCTTATGAGCATTTTCTTCTGAATGAATACCACACAACGCACCCTTCTAATAAAATAACACACGCTTTAGTGCTTATACTCCATCATGAAGTATTCTCAGATACCATGTTCCTTCAATGAATAGCTATACGTGTGTGTGTGTGTAATGATTCTAATAAATATGCATTATTAATATTGGTCACAATACTTAGCCATTACAGAACAGCCTCAGTGAAGGAGTACAACAGGGAAAACTGGCATTTAATATACTGTCTCTTTTATAGGGAAGCATGTCATTTGTCATGAAAATCTGAAGCCCTTAATGTAAAATGGTCTGATATTATGTCATACATCTGGTATTGTATATGTATTGCTCTATGTGGGAACATAGGATATCAGAAATAGCATACTAGATCAGATCCATGGTCCATCTTGCCCAGCCAGCACTTCAGGATTTGTTCCAACAGACTTATGCTAGACAGATACAGTATTATAACAGAATTACGATATATATGTAATAGTTGGATATTGACTGGCAATTGCCCATTTAACACTATTTGTGTACCGTATAGCTCACTGAATATTCTTGTAATTTATATAAGTGCCTGAATCTTCGTTGAATCTTACTAATTCTTGGTTTCACCCAAACCATTTATATTACATTTGGTTGTACCAGCCACAGTTACAGTGTGTTAAAATGGATATAGATTGGAGAAGTATATCAGAATTTTGTTTCATAAATATTTCTGAACTTGATACCAGTTTCAGATCATATTAATCAAGGGCTAAATATTCTCCTCACTTTAGCTGTACACTTAAGATCATGTTAATCCTGCAGGATATGATTATACAGTGACTGGACCAACTATTATTTCTTAACACTTGATTTTATTTACATTGCCACCTTTTAAATCCATGTTTTTCCTTTAAAGAAAGCAAACTACTACGAGAATGTTATAAGTAGCTTACGGTGTATAGTGATACTATCATTTGAAACCCAATCAAAACAATACCTGCAATTTTTTTGTCAAGTTTTTCAACTCAGAGATTCCTACCAGTTAAATATCCAACACATTGTGGTATTGTATGGATACATGACCTGGGAAGGAATACCACACAACACACCCTTTTAATAAAATAACACACACTTTAGTGCTTATACTCATTCATGAAAGTTTTTTTTTTTCCCCTCGCCTGGGCCCTTCCCATCCTCCCTGAGGGAGAAAGTTTATTATGGCATTTTAATTATCTTCAGGATATTGGACTAGAGATAAGCAAAGTAAAAGCAATAACTGTATTTTGATGTGCAATTAAAACATGTTAATATAAATGTCAGTCACTTTTTGGTCATGGTTTAGCATATGACAGGAGATAACTAGAACAAGGAATGCAAAAAGTTAAAAGGTAATTGCCTTTTAACAAGTCATGCAAATGGCTGCAAACTATATTGATTTATTTTGTCTTTCAGTAGAGAAAGTAGCACATTGACCCAGTTGTTTGCTTGAATCCTAGGCAGCAGATATACACAGGTCTCGCTGATTCTATAATCAAACTTAATATGGTTCCAGTCAGATTTATAATACAGTTTATAAGCCTTGGGCATCCAAATTTAGTTTTGATCTTAACATTAAGTTATAAAACAATAAACCTCTTCCTTTTCAATTGTGAACTGGAAGAGGTAGAAAAAAGAAAAAAAAATGAATGTTTGCTACTGCCATTTTTTTAAAGTATTCCCGAGCAAATGGTGATTTTTTTTTCCATCCTTTTTCTTACTAAAACGTATAAAAATGAAAATACCAATTCACGTGACTATATAGAATAAAACTGCTGACCATAACAATGTAAGAAACAAAACATTGGGTCAGATCGCAGAGCCATGGAAATCAGTATCCTTCTTCTCTCAATGGCCGTGTGTAGATGCTAAGGACAAGGGTGTTTCAGATGGGTGTAAACAGAAAGATCCATCTCTGGCCACAGTCCCCTACAACATCTGACATTCAGATGTCTACAAGGTTATATAGGAACTCCTAAGTACCATTAGACCTAAGCAACATTTAAAGGTGTAAAGATGAATAGCGTAATTTGGTTTCATGATAAAAAGACTTTTAAAAATAAACATTTTCTAACCTTGTTGGAGATTTAGTTTTTTTACGGCGCTACCAATTATTGACTTAACTCTGCCCACAGATAGGTTGTAAGTGGATTAGTGAGCCTGCTGCCTTTTCTCTCCCTCCCTCTGCCACAAGGGAGCTCTTTTGCCAGTCCTTTAAAAAAGAAAACACAGTCCTTAATCAGAAAGCAAACACATTGGCAAACCAAAGCTTATAACCCGTCAAAAGGGCCATGAAACAGGCCTTTTTGCTTTGGCCCCTTCCTAGGTTCAAGCTTGTCTGGATTTCAGTCTGGCTCATGGTCATGGACTGTTTTTCCCCCTAACTTGAGCTCCCTGCTCTCTCTCTCTCTGGGGTTTTTAGCTGCCTTCTCCATGAGCAGCTAACTGCCTCACCTGGGCCCCTGCCGCAGGCTGCCAGCTCCCTCTGAAAGGGCCAGACTGCCCTGTTACACTGGTGAAGTTCAGTGAATCCCATGGAACATTAATGTCATAAACCAGCTTTGAAGTCAAAGGCCTCATCCAGACAAGCGCAACCGTGCAGTATGTGGTGCTGTAGACACACCTGCAGTGCCACATACCGCGCAGTCTGATGTTCTCCGTGCTGGACATGTGGGGGTCAGAAAAAAACGTGGGGAGAAAAAGCAGAGCGGTCCCTGCGATGATAGTATGCGCTGCCTGAAGTGGCCAGCTGGAACCACACTCTGCGGCCAGCTAGGTTCCACGTGGCAGGATCGCCACTGCTTCAGCCCCAGGAGGCCCCCAGATAAGGCTGCTGAGGCCATCCCAGTGCTGGCCCCAGCCTCCCCTATCTGACCAGGGGTAACTTGCCATGGGCCAGCATGCATGTGACATGGATGTTCCCCGGGAACAACTAGTGGCAGCACAAGGTGTACCACTGCTAGTTGTCCCTGGGGAACCAAATGTCCACACATGGCTGGATGCGGCCAGAGAGGCACACACAAGCCAATGTATGTATCCTTACATCATTCATATTCACAAAGTGCAGTTAGTATATTTTTTCTAATGTACTTGGAATCATATTCTTATAAACTTAAGGTCCAAATATCATGGAATAGTTCCTAGGATTCCCTGATAGATGCTTGTGATATTTCAGTCTCATTAATTCCAGGATGTGCTTTGTGGAAATCTAAAGAAGCATAAACATATGCTAATTCTCTTACATTTGTTCAAAAAGTACTACTAAATACCAGCCTTTTCTAATGGCTGCCACACAGGGGAATTGCACAGTTTTTCCCAATAACTGTATAACAAATGTGGTTATGCACATACATACACTCTCTACATTAAAAGATAATTAGCAAGGTTAGAAACTCAAGTAGTCAAAAATGCCAGACATCAGGCTGCCTTTACAATCTTAATTTGCCCCTTCTGTATTTATCTTATGTCACTATTTTTAATTATATAGCACATGGTATCTTTTCCCACAAGGTTCTTCATTCATTGCGTAGGAAGAACCCGGTGCATCTGGGTTGTATACTAAAGGAAGCTATTTGTGGGTCTCCTGCTCCATTGGTTGCAGTGGTAGGCAGGTGTGCAGTGAACAAGGTCATATAAAGCAGGAATAGAAAGGATGGAGCTCATAGATAAGTTGAAGGCTGACTTGATAAACTGGATTGTATCCCTGCCTCTGCCACAGAGGTCCTATATGAAGCTAAGCAACATGCTTACACAAAGCTTCTTGCTAATTAGATTATGTTGATTTTGGGGGCTTCATGCTAATTAGATAATGTTGATTTTGGGGAGACCCAGTAGTATTCTTTTCAAAAGTCTTGAGTCCTCTCAACTGAAATCAAAGTCCGAAGACATGAAGTGCTATATAACGCTAAGTGCTCTGAAAAATCATATTCCTGGTTTCTCATGATCAGTAAGCAATGGTTACTTTTCACCTAAACTCAGTTCCCCATCTTTACCTTTGGGATAATAATGCTACCTCATTTTACAAACTTCATGAAAATAAATTGCTTATTAATCAAACAGATGCTGTAGTGATGAGTTCCATAGACCATTCCATGAGGAGATTATTATTTCTTGTAAAATGTGAAATGAATAAAGCATGGAGTTGTGCGTTGAATAGTTAGGAGGAAGCTAATACCAATAGTGAGCATGGTCCATTCTGTGCACCAACTGAGGCAGAGGTCCCTCTTGTGGGAGAAAGATTATGTGATCATGTAATTAAGGCTGTCATTTACAAAAGGGTGGTCACTTACTGGCTACCAGTCTCTCATCCTTGTTTCTCCCCAGATTCCACTCCTGCTCCCCTTGACCAGTCACTTCCAGTCCCTCTGCAAGTTCTTTGTCCCAGTTTGCTGTCTCCTGCTTCATCACCTTGTTAGGTCTCTTTCCAGTCTCCTCTGCTTTTGGATCAGGCAACTTTCTTCTCTAAGTTTCAGGGCTGAGCAGGGGGCACTGACAGCACAAGACAGACAGGCTCCTACTCTCTCTTCTTCTGCCAAGACCCATGATTGAGTCCACCCCTCCTGGACATGCTATGTTCTGGAACAGCCTAGAGCTAGAATTTGGGGGAAAATCCTTTTTGCTTTGAGCTGGTACACATTTGGTGAAGACAGAGAGTCTTCAGGGAGTTTAGCTGCTATGCTCTAGGTAGATCATGTATGAAAACCAATGAAAGGTGTAAATCTTATTCAGATTTGGACAGCTTTTCACAAGAATGGCATACAACAAATCTCTGACAGAAACAATAATTCTGCCAAATTCCAAGTCCACACTCAAACCTGTAAGATTATTAGAGGAGATCAAAGGAAAGGTCTTCAGAATTTTTTAGAATAGACACAACACTATTTTTCCTGCTTCTCATTTTGGAAAGACCTGAAACATTATGCCTGTTTTTACCATTTATGTTCAGTCATAATTTATGTTTAGTTTGGCAACAGTCTTTGGCATAAAAAAATGTAGTCCAAATGGTTAGTTTGGCATACTTACAAGCAACTGAAATCAAGGGTGGACAATGGGAAATGCCAAGCAATGGTACTTAATGAACAATGGTAATAGTGCCAAATATAGTAGTAGAAGAGGTAGTTAGCTATCCTAGTCTGAATTCAGCCAGAAGGCAGTGTGGGTTGGCACCTCAGGGAGCTTGTACATGTGACAGGGGTTTAGAAACCTAAATTGTGTTGGCTGTGGATTTAGGACCCAGAGGCCTTGTTCCGGGGGGCGGGAGCAGGGAGGGAGGACCCACCCTCAGACTGACCATGGCCTTTCCATTCAATACTAGGCAAATTTATCGATACACAGTGATAACAGAAAAGAATTAATGCAAACAATTAAGCAGTTCCCTATATCTACCAAATCTTAGGGCTGTCATCAGAGTCAAAGTACATCAGGCCAGATTGCAGGCTTCACTCTGAAGCTGTCTTTTAGGTGTCAAATGTCCAGCAGTCTGGAGGTGGGATGCTGAGGCCAATACCCCCTCTCCAGTGGGGTGAATGAGATAGGCTGGTCACAAACCCTTTCTCCATGGCAGTCTCAGAGACCCTTCCCAGGGGATGGGGACGGGGACCCATCTCAGGGAAAAGGATAGGGAGGGACAAGATAAAGGGAGGGACCCCTTATTATTCTCAAGTCTCTGTTTTTGTATTCTTCCCTCCTAACGATTCTTTGTTCGTGGTTATCTCTGGTTTGTTGTCTCTGTGGTTGTCATAGTCCATGTAGCTTATAGCATGTACACATACTAATTTGGTCTTTCCAGGCCTTTCCCTAATTTGGACTGTTCTCCCAAAATTGAGACTCAGGGCCCACTGCTCTTCGGCCTTGCAGCTGGTGCAACTTTTATCCCATGTTACGGGAAGTATAGTATGTACTCCTTCGGTTCCCATGCTATTTTTCCAAACTATGTGTTCTTGTTGGCCTTGTTGTGTTAGACAGCCTGTCTGCCTTCAAAGCTGTGAGAAGCTCTGTGTGTGAGGCCCAAGCTCTTTAGAAATCAATTAACCCCTGCTTCCCATCTTAAACCATTCTAATATATATATCTATACCTATAAGCCAATTCCCCCAAAAGCAAACCTTTAAATACCATTTCTAAGCCAACAAATTGAATTGGTAGGTTTTTAATTGCAATGATTAAAAACCCACCATTTTAATTCAGTGGCTTCTGTCATTGTTATGGCAAGGAGCCCACCAGCAGCTTGTACAGACAGGCTGTCCCAGGAAGAAAAAAAAAAAAGGAATGAGGGGCCTGGTCCTTATTTTATTTTATTTTTTTACAAAGCATGCCCACCTCTCCCATGGTTTGGGGGGTGAGCTGCTGCCAGGTCCTTAGCTGTGGGGGGAGGGCCCGGTCCTTCCATCCATAGTGACAGAACCCCCTGGGGCCACCCAGGTAGGTGGCTAGTGGGCTGGTGCTGCCCCAGCTAGGAGGCAGCACCAAGCTGGATCCAACTGTTCCCTGAGCCTGATCTTGGGCAGCATCTGCCCTGCTAGGAGCCTGCCTGGGTGGCCCTACAGGGCACTGCCTCTCTGGAGGGAAAGACTGAACCCCCTCACAGTTCAGGGGCCACTTGGCCCACCAGCAGCTTGCCCCCTGGCCGTGGGAGACGCAGGCAGGCTCTGCAGGGAAAAAAAAAAAGGATCAGGACTCTCACTGCTTCTGCCTTCAGCTGTCAAAAGGGTGCAACATTACAAATAGTTACATTGTAAACTAAACTGTGTGTGGATGTGGTTTAGTTTGCAACGTAACAAACTCATTTACATCATTAAAAAAAACCCACGTGTACACACGTGACACAATTAAACCACAAAAATAGGCAATTTTCATCATGTGTACAAGTGTCTTTATAGACTACCTTGTTCAGAAATGCATAAGCTTTAGTAGGCAGGAATCTCCTGTATTGGACAAGGGGGTCTGTCCTGTGTCCAGTATTGTTAAATGTCTTCATTAGTGATTCAGATAATGGGATTGAGTGCATGCTTATCAAATGTGTGGATGACACCAAGTTGGACTGAGTTTCAAACACTTTTAAGGGAAGGGTTTGGATCTGAAATTACTTGGATAGACTGGAAAAATGGTCCACAATCAACCAAGTCAAATTCAACAAGGACAAGGGAAAAATCCTGCATTTGGTATAAAATAATTGTGTGTACAAGTGCAGACTGGGGACTGACTGACTAAGCTGCAGTACTGCAGAGAAGGCCCTGGGGGAAATGGTAGACCAGAAGCTGAATAGGAGTCAACAATGCTCATTTGTGGGGAAGGAGAGCCAAGAGCATCCTGGGTTATATTAACAGGAGTGTCACTTGCAAATCAAGGGAAGTGATTCTTCTGCTCTATTCAATATTGGTGCGGCCTCACCTGGAGCACTGTGTCCAGTTTTAGCCCTTACACATTGAGAACAATGAGGCCAGATTGGAAAGTCCATCAGAAAGCAGCAGAATGATAAGAGGCTTGGGATGTATGATTTATGTTAGAAGGCTGAAAGAACTAGGGTTATTAACCTGCAAAGGTAGTTTTAAGCACTCTTTAGGCAGCTTAAAGTTGTGCCACTCCAGCCTGGGTTTATCTTTCATCTGTATTACCCAGCTTGTGTTACAGTAATGCCTAGCCACTCTAGGCTACACATTAGTGTGAATATCCCACAAACTTCTCCTCCCACCCTAGCCTAGATTGGTCTCACTGTCCATCCCTCCCATGGGTGACTGGTGCCTCTTGAGTCTGGGGAGGCACCCACAGAAGCCAGCAGTGGTGGCGGCGGCAGGGATGGAGATAGGGCTGATGAGCACCCGCATAAGCTGGCGGCGGCATCAGAGGTGGGGATGGGGCTGGTGAGCACCCACAGAAGGCGCCGCCACTGGCATCAGTGGCAGGAACAGCCCTGTCAGGGCAGGCATCACAAGTAAGTGGAGGGGGAGGAGCAGGGCAGGTGGAGGACAACCCTGAGGAGTAGGGGTGAGCACTGGGGGTGGGGAGAACTGGGGGAGCCCAGGGGGCAGAAGGAAAGCCTGGAATGGGGGTGGGGGGAAGGATTCTTACCTTTAATTCTTCCAGGCCCCTGCTGGCCTGAATGTGTGACTCCTCTAAACTTGAGCTAGCACTAACACTGAGCAACATTTGAACAGCTCACAGTGTAATGTGCAGCAAGGTCCTATCTCCATTCTCTTTGTAACTGTCTGCCAGGTATTTGAAGACTGTTCTCAAAGTCCTCTCTCTATTCCAGACTAACTAATCCTAGTTCTTTCAGCCTTCCATCATAAATCATACAAATGAAACAATGAAACAAAACACCATTCCTTCCAAATGGCGAAACGGACATCAAAATGAAATGGTGCCCTAGTTAATAACTTCAGGAACCACTTAAAATTAACACTAACAAGGCCCATAGATTGTTTTCTGTGGCTGTAGGGTACAAGACTAGGAACAATGAACTGATGGTGGTCAAGCATTGAAAAAAGCTCCCCAGAAAAGTTGTGGATTCTCTATCCCTGTGAATTTTCAAGAGGAGTTTAGATAAAGACTTTAGTCAGAGATGATGCTGCCGTGAACAGAGAGCTGGACTGGGCAACCTAGTGAAGTTCCTTCCAGTCCTACTTTCCTATAATCCTATACTGTCAAGTGCCACCTTGCCCTGCCTTCTACCAAATGCATTGTACATACTCTTTCTCTTCTCATTGAAGTCAAAGCTGCTCCTATGATTACAGCTAATTATTTGACTACCACGTTTTGCTAAATTAGGACTCAACTCCTTGCCAGTGCAGACCCACAGCGCACTGTTTGATAGCTTGCAGAGTAAAGAAATTGGAAGGGCATGCTCAGTTTGTCCCATGTTCTAAAGCAAAACATATATATAAAAAAATGTTGTTTAAAAAAAAAAGGTGCTAGAAGTTGTACTGTATTAACGCATGCATTTGTGATACTACTATCAGAACAATGTATATGGAGTTAAGTCACAAAAGTTCTCGATATCATATGAAAGGAATAGAGAAAATTCAGGTGAAAAATGAAAATTAGATTTCTCAAATATTATATGTGAGGATAGGAAATATAATGAGAGACTTTTTAAACAAACCTTACTGGCAGATTTTTTTAGCATTCAAAGAATAAATGTTGGAGACTTAAAGGCTTTGAATATATCTATGCTAAAACACCTACTGTTTCTTCCTGTTTCTGAAAAAAAGTGTTTTAAGGGGAAGCAAATCATAATAGTATTTTATGTAAGTTTGAGGCTTTAAAATGGTATTGAAATGGTATTCAGAGTTTCAAGGTCACTTAACCTGCAGTTATTAAACTTGTGTGCAGTTAACTCATCCTATGTGGGTTTTTCAGTGGTATTAAGCTGCAATAAAAGAAGAGGCAGATAATTTGCATCAGGAAGACAAATTAGACTTGGCCAAACAATACCAATAGAAGTCTGCTCCTTGGAACAAAGTCAACCCAATTGCTGGTCTTAAAAAAATTCATAAGTCAGATGAGATTAAATAAAGTCTGGAACAGTACATTAATAGTACTCTGACTTCTCATGTCAGTCAACCCACTTTTTAATCACATAATTGATTAATTTTGTGTGTATTGAACAGTGCTGAAATGACACAGAACCAAAGGGACTTTTTCTCTTCCTGTAATTGCAGCTTTTCATTTAAAAGCAACACTAGAAAGAAATATTCATGCAAAAGACTCAGTCAAATGAGAATCATTATGTTCAGTTACAAACTTTTGTTGAAGGTCTTGTACAATATAAATCAGGTGATTCAAATGATATCTTAATGGTCCTATTTATGCTTTTATAGCTGGATGTATTGGACAGACTGGGAAGAAGATGAAATAGATGACAGCGTGGGAAGAATTGAGAAGGCATGGATGGATGGCTACAACCGGCAGATTTTTGTGACATCAAAGATGCTATGGCCAAATGGTTTAACTCTGGACTATCATACCAATGTGTTGTACTGGTGTGATGCCTATTATGATCACATTGAAAGAATATTTTTGAATGGAACTGACAGAAAGGTAAAAGAAAAGTGATGCTGTTTTGCCCACAGGCTTCCCCTTTCACTGAACCATATTACGTTATGTTAAAAATATTTTTCCAGCTTTTTTATTTCTTCCCTCCGTGGCTTTATAAGTATACTCTGTGGGGTGCCCAGCAGCAGCAGCCCTGAAATGTGGTTGGTACTCTCCTACAGGAGACCATGTTCTGGCCTGAAATTTTCTTCTTAGTTTCAGAAGCAGTGATACAAAGGTTTGTTTTCACAATCCTTCTTTTCCTCCCATGTGACAGTGAATTATGCTGGGATTGAGTCACCCAGCCATATCGTGCCTTCCAGTAAGGACAAATTTAACACTGTTATTTTGGCTCTGCCAGAGGAAGCCTTTCACTTGGCTCATTTGGTACATAGGCTTCCCGTGGAATATAAGGGTTCCTGTTTCAGTCTCTTTTGTAGCATGCAGCAGACACACACTTGCAACAGCTCAGTTAATAGATGAGGGATCTTGCTAATTGGGTGCGTCAGGTTCAATAGCTAGATACAAATTGAGAGATACAACAGTTGCTTTGTTATTACAGAAGCTGCCAGAAGTAGCGCAGTAGCTTAGAGTTCAAGGGCACAACACCCATGTCAAAACACTGAGTTTGGAAAATGAAATCCACCCTATAAAATTGGACCAGGTATTTCCCCTGGGGTTATTAGTACAGACTATGTGATGAAATAACAGGCACAAGCCATTTTTTCCCATTGAGCTGAATGGTAGGTGCCACGAGGTCTAAACAGTCATAGATATTATGACCTCTCTTTCATGCTGGACTGTAGCCGTCTCGCTTGCTAGCAACCAACATAAATTACAGCTGACATGAAGACTGTCCTCACCGGGCTGCTTTCCTGACATTTCTTTCCTTGCAGCCTTGTATTTCTTAATTTGCATCTTTTAGTCTGTCTTTTAAAATGTTTGTGCTAGCCTATCTGTTTCATTTCTGTCCTATTTGTGCTCTTCCAGTGGCACAAAGAGGATGGCAAATTAATTTACCAGTGCAGGTAAGGATTCCCTTTTATGATTTGCCCTCTTCCTCAGCCCCATTGCTTGTCCCAGCATTGGGAATAGATATGTGGGGGGAAGGAAGTGCCATGGCCAGAGATCCTTGAATTCTAGCAGACTTGTGAAAGGCAGAGGAGCTCTGCAGCTGGCATTCCTTGCACTAGCTTTGAGCTGCTACATATTTTACTCACGGCTGAATTGCTCCCTCCCTCAAGGTTTGATGAATGCAAAGGAATATCTCCCCATTTGAGTCTTACTTTGCAGAGTATCTTGGCTGCATTCAGAGATTTTGGTGGTATTAAAAAAAAAGATGTTTTAATAAAAGGTTTTGTGTGTAAATAGTAAACATTAACATCCTCAGTCCATCATTATAGCTGGAAGACATTTTTCTGTTGAAACTGCTCTTCGGTGAAATTTTTTGGGGGGAGTCAGGGGGAGGTTGTTGTAGTTGGTATTGAAAAGCTGACACCTGCCAAAATAGTTTGTTTTGAATCATTGCTGTGATATCTCAGAGTTGTTTGTCTCATCACACCATTTCTCTCCAGGGGGCAAACTGCTTGGGTGCATTTGATTTCCCATGATGCACCATGGGCTTCATCTCCCTTCTCTAAGAGGGGCACTCTGGGAGAAGGAAATCAGAACAGAAAGGAACTTGTAGAGGGGGACTGAGGGCTTGAGTCACTCGAATTACAATTCCCAGGAGGCACTCCGAAAACAAATTTTCCCAATGGCAATATTTTGGGTTTGAGATTTTTTTTGGTTTGTTTTTGGCATTTGAATTTTCAGCAGAAGGCAAAAATAAGTGGCAAGTTTAGGGGGGGGGTTTGTTTTTAATTTGCCAAACTTTGCTGCAGAAAAGCATCCATTGCTTATACACAAAGCTCTTGGGTGAGATGGATATTTTTTATTACACCAACTGAATAGCAACAAAAAATCCTTTCTTTGCAAGCTCAGGGCACATGCATCCTTCTTCAGGCTGAGGAGAATTCAAAGATTGTAAAAGTCCTTCTAGGGAGAAAAGAAACTCTGTTGCGCACAGGGGAGGTAAAGGGTGGAAGTTTTTCCCCTTGGGTATCTCGGAGTCTTTTTGTGAGAGTATTGCTCTATGATGTGCAAATTCATCCCTGGAGGTGTCCAATGTCCGAGGCAGACAAGGAGGTGAAAAATCCTTCTTTCTTGGTTCGCAATGAAATTTACTTTTCCAAACATCTAAAATATGATATCTTCCATGTTTCAGAGATCTAGGTTGTAGCCATGTTGGTCTGAGAAAAAGAGATACACAAAGCTCTTGGGTCAGAGGTGATACATTTAATTACACCACATGCCCTAAAGCTTGCAAAGAGCAGAATGTTTTTTGCTACTATTTAGTTGGTCTAATAAAAGATATTGCTTCTGACCCAAGAACTTTGTGTATCTCTTGTTCTCAGACTAACATGGCTACAACATAGATCCATTGCTTATAAGCACCCCTCCTTACCATACAGTTGTGGGTGTGCGAGAGGCTACAACTACCATTAAGGAATTCCTGAGACTGGCACTTGTGGAGTCATTTAATGGAGATAGGGCTTAAAGTATTGTTTTCACCCACAGCCCCAGTAACGAAACAAGTGACAAGTATGCATCTAAGAAATGAAGGAAAATCACTGGATTTTATTTGAAAGCTGTCTGTATTTCTGGACACCATTAAATAGTCTTTCTTGCTTCAGTCACTCCGTTCAGTTTAACAATACTGAGAGTAATGACTGCGGACTTAGTAGTTAGATGTTAGTAGGGGGAAAAAAATGAATGTGGGAGGATAAAAGTTGGCAAACTAAGTAACCTTGTTTTGTACTATATATATTTTGCTTCTGAAAGAAACAAGCATACCAAATTCAAACTCAGGTGTGAGAGAAACAGATCCCAGGCAACTCCTGCAATATGTGGGATTTGTGTTTACATATACTGATACTAGAAATATTCAGTAGTGTCTTATAAGCAGAAATCATTCTTGGAACATTTTTGTGGAATGCAGCCTAAAATATCCAATGAATGATACATCACTAGCATACAAGGCAACAGGAGATATATTTACAACTCATTCACAGCAGACTGCTACTAAGAAACAAGTCATACCATTTACTCCTGCTCCACATGCACCATTTATGGAAAAACATTGGTGTGAGGCATCCTTTGTCATGCTCCAAAAAGTGACCAGAAAAGATTTTTATACAATGAGTGCAAGTGGAGCTGGAGTGAGTTGGTGTGGGCTTCTTTCTTCAAGTTCAGGCTCATCTTAGAGGAATGTAGATGTAACCACAGAGGTACCTTGAGACGAGGCAGGATTGATATGTATTATCATGCCTTTTACAAAGTGTTCTTCAAATTGTGTGAAAAGAACCATTTGAGATACTAGCATGTCAAATGGTTTTTAACATCTTATTATTTAATACCTTGATTTTATTGAATTAAATCTTTATAAGTATTGACAAAGTTGTTCTTGTATGTGCCTTCTCTTTTCTCTCCATCTCTGGAATGTGAACCTCTTAAACCATTTGATAGTCATTTAGTTTCTGATCGATACTTTCTGTTAATTGCAGGTAGTTTGCAGTGGAAAGGAACTGAATCACCCTTTTGGCCTGTCACATCATGGAAATTATATTTTCTGGACAGATTATATGAATGGCTCTATTTTCCAGTTGGATCTAGAGACAAGGAATGTAACACTATTAAGAAGTGAAAGACCACCTCTTTTTGGACTTCAGATTTATGATCCCCACAAGCAGCAAGGTATTAACAATGTATAGTTTCCCTATAACATTTCCCATCAAACAAGATGACAAATAGGTATATAAAAATATATATTTTTTCATACTTCACCAGTATCTAGAGGTAACCATCTGGTTAAAAAAAAACACAATGAAAGTATGGATTATAAAGGGATATAAAGATATTTTATGGAGTTCTAATCCATTTGTTATAGGGGTTCCAATCTATTGCTCATTTTACTTCAAACTACAGCATAGAATATTATACACAATATTGCAATATTAACTGTAACTGCAGTTATAGGATGGATTTTATTTTGTGGATTTCAGTTTCCCTATGCATGTAGAACAAACTGAGGAAACCCGACATACAGTAGATAATGCATCACTTCTATTTGATTTTATAAACGTATTATTCTATCTGCTTTTTTGTGAGAGATAACAGACCTTAGAGAAAGATCACAAATACAAGTCCTAGTTGATGAGTTAATTTACAGTCATGTGTCGACGCTATCCCATTCCTTCCTACAGGAAAAGTACCAGCTTTAGTGGTGGGTTAAATAGTTTGATTACTGAAAACACAGATCTCCAAAAGATAAAAGGGGATATGTGTTACAGTATTCGTTTTAAATACAAAATTATACAATATTGGAATTTAGAAATGTATGTAGAGAACCTCAAAAGAATAGAATCAGATCTATAGGGCTATCATTCATCATTTAGTGTATGCAATAAAAATAGATTAATTCTTTCATTTTCACAGATCAGTCTCCCAGGTTTGGCTTGCTCATTCTTCTATTGTATGAAACAGCATCTCTACTTTTCATATAAAAATGTGAACTCAAAATGAAAGCTAGCATGTCTATGTGTATAGATGGATATAAATGCTGTACCTCTCATAATAATTTTCTAGCATAAGCCATGCTCAGTCACAGCGATCAACATATTACAACAGTGATTATCATGGTTCATAGAACAGATCATCCATTTGTCATTTTCTAATCTCTCTGAATGCACCCCTTTATGGGTTAGGCCACATGTTTTGACATATCTTTGAGTTAAGTTTTATTATGCTCCCACTCTTTGTCTGCAACCTGGGTATAACCATCCAAATGATTTTGGTTCGAAGTGTATTGGCAACATCTGTTACTATATTTATTATGCCAACACATTGCTGCCAACATTTACACTATCCAGGGATTTGACTGTTTCGGTCCTGTTTCTTTGCCACCAGCATCTAGAGACAACCTGGAGACCTCTAAGAGGTCAGCTTCTCTTTTAGGGGAGAAAGTCTTTTTTCCTGCTCTGCCTCAGAATCCAAATGTTGGTCACTTACCTGCTGGTCCTACAAGTGGGCTTTGCTCCCTGAGGAGCTCCTCAGCCAGTCCTCTCAAATAAAACACAATCTTTAAAAAACTAGCAAGCAAACAAAAGAAAGCCCTTCTATCTGTCCCAGACACTAAAAGAGAAACACCTTTTGGGTCTGGCCCCAGTACAGCAATTTGGCTCCTTCTTGAAGCAAGCTGTTGTGTTCACAGCTTGCTTTCTCCTCTCCTACATACTCTTCTGGGATCTTTCTAAAGATCCTAGTAGGACGCTCCCTGCCTATCCAAATGGCCTGTAATGGGGTTCTCTGAACAGGGCTGACTCTTCCCTCTTAGACGGGCAGACTACCCTATGAAATGATCTCTTTTATGATCCATGTGTTTCAGGCAGATCCTCCAGAAAGAGGGGTAATAGTACATATAGAGTCTAGGGAAGAGATTCTAGGATCTCCTGAATAGGATTCCCATCCTTGGTGGCTGACATTTTACTTCTACAAACTATGTTCATGGCCTTCATCAGCAGAGTAGTGGACATCCTGTTACAAAGAGGTGGCTATATCAGGAACCACTTTTTCTGCTGTATCAGAAACTAAATTGCATTCGTGCAGGAGTCATCAGTAGTACTCAAAATTAGTAACTGGTATTTCACCACCTCTGGCTGTTGAGGAGATACCCAGCATGAACCTGGTGAGGTCATTGATATCTACATTTCATCATCATCATCATCATCATTACCATCACCACCTTGAAAAAGTTGTGTACCGTTGCTTATACACACAACAACATTTCCTCTCAGAACCTGCTTTGCAGAATGGCAGACATTTGCTGTTCCATATCCAGATTGTTCAAAAAGAAAGGATATAACTTGCTTGAGGTTTTTTTTTTTTACACGTGTCTTCCTGACAGATTTATAGTATGCCAAAAAGAGAGTATAACTTGCTTAGCTTCTATGGCAGCTTCCAACTTCTGTATCTTGAACTAAAAAAAAAAGTTTCATTTATTGGATTTAAGCAGTAGCGCTCAACCTTTCTGCCCCATGAGCCAGATGAATGTCACAGGGCCAGTCCATAGGCCAGTTCTCTTGTGGGGTCAGCATGCACGGTTGGGTCCCATGTGCCTGGATCAGGCCCTATGTCACCCCTGGCCCACCATGTCTAAATTGGGCATGACTGTACCCAGATTGTGCTATGAACTACCCCAGCCCTGCATGTCCAATCTAACATGCAGGATATGGCTCTTTGGCTTTCAGAGCTCTTCCCAGGTCTGGAAATTTGGCAGCAGAGGTGCAGTAATTAATATTGCCACCACTGCCCCATTGCCAAATTTTCAGACCCATTGGGAGCCCAGTAGGCCAGATGACACAAGCCCATTGGCTGATTCTGGCCCGCAGGCCAAGGGTTGAGCATCCCTCTATTTGAGTGTCAGTTTTCAGATCCATTATCTGTTTCTTTAACTGTTACTGCAGCTAAAGAAAGGGCAAGGCTCCAGCTATTAAAATCAACCTCAAAAGGCAAGAAGCTGGACAACATGACAGGAAAAGCTGCTCTTCTGCCACCTTACAATTTCAGATATCTACTATCAGGCTCTCTCATCGCCTTATTTCAGTTAGTGCAGAGCATCAGATTTTTTTTCGATAAGATCTCAGTGGGGTCTAGGCAGGTCTTCAAACAATCAGTTGTGAAGGAACAGCTAGATCTTCACTGAAGGTAGCTAGAAATACTACTGATACCACATCTACACTGTCATCAATCAGAATGCCGCAGCATGATGCCAATCCTCTTAAATAGCCACAGCAGTCCAGAACTGTCTTGAAAATCTTCATTGTGACAAAAGCAATGTTTTTATCTCAAAAAATGATGGGGCATTTCATATACTTACGGAGGTTTTGGTGTCCTGATGATTGAATTTGTGTTTTGGGGGACTCAGGAGTTGGATGTATATGCTCATCAATTCAAGAGGAGCTTATGTCATCATTAATAACTTTTACTTCATTTTGCCAGTCATATTGAAGTGCATCTAAATTCTCTTAAGGAAAAAAGCATTCACAGGAGACTTACAGCAATGATCACTATTAATAGACAGTTACCTCTTTAAAGCAGTCTGTTTTATGGGCATTATATTAGCACTCAATCTAAGATTCCCTGTTGGGGAACATTTGCATTATTTCAGGAAGCAGTATATCAAAACAGTACTTTTACCAACTAACAGTTGATAGAAATAATACAGGGAAAATACTCTGTACAGTTTTAGGGACCTTTTACTCTTTATCTTCATACTTACCTCTTCTTTATTCAATGACCTTTCTCTTAGGATTTTATTACACCAATAAGTACCGTCCTTTCCTAAACTTTGATTAAGAGAAATGGTTTCTTCTCAGTTTGGGGAGTTTGCTCATCTCCAGAAGGAAGCTTGCACCCCTTTCCATGTATAAATAAACTAAACATCTTCATATGTCAGTTAAAATAAAAAATGTTGACCCTAACTTTCATAATTCTAACTTTTGATAACCTAGGTAGTTTTACAGCATCCAGATATCATCAGGTGCTTCCACCAGGCCTCTTTCTTGATTGAATCAAAAGCCATAGTCAGGTCAATGAAGGCCATGTAAAGAGCTCAGTTTTGCTCATGGCACTTCTCCTGCAACTGTCTAGTAATAAAGATACCCTGACTCACTGCTGCAGTCTTGGGCACAGCATCTGCACACGTGCCATCAACTGTAGCAATTTGAGCATCTACACATGCCATCGAGGTGCTGTGATAAATTCCAGGGCAAACCGTGCCAGAGTTTATCACATTGCCTTAATGCAAGTTTGGGCAAAATGCAGTCCATGGTCCACTTGCAGCCCACCAGGCAATTCGTCTGGTCCATGGGTGGGCGCCCACCAATTAACTGTATCTTACCTGGCCCCAAGCTCTCACTGCTGCACTCCCAACCTCATCCATGGGAGGGCTCCGGCTCTAGCCAGCGCGCACAGCTTCTGGGCTGAGAGTCAAAGGAAAATAGCGGTGACCTGATATCACTAGGATTTCCTCTTTCCCCTGGAACCATTTGCCACATCTCCAGTAAACACAAAGATCTTGGATTGGCTTCCTCAATCATCTGTGGGCCTAACAATGACTTTCCTATTTACCAGAAGACAGTTATCCTTGTATTGAGGGGCTGTTGATGACAATGAGTTTTGCAGCTCTTGAGCTTCATGTCTATCGTTCCAGCATGTGGATGCGGTTTAGATTCCATAGACTTGGTTTCTTGTATATGTTTCCTGAGACAGTTAATCCTGTCAGTCTCAAGAAAGATCAAATGGGACTCTGCATTGGTTGTTGGTTTAGTTCAAGCTTAAGAACTAGAGATCAAGTGAACATCCAGATACCTCTTGTCTCGCCTTCTAAACATTACTAGTAGTATGATATGAACATACCTCTCTGGACCTAGCTTAATTGCATCCTGCAGCAGGCAAATTGTCTGGGTTATGGGGAAAAAAAAACTGCTACAAAGATGTGGAGACTATTCTGACTCAAAATAGAAAAGATTCTACTAGTTCTGTATGTGCAGGCCAATGAATTATTTTTATGTGATGTCATTTTATTACAGCCTATCCCTAGTAAATTCTGGCTCCCTTGCCCTTGTATATTTATTCTCTCTGAAGGTTTGTGGACTGCCTCATGTTTCCTGCATATTTAGTACCTACTTCTACTTATCATCTGTGATTCAAGACCCTACAATTTTCTTTCCTCCTTCAATGGTCAAGTTTCTCAAGAGACTTCCATAGGAATTTCCTCCAGTCTAAGAATTACCCCCATCCTTGACACACTAATTCTGTCTTCAAAGGCTCTTTGATTCAGACAAATGACTGTGTTCTTTAGCTCATCCTTTGTGGCAGCTATACAGACTTGTATGAACTGCAAATTATTATCATTAGTTTACAACATAACATTTTCATAGAAGCAAGGTTATACTTAGACTGTACTCTAACTTCCTCTCCAAAGTTTTTTTTCAGGAGAAAGCAGGAGGTCATTCTGTACAATTTAGATATCACCTAAAAATCATGTAGAACAGTCCCTAGATTATTTGTTAGCTAATCTGAAAATTAGGCTGTCAACCCAACAATTACCTAAGTACATAGTAGAGGGTATTGAGCTGCACTGTAAGCTGGGTAATTTCAGTTCAGGATAAAGTTCACTCCTCCAAAAAAAGACCCCAAAACCTGGTGGCTTCTTCAGCTTTTTCAGATTGGAATTTATATGTATGTAGGTCCATCTACTTTTGCTAAATATTTCTGTAGTATGAACATCTTGATCTACGCTCATTTTGGTAGAGTATGCTTTTACCGTCCTCTACAACTATCAAGTGCTTTTGAGTCATCAGAAGTAAAAACAAAAGCATACAACTGAACATTCAAAGAAGAAAAATAAGTTAATTTTCTGCACGGTGCCTGGATTTCTTGAGATATGTGATTCATGGCCAGCTCTCCTTTCCATATTACTGAAGAGTATAAAACAGAGGTGAGCAAACATTTGGGTTGGAGAGCTACTTAATGTGTTTTGGTGAGCTGTTGAAGGTGGCACACACACACACACACACACACACACGTGCGCACGCTCCCTGTGTGGGCACTGGATTCATGACCCAGATACTAGGGGTGTGTGAAGCGAGCAGTATTCGATTCAGATTTAGATTTGGCCTGATTTGGGGGCAGTGATTCGATTTGCTGGTTTGGATCACTGTCCCAATTTGATTCAGCCAAATCTGAATCTGAAGATTTGATTCTGATTCAGAGAATCAGCAATTCAGCCATAGACACAGCTTTGCATGTTTTTTCTACATACTTCGAGGTACAAGGCGTGGCTCGTGAACACTGAGATGGTGGGGCAGATGGAGCATCCCATGGAAGCATGTGGCGGGGGCCCATGCAGTTGGTGGTAGACCTGGAAGTGGACCAGAAATACTTCTGGTCCACTTCTGAGCCCGCTGCTGAGTGCACCTGGGACCTCCTGTACCTGTGAGGCTCAATGATGAGCTACAAGGGGACCCCGGGGACCCCCACAATCCCAGGAGGCACCAGTTGCCAAGTTGGGGGGCAAAGGGGGTGGATCAGAAGTACTTCTGATCCACTTCCAGGTCCACCACCGAGCATGAGGGGGACTCCCCCGTGCTCCCATGGGATGCTCCATCTGCACCACATTCCCAGCCTTCACAAGCTGTGCCTGGTACCTCGTGGTACATAAAAAAAAAATATAAAGCTGTGTCTGTGGCCGAATTATTTTATCTCTCTGAAAAGAATTCAGAGAGATTAATGGGTCTCCTGATTTGATTGGATTCAGAGATTCAGCCACCAAATTGGACTGAATCTCCTCTGAATCGAATCAGCAACTGAAGCTTCATACAGCCCTATGAGATTCCTTGTTCTGGGAAGACCCAAATGCCCCCAACCACAACTTCTTCCATTCAATAATAGGCAAATTGTATTTATATACAGTGATAGCATATAAGAATAATGCAGGCAAGGCAAACAAAGTCTCCCACTCCCCGATTTTATATTTGCCAGTCGTAGGGCTATCACAGAGGAAAGGTACATCTGACCAGTACACAAGCATCACTCTGTGGTTCATTCTTGAATGTCAGATGTCAACAGAAGCCTGGAGGCCGAGGGCCGAGGCCCACCCGTCACTCAGTGGGGTAGGCTTGACAGTCTGGTGGTACACCCTCTGTCCATGGTGGCCCCTTGGAGCCCTTTGCTACTCTAAAATCCCTCCTTTTGTATCCCTTTTCTCCTCTGATGATTCTTCATTCCCAGGTATTATTGAGTGGTCTTCCTGTGGTCACCATATTGTCCATGTTCTGTTTTGTCAGCATATTCCTTTGTTTCCCAAACCCATCACATGCACACATCTTAATTTGGGCATTTACTGGTGTCTTAATTGGGGCATTCCCCAGCCTCCTAATTTGGTCCATCCACCAAAACCGGAAATCCCAGGGCTCTGCTGCTGGTCACTGTGATGTACCACCTTATCTCATGGTATGGAACAGTGTGGTACATATCTTCAGTTTCCCAGCCTGTTTATGCTCGCTTGTCCATTGGCCTCAGACGTGGTGTCTGCCTTGTAGGAAACTGTGTCACAAACATGCTTTTAGAAACAAATTAACCCTTGGTGTTTCATAGATTCATAGAAGTTAGGGGCTGGAAGGGGCCTCATGGCATCATCAGGTCCAGCCCCTCTTCTCTAAGGCAGGAAACATTGCTGAGGTCCGATGACCCCAGCGAGGTGTGCATCCAGTCATCTTTTGAAGATCTCCAGGAAAGGTAACTGTACCATCTCTGATGGGAGTCTGTTCTAGACTCTGGACACACAGACCATAAAGAAGTTTTTTTCCTTACATCTAATCTGAGGAATGTTTCTCTGGACCATTGTACTAATACAATATCTGCTTTATATACAAACCAATTCCCTAAAGCAAATCTCTAAATATCATTTACTAGCCATCACTCTGCATTCAGGTCAGAGCTGGCATCAGAGTAGCAATGGAAGGGGGAGCATAAACCCACCTGTGGCTCTAGCGTGCCCTGGCCCACTGAGGCAAGAATCGGCGGTATCTGCTGGCCACACTGACAGCTAGGGAGGCAGGGGATGGAGCCTGGCCATGGATCTCTGCATTGTTCTGCCCCTGGGTGGGCCAGACTCCATTTCCCAGACTGCTGTGTGGTGCCATGTGGGCAGGCAGCAGGGCTGCTTTTGCCCAATGTCCCTCGTAGCACCAGCGGAGGCCAGAGCTGCCACCTAGGAGCAGAGGCCAGGACCTGAAAACAGCTCTCCCAGGGCCTGTTTTACACTGCTGCTGCCCGCCCACATGCCAGATAAAATCAATTGGTGGGCTGGATCTAAACCCTGGGCTATACTCTGTCTACCCCTGGTATAATAGCTTCTTTGTATTGGTAAAGGAAGAGGGATGGTTGGTTGCTCTGTCTGTTTTTGCCTTAAAATTGGGAGATGAAGGGCACAGACATGGTCCAGCAGATACTGCTGCTCAAACCATTCTGATTCCATGGGCACACAAAAGAAATGGGGTTGCACACACAATCAATATGTTGGAAGAATTCAAATTATTGTATAGAAGTGATTTCCCTCTCCAAGCATCATACATCTCCTAGACAGCATTAACCAAAACGTTCAGTCTTAGCTTTTTCTTAGGCTTAGGACCAATACTACTGTGTTTGATACCTCCTTGTTGCCTTTTCTCCTTTCTTTGTGGTGGTGTTCATACTTTTCTTTCACGTACATATGCATATCTTTACTAAAAAAGATTCATAAATAAGCACTTGTTTCATGTTTTTCAAATTCCTGAGCAGCTTTATCTGTGCTTTTTTTTTTTCTTCCTGACCAGTTACATATTCTTATATTTTAGTTGGAAGCTTGTAGTTGATTCAGGTATCTGGTTCTGTAAGGTTGCTTAATAGCTTCTTACAACTCATTTAAATGAAAAATGGGAGTTATGTCTTCCCCTCAGGTTTAACTCAACCCATAATAATAAGCAGTAAACAACATGAATTTAGTCATCTAAAGATACATCTATACTGCAAACCATAGTGTAGTATAGAAATGCCTGAGCTACCCATTAACAAGCTATCTTATATATCAGAAGCCATATAATTATAACAACAGAGTTACATGTGGGATAATTAATCTTAGTTCTTTTGTGAATGAGCTAGCTTCTTTGCTCTTGTCTTGCATATTTCTATACTACACTGTGGTCTGCAGTGTAGGCATCCTCACAAGTCTTCAAAAGATTGACCATATTGACTTAGAGTCCATTTTTCAAAAAAGCAGAGTACCCACAATTGGGACTACAGTATCAATAAAGCTTAGCACCTATCATCTCCCTCTGAAAATAATGTCATGTGGAAGATATTATGTTATTTTTGTGCATCTTGCACCTGGCTCTGGCATGGTTTCTAATAAAAAGCAATGTCAATAATTTATGCATATAGTTGCATGTAGTTTATTAGCAGATATACAAAAAGCTTATGTATTTTTAAGCAAAAATTCTTCATAATCAGCATGATATGACATTAAATCTAGGTTTATGCACCTTGGAACAATATTTGACATGATTAGGCTTGTGTGAAGGCCAACATATAATTATGCAAATATAGAGATAAAAGAATTTCTAACTAGTTGTAAATACTTCCGTATAAGTTTGAATAAGAGGATTAAGCAAATACAAATGATCTACATAATACAGCATCTGTATAAGAGGACTATGAATTGGATGCAAAGAACTGTTCCATAATTACCTTAAAACTGTACTTCAGGCTCATTTAGTGAATTAAAATGGAATCCTGGCCTACTTTGGATCTTATGTAAAGTCATAAGAAAATAGGCATTTTAAAAGCTTACAGAAATGTAAGAAACAGAATAATAGTCTTAAAAGCAATACTTGTGGGGGATATCAAAAAATGAAAGCTGCTGAAGTTTTATTTCTGAAATACCTGGTAGACTAACAGCAAGGGATTTGGAAACAGTCCACTTCTCATAGCAGAAAATATACTCATTTCTGTATAATACTTGTAGTTGGAAATATGAAAAGCGTGAGGCACTGGCAGCCTAGGAGTCTACTCAGCAATCCCCTTTTCATCCTGTTTGAATACCTGTTAGGAATTCATTTGTTTCACCTTGTTATTTAGGGCCCAATTTAATCCACCATATTTAATGGACTTTCTAATTTTTTTAATTTTCAGCCTAACTATTTACTGCAATTCAAATATACCCATTTAATTTTGGATATGTATTTATGTATCTGGAGCAAAACAGAAGGAGGTTTCAGATTTCAGAAACAATTAAAAGCCTTTTTCTCCTTTCTGCCTTTCCCCAGTGTTATATTGTGGTTTTGCTTGCTCACAAGGCTTCTAATGTTTTCTTTGACCTGTTTTAAAAACGTTCATCAGTGCGAACAGTAGATGACCCTGTAAAGATTCGGAGGGATTGTTGTCTAGATAGTCTGTGATTCAAATGATTATGTAAAATATATGGTTTTTGAGTGCTAAGCTAATGCCTATGACTACTTTGAATTTTGGTTGGTGCAGACAAAATAAAAGAGTAGCTTTGCAGGCTGTATTTTGATTGCAGATAATATCACGCAGTCTGCACCTAGATATGATAGAGGATTAAGTGCCTGAAGTAGGAGTTAGGCGGAATGCAGGTACCTAAGTCCCAAACTGTGATACAATAAATCTTGCTTGGCTTCTTTTTAAGTGTCTACCCCTGGCACTTCAGAGTTATGACTCCAAAGTTGCCTAGATACCTAGAATTCTGATACAGTGTAACAGGGCCCTAGAACACGCCTGCTCCTTTAAGGGAGCAAGTAGCCAGGGGGGCCACTTGCAGATGGTGAAGGGGACTAATGAGTGACTCACCTGATTAGAGGTCTCAGGCTTGAGCTATATAAGTCCAGAGCCTGAACTAGTTGAGGTGTCTGGCCCTAGCACCTACGAAGGGAGGAGCTGCTAACAGCAGAGCAGCAGGACTCCTGCACTGGCAGTGGAGCTGAATAAGAAAATCTTCAGATCTGGAGACAAGGGAAGGTACCTGGAGCAGAGAGGGGATCCTGTCTATAGGTAGGTAGCTCTCATTTTAGGTTAAGTCCACAGAGGGTTTGGGTGCCTGCTAAAGGAAGCAGGTGCTTTGATTTAGTTGCACCAGGATTTAGCCTTGAACCCCGCTGGGGCAGACTCAAAGGCCTATTTTAGAGACATGGACCAGAGGGTCCATGGGCCCAGAGGGAGCTGAACTGAACTGAACTAGGGGGTCCCCAAGCCCAGAGGGGGCTGAGAGCCAGACTTGAGGGGTCTGTAGGCCTAGAGAAGGGGCTGTGTGTGGAGCCATGAGTCCAAGAACCTGGAGAACATTCTTGGACTCATGAGTGGGACCAGATGTCCAAGAGCTCAGGCAGAGGCTGAGTAAGGGACCAGGAGGTCTGAGGACCCAGACAGGAGCTGAGAGGGTGAAATGAGAACGTCAAGGATTGATAACACCTGGGAGGCTTTGGGGTATGGTGTAGGGGAGGAATGGAGTCATGCAATATGCCCTTAAGGCTACACGTGCCCTTAAGGCTTTGTGGACAAATTGGAGAGGGTCTATCGGAGGCCAGCAAAAATGGTGAGGGGACTGGGACACATGACTTATGAGGATAGGCTGAGGGAACTGGGCTTATTTAGTCTAGAGAAGGGAAGACTGAGGGGGGATTTAATAGCAGCCTTCAACTACCTGAAGGGGGGTTCCACTTTTCTTGTCTCCCAGGAGAGAGCGTTACCAGCAGATTATAGGTTATTCTTAATTAGAGTCAATCTCTCCTATTTATTAAGATGAGCCAGTGTGCATCAAAGGTTCAAGATTCAAGATATCATAAAAAGCACATGAAGTAGACTTTTTGTAGGCTGGTGCTTGGGATAGTAGGGTCCAACTTTTTGGCAGAAGTGCCACAAATTAGCCTCACATTCTTCCCAAATGCCACTGTAATCCCTTTCCCTTGTCAATCTGGTACTCTGCTTTCTGTTCCCTGCCCTGTGCCCCATGCCTGATCTGATTCCTTGGTTTCTGCTCTCTGCCCTATCTGCAGCTGTGTTGCCTGTCCCGCCCTGAAGTGCCACGTGCCACACACACAGAGATTGCCTGTACTACTTGTGGCACCATGGGCACCTCTGGGTTAGAGCACATAACTAGAAGGAGAGTGTCCTTAATTCTGGTATTTACTCCTGTGAATATTTCTGGATTTCATATGTAGCAGTTACATATTACAGAAACAGTCCCTGGAGAGTAGGGGCCAGAATCCCTGCACTTTTCATTCTACACTGCACACTGGCACAGCTTCATCATGAGGAGAGGAGGGTGCACCAGCCCTAAAACAGCCTATAACTTGTAGCTGTCACTCTCCTGGGAAATGGGAAATGCAAGGTTGAACCTATGTGTCCCACTTCTTTGGTAAGTCTTCTAAGCATTGCCTTATTACACACCTACATTTTAAAAGCAATTCCTGAGCCAAGCTGTCTTCTCTGAAAGAACAGATATAGGTGCCTAGCTGAGATGATAATATTGACTCTGGTCTTGAATAGATCGAGTTGGCTCCACGCATACTGGACTCGAGCATCTAAGATGCATAGAAGAGTGGGCTGGTGGGGGTGAGCTGGCTAGGGGCTGAAGGAGTGGAGAGGTTTGCAGCTGGTCAGGCACTCTGGCCAGGAGGGATTTTGCAGCCCCTCCACGTCCAGCTGGAGTGCTCAGCCAGCTGCAAACCCCCGCCACTCCTGGCCAGCTTCAGACCCCCACTCTCGGCCGGCACTCCGGCCAGGGAGTGCCCAAGTTGGCTAGGGGCTCAAGGAGTGGTGAGGTTTGCAGCTGGCCAGACACTCTGGCCGGGAGGAGGGGGGCAGGGTTTGCAGCCTCCCCTGCTCCTTCATCCCCAGCCAGCTTGGCCACTCCCTGGCCAGGAGGGAGGGGTTGTAGCTGGCCAGGACTCTGGCCCAGAGTGGGGAGACTGCAAACCCCCCATCCACCAGCTAGAGTGCCTAGCCAGCTGCAAACCCTGGGTCAAAAATGCTGCACTCTTTGCTCTGCTACCCTCCCCCAGGCCCTCCAGAGCACAGCGTGTCTGACTGGTGCGACAGGGCACAGTAGGGCCATGCATGAAAACTGCCTGCCCCCTGGCAGTGCACACTGCCACTGGGAGTCAGCACTGCCTGAGCCTGCAGTAAGCAAGCAGCAAGTGGGGAGCCAGCTCATGCTCCTGCTGTAGCAGCCACTGCCTTCAGTTGGGGGCAGGGGGCTGCAGACCTGGGTCCCTGGCCCTGTAGCCCGGGCAGCTGGGGGCTCCTTCCAGCACGCCTGGGGGGCAGGGCCTGTGGGTGGGAGGGAAGGGGCACAAGCAGGGCTGGGGGACTGGAGGGGGTGGGGGAGTGAGGGACACCAGCAGTGCTGTGGGGGGCATATAATTTTAACCACGGATTTGGGGATTTTTATCAAAGAATTTGCAATTTTTTATCAGTGAATTTGTGATTTTTTTTATCACGGATAACCAGGATCCCTGCTGATCGCTTAAACTGGTTAATGTGTAATGTCTGTCCCTAGCCCATGTGGCTACTAGAGCCAAAGTTGCTACTTGCCCATGGACCGGATCCATTTATTTGGCGTGCACCCGCCCACGGGCCAGATCTCATCAGTTGGTGGGCTGGACCCAGCCCATGGGCCATATTTTGCCCACCTCTGGGATTATGGCCCCAACCTTGGGTAGGGGCTATAGGCCGAGGCACAGCAGCCTCTGCCCACCCTCCACCGCCCTCATATTCAATTCTTAGATGAGGGGCTTCAGTAAATATGGTCAGTATGTATCGGCCAATGTTTTGTCTAACATCCTTAGTCATATAAAGGATGTAGGCTGTACTACATTTTTATTCAGTGTATTTAAAGTTCATTTTGTCACATTGTGCTTTTCTATACACTCTAAGCCTAAGTAAATTTTAGATATTAATTCATGTATAAATAGTGTACTCATTCATTATGTTACTTCATGTAAATGGACTAAATAGACACAGACATGTAACTTTTTTTGGTATATTCCCTGCTTAATTGCCAACTTAGTAGTAATCATAGTTAAATAATATTATTTTGAATACCGGGGTAAAGACATCTTGTAATTATTTCAGAGAGAAAACTTTCATAACTTTCCAGTTAATTAACAAGAGCTGTGGTAATGGTAACTATGGTATCAATGCTAAATGCTTTAGAGCTTGATATACAGTATAATGTACTGTATTTTAAAATGTACTGTTGTCCTATGAGTTTGTTTTTTCTTTATAAAGAGACTTCCAGGAATCTGAGTTTTTGGACCCAAAATGTATCCTTTTCTTTCTGACTTCTGTCATCTCAGCAGAAACATGGCAATAAAGAAAGATTCCTATGGTTTTGGCATCTAAAAAGCAGTAAGTTAGTATAGCATAGTCTCCTGAGTGCAGCCTTCAGTGTTTTCTGATTTTTATGTTTTCTTGACCCTTCTCTCTGCCATATGAAAAACTAAAGCAGCTACTAAATTGTACCATAAAATACTGAATATCTTTAAGAACCATATTTAGATAGCGGATAAAAGCTTCTTAATAAGGTTTAGTATCCATTGCCTCTCTTAAGTGTTGGAGGGCTTCCTGGGTCGAGAAAAAGCCTATGGATAGAATCCTGAAAACTACTCAAAGGCTAATTTTTAAAGCAATTTAGGCATGTAAGGATGCAAATAATCACCGAGTGGGATTTTCTAATTTCCATTAGGCTCCATGTCAAGATCTGTATTTAAAGATCTGGCCCTTAGTTACTTTTCAGAAGTTTATAATAGGTCTCCAGACCAGCAAGGGTTAAATTAGATGTGGGATCATTGCTCTATAGAAGCAGTACTCAAACTTTTGGCCCCACTGGCCAGATGCCTGGTGCATGTAACAACTTGCAGATTCGTGCAGATTGGAATGCAAGTTATCATGGGGGGTGATTGGGAAGGTGACACTGAGAAGCTCAGCATGCTTGGAGAATTTTGCAATAGCCCAGAGCAGACTCCTTACCACATAACTCCAAGCAGCAACACTGAGCACAAACACAGTGGATCTAATAAAGATCCAAGTTTGTGCAATTCAAGTGGAGCCCCTTTATTATTTCACAGAGTGCTGTGCATGAAAAAGTGCAGGCACCATCTGTGAGCTATATCTTTTGTGCGGTTGGCATGCTTGGTTGGGCATCATGTGTCGAGATCAGGCCCCATACCATGTTGGTCTGGAGCACTTGGATTGAACCTTGTGCCACCCTACATGCTCAAATCAGGCCCCATGCTACCGCAGCTCAGCCTTTCATACCCAGATCAGACTCTACACCAGGGGTGGGCAAAATGCAGCCTGTGGGCCAGATGCGGCCCTCCAGGCGATTCTATCTGGCCCGCGGGACCCCTAAAATTTTAGCAAAATTAATATTTATCTGCCCCTGGCTGCCTGTCATGTGTCCCTCTGGCTTGCCAAAATCAGTAAGTGGCCCTCCGCCCAAAATAGTTGCCCACCCCTGCTGTACACTGCCCCAGCCCAATGTCATCAGGCCCTGCGCTGCCATGGTTGGGTCCCATGCACCAAGACTGGACTCTGCATCCTGAAAAGAAGATGGGATAAAATAATTGTATTTTGATTTTCTTTTTGGACCCTGAATAATGTGAAAACACTTTCTTTATCCTTGAATAAACTGTGTGTTGTAGACCATATAAAAATATGAACTTTGTTTTGTTTTGTTACATTCTTGAGTGATCCTCACTGTACTGTGCAGGAACGTGCTTGATGAGAGTATATTTGGCAAATAGGCTATTCCCAGTTAACTGAATATCCTCATTAAAATGTTTTATGCCTTTTTAAGATTTGTTTTATTCAGAATTGCGGTATAGGACAAAATAAACTTTGTCTTTTTATCATTATTTCTTGGGTATAATAGGTAAGCATTTTATGAAAAAACATTTCTTATTTGCTAAACACTCCTTACTTGTGGTCTCTATTAAGGGGAATGGTGCTAAATACTAGTATATAGGAGAAAATACTGGTAAAACCATTAAAAGATGAGGCTTTAAACTGTAGAAATAGTAATGGATTAATTGAAATCTGTATTGGCACAAAGGAGTTGTAGTCATAAATGGTTATAGACTACCTATCCGTGGTTGATTATATACCAGCAGCACTTGTGAACCAACTAAGGATGCATACAAGAGTTCTCATGGACCACTGAAAGTTAAACAGTTTAGAATAAGCAGCTGAAAACTCTTATGGTTGAAGGTCATGCAAGAGTTCAACTTGCAAACTGCCTGTCCTACAAATAGACTGCACTGTGAAGGGCATCCAGTCAGTGGTCCCCAGAGCATGCATCCCATTGTGTTTTGCAGTTGGCTGTGGCCCCAGGGGACCATACCTCCTCCTAACAACATCCTCTCCCTCCTAGCCTCTCAGCTGCCAGACTGTCGGATGGCAGACCCAGAGAGTTTTGCTGTCTTTTGAAGTGGAAGCTTTGAGGATGGATGGGGAGCTTTGACTGTAGTGATCCTGGTGCCCTGGTCATGGGAAATCCTACCACTGCCACCATGTATGGGGCTGTAGGCATGGGGCTTTCAAGTGCCACACTGGGGTTCTGTTCTTCCCTGTCCCTCTTCCGGCCATTGCTTGCACCCCATGTATGCAGGCTGCAGGCCCAAGGTTCTCAAGTAGCATGGAGGGGGGTAGGCTTTTTGTACTCATGCTTTTGGCCCTAGTGCTTAAGAGCTTCATGCCTGCAGCCACCATATGTGGGCTGCAGGTGCCAGCTTTGATGTGCCCCAAAGGGTGCTGGCAGATCCAGGCGGTTCTGGTGTATGGCTTCCCCATGCCTACTTAGGCAGGAAGGTTAACTGCTGCATAGCCCCTGGGCTGTGGAGAGGTAGCCTGGGGGCTGAAAGGGGAAAGGGTTTTGTCTCTGACTCCACTGGATCAGTGGAATCCGACTAAGTCATCGACTGTTCCTTTTTGGAGGGGTTGGGGTGGGGTTGGGGTGGAAGTAGTGCACAGTCAGACGCCCAGACAACAGTAAGGAAACTTCTACTGATAGGGGAACTGTACAAGCATTCATTTAAACATGACCAGCCCGTATCACACTAGAGTTAAACCTCATTGAATGTGGTTTATTTTTCTACACCATTTTTAGAGTAGACATAGTATTGTGAACGATGTTTACCAACTGCTTTTACTGGACTAAAATGAGTTTATTAATAGAAATGTAACACTGTACACACCTAAGTTTGAGCAGAAGCTAAATGCTGCTGGAGGTATACAGAAGTCAGGAAAGAATACGAAACTTGTTGAAGCAAATGGATATCGTACCATTTGCTTTAATGATCTCTGGATTAAGCCTTGAAAGCGGAGCATGTCTGGCACACAGTATGAGATAGTAGGGCCTGGCAAATGACAGAAGCAGACAGACAAAAATTTTCTTAATCTTCCTGTTGCCCATTCAAGGTTGCAGAAACAAATCAACACTATGCATCCCCTGTGATTAGTGGGAGAAAATGTTTACTCTAGGAAAAGGAGAAGAGTTTTAGTGAAATTGTATTGTTCCTCCTACAAATAGCTGTTTCCATATTCTGCCGTGTGGTGTATGACTGTTTTAGGATTATAGCAGGTGTATGTGACTTTGTTTCTGTGCTGCATATTACTCTTATTCCATCCATCTAAGGATGCAAGAATGATACCGTGTATTGCTGTAGACAGAAGCTATGCAATTCACTTCCCTTTTAAACTTGTTTTGCTGTTTGTTTCCTTTTATCAAAACTAATTACTGTATTGCCGAGGGAACTGATTGAATACACATTAATGATTGCCATTTAGGATGTAGAAAGATAAATAAATTATGTCAACTGAAAAGGGAGAAGGGACTTGCTGCATGTAATCAAATCTGCAGTAACTATTTCATGTGTCCTGCAGTGGGTGGAAGTTTAATCAGGGCAGCTTACCTTGAACAAAAGAAGCACTACCTGAAATTTAAGTTCCATTTACTATGGAATAGAAAGGAAGCATGAAACAATTAAAGCAGATTAACTGATATGTGGTAAAGTGCCTCCATTCCCCTTTTAACTTGGTATAATTTGTTCATTTACGTACAGCTTTACTGTAATTAAGACTGATCAGTTTCCCAATAGATGACTTAATAAAATACCCAACACGCGTAAGCCTATTTTGGTTCAGTAAAGAATACAGCATCTTATACAGGAAGTCTCCCTACCACAGATCTACCATGCCAGGCAGCAGCACATTCAAGCATGCCACGCTGTTCTTTGTTCCCTAACTTCCAAACGGGAAGGAGAGCAACAAAAACTGCATTGTGTTGCAGGAAGACTATTTTGCTCTCTCTCAGCATCACTAATGAGCCTGTCTGCAGAGCCTCAGCATAGGTATTGCACACAGTGCACTGTGGTGTGTTTGGCACAGCAAATTTGAGGTATAAACCCACCCTGAATTTGTTTGTAGCAAAATACTTTGGATAAAATTAGTTCCATGTCCACGATTTCTCATTTACATAAAAAATGAGCCCCCAGTGAGAGGAAGCAGTGTGTGTCAACAGAAAGGGATTTTGCTGCCAGCATAGCTAGGCCATCTCCCTGAATGACATAACTTAAGCTGACAAAAGGCCTCATCTCTTGGCAAGAACGTGTCTACACCAATGGCTTTGCAGGCATAGCTACATTGGCTAGGAGATTTGACCTTTTTACAACCCTAATCAACACGGCCATGCAGGCAAAACATGTATATATCTTTGTACTGTAGACAAAGCCATAGAATCATGTCAGTGACAGTTTGCTTAGTCATTAAGTGACTGTAGGATGTATGTGTGTGCTATGCCACTAGTTCTCAAACTGGACCACAGGAGATGCTTCACTTGGACTTCACACCCATGCCAGTAACCCATGCCCACACCAAATGTTCCAACACTAGACAGCTCTGTGTGTGCTTGCTATGACATAGGAGCAGCAGAGTCACCTTACTGCAGCATTATGCTGAGACAGAGAGCTAATAAATCCATATGCATCCCTGTGTAAATGTGACTCTTCTGCTTCCCTTGGCAAATTTAACGCATATGGTGCAGCCTGGCACTGGGAATGTTTATAGCAGGGATCGGTTACGAGTAGAGTGTGGAAATGTGATTTGGGTAGAGGGGTACGTTTGCTAGAAATAGGGTACATCTATATGAGACATTTACTGCACAGTAGGCTAATTGGCTGTGCAGTAAATGTTGTGCATCTACATGTGCACCCCTACTATGCTGCAGTAAACTAATTTACTCAGCAGAACAATAGTAGCTGTAAATACAAGTACTATTCTTTTTTACTCCATAGCAGTGCCCATGTAAACAGTCTCAGCTGGCTGGGGCACGAGGTCGAACCCCCCTTTTGACCCAGCAAGCCCCTCTGCAGCATGTTGATCCCAGAGGGGAGCAGCCCCTGGGCTCTGGATTCCTTGCCAGGCAGGGCTGCTCTGCCCTGGCTCAGCATGCTACAATCCCACATGGACATGAAGACGTGGAGCCTGGGAGCAATAAGCTCTGGAGTTTATTTATGTACCTTAATTGCACATGTAGATTCCCCATTGTAGGGTTGGCCAGAGGCCTGAAGGTGGGCACAGAATAAAAAGTTTGAGAACCACTGCACTTTATGCCAACAGTGTGCAATATGGGCTGACAGAGATTTGAACCATGGCAGTACAGAACTAGCATGAGTCTTTATAGATTGCTGAGTCAGTCTCAGGGTGTGTCTGCATGTGTTTTAATACATTTTTCCTAACGCACATTAAATTTATTACCTCCACTATGAGGTAGGAAATAAATGTACATTAATATTTGCCCTATTGTGCAATAATGAAAGTGCATGCTTTTTTAGTGTCGCTTAATATGCAGCAGCCTATTTTACTGCACATTAGCATATTTGCACAGGTTTTTATGAGACACTTTAATGCGCAGTACAGTGAACTAATGCACATTTAAGCTTACAAGTAGACATGCTCTCAGGCTGCTTACAGACATAAAAAGTGCTTTATTTCAAAATCGGCATGCCCCTGCATCAAGCCCAGCGCATGCCCAGAAGAGACATTGAGTTAGTTTGACCCAGCTCTCAGCTTCTGTATAGATCAGGCACTTCAGCAGGGCTTTTTTGGTGCTTTTATCTAATAGCTGATTGAATTAGCTATTAGATAAAAGTGCCAGAAACCCCACTGAAGCATGCAGTCTATACAGAAGCTGTGGAGTCAGGTCAAATTAACACGCTGCTTCTTCCAGTAAAGTGTGGTTGGTTGGTTAGTTGGTTGGTTGGTTGATTTTTTTCACATCTGTCAGTGCCCTTAGACTCTAACAAATCCATATCTACTCTGAGCTGAGCACAGGTGAGAATATATAACATCAACACTGGCTGGGGGATTATGTGCAGTTATTCAGATTCACTATGATGTGATAAAAAGGTAAATTTTGTTATTTTCCTCCCCTGTAAGGGATTCTTCAAGTCCCTAACTTTTTTCTTGCAAATTCAAAAGAAGAACATGATACGACTTGACCACAAAAACGCATAAAAATGTAGAAGTCCTCCAGTAATAAAATAAATAAACAATGTGAGGCCTGATATGTCATTTCTTTTGCACTCATAGCTTCCATTGCCACCAGTACCCATTTTGCCTGTATAAGGAATGCAGACCTAAAACCTACATGTGTTTCAATTATTTCTAGCTAAGGTTATATAATTATTGTATTTATTTTACAATTAGTGTCACTTTATAACACAACAGAGAATAACATGCCAGTTACTGCTTATCTTTTTCATATATCAAAGGATTACAATGCTGGCATAACAGTTATTTGTTCTTTACAATTTAAAATTCACACACAGTAGTAAATTTGGAGCATGTTTCACTGTGTAGTAATGCATGCTTAACACCCATTCACAACACTGCAAAACATACCCTGAAATACTTAAACATTTAGTTTTATTTCTCTTCCATTATGAATTTTTTTGCCTTCTCTCCATCATTTCAGTTTTTCAGTGTTCAGAACAGAGCACTAGATAAATAAGAAAGTGTAAGGTGGCATGTGAAATTGTAATCAGCTGATATACACAAAAGAAAAGAACACTATAAAATAGTACATATTTGATTTCAAGGTCATGCAATAAACATGACCATAACTGGAGGCTGTTTTTTTTTTTTTAATGGTAGCAGTCTCAGATGGAGGGGAAAATATATGAATCAGGCTTGACTGCATCCGAGTTTAGAAGTTAAGTGATGTTTAAAAGTTTATACAGTCATTTCTCTATTCAACTTTATTATCATGGTTGTTATTTTTTATTTCTAACTTTTTGTACTATGCCACATTAGAATTAGATTTGAAAAATATGAAAGAAGAAGGATCCTAATCTAGCGAAACTCAGTCAGTATGAATACTGGGCCACCCCATGATAATTTGTTCACTTGAGCTAGATATTTATTGCTTATAGCATGATTTTATTACTGTGTATTTTCCTCCTCATTACTGTCCACATAAGACATTTAGCCCCTGAGGCCTGGGATATAATAACCTAGTCAATCATTGTAGTCACATTTTTTGCACTTGTATTTTATCCGCCAATATGCTTCATTCTCTTTTTCATTGTATGCCCTCGTGTGTTTTGAAACAACTAAATGCATTTTAATTTTTGAATTTATGTTTCTATGTCCTGTAAAGATCTTGTTAATATTTATTCATACCTTAATGTCAAAAAAGAACGATGTAAATGGATACCATCATTTTTGTTTGTATCTGTAGGGTACTATAACAGCAACAGTAAAGCTATCACACTAACCTTTTTCATACAGATAAAGGAATCTCTAGTCATGTCACTTATTTTCAATATAAGCTATCTTGTTACAGCATGGCCTTTGAACTATTAGATCTTAAGGTTACTCTCCTTTTTTGTTTTTTCATAGGTGACAACGCATGCCGTGTGAATAATGGAGGCTGCAGCATGCTTTGCTTAGCCATTCCTGGAGGCAGAGTTTGTGCCTGTGCTGATAATCAGTTTCTTCAGGAAAACAGTACAACCTGCATGAGTAAGATTTCTTGAAGAATGCTGCATTTAATATTACAGTTAAGGGAGGGATAAAGTAAAACCTAAAGATGAAATGACATTTTAAAGATGTCTTAACTTTATTGCTGTTTTGTGGTTCTAAATAGGGCAAATAACCATTTGTGAATATTTTTTTCTAATTGGAAAAGATTGGTAAATGTAATCAAGTTTGAAAAGTGTGACAAACTATTAAATGTATAATATTTGAGGGTACAACATTTGAAAGCATCCCATAGTGTTGAATTTAATAAAGAACTTTAGTGCTTCTAAAGCTCTTCATTATATCTCACAGTGGATCAAAATGAAAAGACGTCATAATTAAAGGCATTTAAGTAGTTTAGGATACTCACATATTTACTTCTATTAGTCAAGCATAGTAAATGTTCAAGTTCAAACTCTGAAAAAGTCACGTGTGTATATGTGTGTGTGTGTGTGTATAAATTCTTAGATTGGTGCATTTCTGTCTCAAAATAATCTATTGAGTGGATGTCTGTTTTTGAAACACTGCTGAAAGACCCTTGGGCAGATAATAAAATGTAAACATACCATCTGAAAATAGTAATCCATCAATATAATATGGGCAACTTGTCAAATTCCCAGTTTTAATGTTCTGGAATCTGTCCAATACATAGTTGTATAAAGAGATTTTTTTTTTTCCTAATAGCACATAATTTTTATTCATCTTTTCAATAATTTTGTCCATTATATTGAACATCTCTGACCTACTTCATTTGTGTCTATACAAAACAAGAATATAGCTTATTAATTTGTTTTATTCATAGATGTGCAATTAACAATTTAATTTTTATTCTCCTCATGGCATGGTATAGCTGCATATTCTTGGGACAGATTCTTGGGCAGTGAATACTGGTGCATATATAGCTAGAGATCCACTTACCATGTTCATAAAAAAGGCGTATTGAAGCCAATCTGAATTTTGTGAGAAAAGCATAAGAGCAGCTGCTGGCCTATAATGCTCATACAGAAAATTCCACAATACTGTTTAAATGATGCAGAAATAGAGACTGCCTACTTACTACTGGCCTTTTATCAGGTGTAGATCCTTCAGGAATTGTATTGTTAGGCAATTTCAAAACAAACGTTTCCAGAACTGAGGCTCTTAGATGGAGCTCCAAATGGCAGAGAAGACACATGCATAAAATCAGTGGTATTCAAAGTGAGGATTTTGTTATCTCTGCAGTTCTCCTCTGTCTACATTTGCCAGTCATCCAAGCCGATTACCTCTAGTGCAATGGTCGGCGACGTTTTTAAGCTGTGCGCTGGCATAACCTACTTAGGCTGCATCCAGACAAGTGTGATTGTTTGATATGTGGCGTCGCAGACATGTCTGTTCTCTGCGCTGCAGTGGGGCAGTGCAGAAAAACCCACAGAGGAAAAAATCAGAGTGGCACACATGGCATCAGCTTGCATTGCCCGAAACTGGAACCTGGCCAGCTGGAGCTGTATTTCAATGCTGGCCAGGCTCTGTGCATCAGGATCTCCACTGCTGCAGCCCCAGGAGGCTTCCAGGATCCCAGATAAGGCTACTAGGGGCAGCCCAGTGCTGGCCTAAGCCTCCCCTGCCCCACCCAGGGTAACTTGCCATGCACCAGTGTGCACATGGGATAGGCACTACCCAAGGACAACTAGCTGCGGCACAAGATGCACCGCCACTAGTTGTCCCCAGGGAATCAAATGTCCACGCACATCTGGACATGGCCTTAAGGTCAGAAGCAGGCAGGTGTTAGAATCCAGCCACCACCATGGCAGTATGGGGAAACCTCCTGTTCCTCAGCTTCATTTTGCGTTGGCATGAGGAAGCGATCACAGCCAAAGGCCCCCGCCACCGAAGCCTCATGTCCACAGGCTGGATCAAATGGCTCCACAGGCTTCAGATTGCCAACTCCTGTTCTAATGGACTAGAGGGAGAAGGCAGGGTAGAGTTGCACTTTATAGACTAACTAGATCAGAGATGCATATATTTTTGTAGGCAGCAACTTACTTCGTCAGAGAGGGAGGGAGGAACGATGCTGCAAAAGCTGTTTATGTAAGGGAGAGTCTGCACTACAAAGTTTTGCCGGCAGAACTCTAGTGCTCTGCTGCAGTGACAGAGCCCTCCTTCCTTCCTGCAAAATTAAACAACTTCTGCAGATCTGGTTAAAACTTTTACCTCTCTTCGGTAACTGGCAAAAGGCATGTAGACAATCCTATGCCTTTTACTGGTTGCCAAGATCTCTTCAGTGATTTCTACCTTCCTAGGGTGAACTTTATGACCTGACAGCATAGCTGCTGGGTGGTGCCACAATGACGTAGGCATGCACATGTTTGGTAGTGGCAGCTACTTTCTGCTACCAAAAGTTTTGATAAAAGGTAAAAGTAACAAGGCTTAAACCAGCATGCAATTCATTGGCAGGGAAACTAAATGAAAGCCCCAGCTATAGATCACTTAACACTTCTTTCCCATAGCCTTGCCTTTTTCCAGAAACAAATTCAATCAAAGAACGAATCAGTTTCGACTGCTGAGTACTACCTATCATACCTAATCACAGATTGCAGGAGAAAGGGTGTTCACTGCTCTGTAATAACATTCTGTGCATTATTTGCTTATTCCTTTTATTACCTCTTCCTAGATCATCTATGTAACAAGCCCTGTAACTCTTTACTTTCGAAAACATCTTTACACCCCAAAGTGTTCCTCTGGAAGAAATCTCTTGCATATAATCAAGCTGCTTGACTTGTGGTTTGAGATTAAGAATTGGGCCTTAGTTTACCATGTTCTGGCCTCTATGGCTCTCTTCATGTATATGTTTGATTAATTTTTAATGTGATTTTTAAACTCACTCTCAATTTTGTTTTGCAATGTCTGGTTTGTTGTATGAGCTTCTATAACTTTGAAAAAAAAGTTCCTGTTCACCTATTTATTAAAAATAAAGTACATAAACCATAACGTCAGATAAACATGCTGCTGTAGTTTCCAGATGGAATTATGCAAAGCTTACTAAAAACTTAATATTCTTAAGAAATGGAGTACAAGGAATAATTTATATCTACTTATGTGCAGGTAACATTGCTTTTTTTTTTTTTTTAATATCAGGCTACTTAATATGCATATTTCTTGGTTTTCTTTTTTCCCCCACAGTTAATCCTGGAGAAGTGTTACTGCAATTGTGCAAACCTGGAGAATTTCAATGTAACAATGAGCGCTGTATTCAGGACCGCTGGCGCTGTGACGGAGATGATGATTGTTTAGATGGGAGTGATGAGAATTCAGAGATTTGTTGTACGTGTTTCTCTGCTTATTAAAAGAGCATTTTCCATTTTCCTTTTTAAAATTGCCAATGTAATACTTCAAGTCTGAGCTAAAGACTAAAGTCTGAGGGAAAGAAGGCTGAAATTGTAATAGTTAAATAATTCTTGCAAATCTGCCACTTAATGGCATCATTAGACTCACAATGTAAGCAGACAGGAATGTAATGGTTTCATAGCCTAAAATAAGGGCATTGCCTCAAAATAGTGTTTGTGCCTCTGATCCTGGGGTTGTCCCTTCTGGTGCTCTAAAAGTGACTCCTTGTGTGTTCTAAGTCAGTGGTATTGTGGTATGTTAGGGGCACACGCAGGGTCTTTTCTTGCAAAAAATCAAATTTATTTGAATACACTGAAGACCGAATTCATTGAATACACTGTGCAGAAGGTTACTTAAACAGTTCATTGCTTTTTGGCTGTGGAGTTTTGAAAGGTGTCCAAAAGAGTAGACAGGTTTGGAACACAATACTACAGTTTCACTGCTTAATATATCCTGGAAAGGGCATTTGGGACCTGAAATACAAGCAGAATAGATTTTTTTTTCCTCCTCAATGACTGTATTTTCTACTAAAAAAAAAAAAAAAAAAGAAGTAGAACAGGAATGCTTGGTACACCTGATGCTGATGCAAAGAATTTATTTGCAGTACATAAGACTTACATTAGGACTTTTTACATAAGAATTTCAAAGCATATTAGAAATATTTCTTAACTAGTGCTTGAGACACCATTATATGCTAAGCAAATATTTCCCTGTTTTAAGTCATCTTTAGTTGTGGTAGTTAGTTTATAGCTTTCACCAAAATAGTGCAATAAAATGAAGAAAAATTATATAATTTCTAAATTTAAAAACATTATATATGTGTGTGTGTATGTATATCATAATTTTTACTAAAAGCATATAATAAGATTATCCATTCTACCAATTTACACCAAATTAAAACAAAACATAACATATCATGATCTAAAACAAGAAATAAAATGGAGCAATGAACAATACAATAGAAGAAGAAATTTCTATTTGATTTTAGCCCTTATTCTTTGTGCAATTAGCACAAATGCATGTAAAGAATATAAGGCAGGCCCTGAAGTATTAGAAAGATGCCATATTGTTTTTCCTTATTAGCCCAGTATTTAGTTTTTCCCATTAATGGAGAGATCCATTCCACTCCGATTACTTAAATCATTATTTGTGGTCTTGTATGTTTTTTGAAGAACTAAATCTCATTCTTCCCACAAGAGCATATTTCTATCCAAATATGGAATCTAACACCACCTGCCCATGACAACTGCAAATCTCATTAGTATGAATCTCAATCTAGTAATGGCCTCTTGTTGTTTGTAGTGTTGCACCACAGACAAATAAGTTTCTGGGCCAACGTAGTGTTTTATTAAACTTAAAAAAGGGAAAGTTTGAGGCTCACTGCCAGCATATCCATCTGCATGCTGACATCCTTAATTCTTAATATAATGTCTTATTTTAAATACTGGGAAAATGTTGAGTCAGTTACTCTCAATATATTTTCCAGGCCATTTAACTGGAAGAGAGCATACATGTTTTTAGCCATCCAAACCAGAGCCTATTTGGCACAGGGGAGGCTTTTAAAATGCACTTCTTGAAGTGCCCAATAAGTGTAAAAGATCTAACTTGCGTGTGAATGTAAGATAAGGAGCTTCCAATTGGCGGGAAAAAGCCTCAACTTTTATTTGAGTATAAAATGCTTTCACAGGTGGTACTGGCAGCATTGAAACCCAGGAAGTGATCAAATTCAGCTGCTGAATGAATGTGCAGGGCTCCTGGGTGTTCGTGTGTGCCCATGGAGACAAATTGGCCCCAATACAAGAAGATTCCCTGTGTTTAAAACTTAATGTTAGACCAAATAAGGTTCTATGGTAGTTTAAACTATCAGAAACCAACATTCTTTATGGAAGTAAGTCATCTGAAAAGCAGAAAGTTGAAGCCCTGAGTGACAAGGAATGTAAAGAAATGGCTGAGATTCTGTGCTGTCCTTATACAGCCATGTCTAGAGTACCACTCTGATGAGCCTTGGACAGCTGTCAAAAACCATACCCTTTGTATTTGCCCGTGTCCAAGCCCTAGCCAGGGAGTTGCAATGTTTAGCCAGTTAAGAAGATTTCCAAGATGCAGTCTGAGAGTAGGATTGAGGTGCATGCTTACAACCTCTTTGAGTCACCTTGAGAAGATCAGGTGCGGACAGAGTGGGAGCGAGTACACAGAATTTATCTCTTGATAGCTCAACAGCATAGATATGAGTTGAGCTTTTAAGACGGTGTTAGGAAGTTAAACGTGGCATAAGCCACACTTGCTTCCACCTGATCCAGAGCTGCTTTGGGGACTGGGGAGGCCCTTAAGGGAAATTGCACTCTCCCTTGGCTATAGGGTATAACATTGTTTCAACTTTGCCCTCATGTCCTCTAGATGCCAGGCTTGCAAAAGACTAAGGATAAACTTTGTGGCTGTTCATTCAAAAATTACGGCACAAGTCAAATTGGTGAATTCAAGGCTGCAAGTGAAATTTAAATGTAGTGTAGGTGGCTTGGCTCAGGGGCTAGGGAAGTGGTTGAGAACAGTTGGTCCAAGCTGGGAGGCAGAGTTCCAGATCAAGCCGATAGTCTGAAGCAAGGAGACAGAGGCCAGGAATAAAGAAAGGCAGCCACAGCACTTAGGAGTAAAAGAGCACCCTGTCTCAGTTTGCTAAAAGTGTTCTTAAATAGATGACCTGTTGCACTTCTGAGGCAGGTAAGGCTAGCCTGACCTACCTCATCAGGCCAGGCAGGGTGGGCAGGGCTTATTGTTAGGATTCCTGACAGTGGGTGCATCTATAAGTGCAATTAATGTGACACAATAAACTCTGGATCAGTTTGAGCCACGATAAACTACTCCCAGGCGCAGTGTCTACACACGTGCCTAGAACAGCAGCAATATTAGTCAGGGTGAAGCAGGACCCCAGCTGGCTGGGCTAACCAGGCACAATTTATACCTGCAGTCACCATCTACACATGTGTTTCAATTCAGTAAATTACTCTGTCATAAGATAGTAGTGTTTCCAACAGTACTATCTTATGCCGGAGTTAATTAATTTAATGAGCCCTAATACAGACTGGCACACATGTAAACAGCAATGCTTTACTACAGAGCTGATTGGTCTACTCCGCAGTAAAGCACACATGCTGATGCATCCAGTTGGGGTTCATTTACTTATTTTGATCCTTTTATATAACATAAAGAGGTTGAAGGAAAGGTGACTGCCTCATCATAGGAGTCTACAGCTTATCTTTGTTTCAGCTTCTAGGAAATACTTCCATATGCTTTTAAATATGCACAACAGAAACTCAACCAAGAAAACACTCTCTCTCAATACTGAGAGGCTGATGAGTATGTGTGCGTTCTTATTTCACTTTGTACAAGCACTATAGCTAATTGTACTTTCCCCTTCCCTTGCTTCCTTTGCAGTTACTACTTGTTAAAAATAACAGATGTGTTCAGCCAGGAATGAGCTCCACTTCTGTGAACTACTGTCATTTTATTGTAACTCTTTAGAAGAGGCCTTCAACACAATGCTGTATTTTTACTATAATTTAAGCATTTTCATAGTTTATCTTGTTCAAAGCCAAGAGCTCTTGAACTGAAGGACATACTTATTTATAACTATATGAAGTAAAGTATTTGAGTAAAGTTGGCCAAGTGTGTTTTGATTCTCACTGTTTGTTAATTTGGAACAACTCAGGGTAGTCACTTTGGATTTACCTGGATTTACAATGAAATCAGAACTTGGTTTCAAATCTGCAAATATAACATACCTCACCTGAAAAAGCATGATAAAAATAATCCTTTTCCTGTGGTTTCTGTTGTAGTTTAAATTTGAAACTACACTTGCAGTTTGGGTTAAATCAGAAATTTATGTAAATATGAGCAGAACAAATTGTAATGGGAAATATTTAATTGTATAGACATCAAAGTGAATTTGTATTTTTTTTTTTTTAATATTGTTGCTAGTACGGTCAGACTTTAAAAAAAATGTCTATAGTTCTTTTCAAAGTCTGACTTTATCACCCAGATAATGCCAGTGATTTGCTCTCCAGTCACATTGAGCACTAAATTGCTTCATGAGTACTATCAGATTTGGAACACCTTGTTGCTAAGGGCATTAATTAATCTTTCCTTACAGTGTGCTTCCAAAACACCCTCAACACAGGTTGCTAGCAAAGGGTCACATACTAAGTACATTCTGTATATTTGCTGTACCTTAATCGCACTGAGAGAATCATGCAGAAAGCAGGGATAAAAGTTACTAAAATGTTAAGGATATGCTTGCAAAGATTACTGTAATTCTAAATGTCATGTTTCCAAACATCTTTAGCTTGCAAAGTAAAACTTATAAAGAATGGATGAGTGAGAGAGAGTGCAAGAAAAGGGGAAGCAGGGGAGGGAGAGAGGTTTATTAAACCAAGATACAAAATGGAGCTGAGCACACCTTACTGTCCTTGTCATGTCATCTTACAGCTTGCCATGATTTCACTGCAGCTATGTGTATTCATGGTAGATTGGGAAATAGCTTGTGCCCTTTATATGGATGTTATGTTTTTCTTTTCTAAAGAAAATGTGTCTATGCCATGGCTTGATTTAAAATATCTCTGAAATATACATCTTAAGTAGAGAAAATGTGGTGATAAAGTATAAACACAGCAGTAAGATAAATGTTTACTTTTAAGCAGACCTATTATCAGTCTTCACCTCAGTAGTTATCTCTAACCTGGAAATGAAGGAATCCAAAGGTATGTGTGCACATAGAAATGAATTTGTAAAGGCTAAGAACATTATCGCACCGCATGCCCTTGCCCCTGCCTGTATGGTATAGTATTTTTTCTGTGCACTTGACTAGAGTAGGTGAGTGACTTATGGTTTCTAAGTTATTCTCACATCTTTGTTCCCTTTGATTTTCTCCTTCCCTCCCCCAACACTGCTACCATCCCTGACTCTCTCTTGGCTTTGATAGTACTTTTATTAACAATACAGTGAGGACCCAATCTCACATTTTTCACAGAGCCAAAATAGCATCTCAGTGGGAGTCTTGTCCAAACAGGCACTGTGGGATCAGGCCCTTATTTTCTTCCCTTATGAAATTATACAAGCTATGTTTCTTAATAGATAACAGGATTTAGTGAGAATTTCATACTCAGTAAATTTAATTTCTAAACAGCTCATTTGACATTTTGGAGAAATATTCCCTCCTGAAAAAAATTAAATGGAAGCAAATAAGCCTTTATTTCCATGATCTGGAAACAGTAGAGAACACCAGGGGTATGTCTAGAATGCAGGCTGCAATGTAGCATAGATAAAATCAAAGCTAGCTTTAAACTAGCTTGAGCAATGGAAATATAGCTGTAGTAGTACAGAGTTGAGTATGGGTTAATTTATCCTGCTTCTCAGCAGGTTGCCAGTCTGATAGTTTGCTGGGTAAACATAACCACTATATATATATATATATATATATATTTATAATGAAGGTGAGTATGGATTTACAAACGCTTACCAGTAGAAATCCCTGTAGTTGTAGAGATTCCAAAGGTCCATGGGGAGCCACCCACTAGGACACAGAACAGGAAGGGGCATCCTGGGTCTGTGAGTCTTGTACCCTGGACAAGTCTCCAAAGTTGCCTCTTCGAACCCTCTTATGTATCTACAAGGCACAAATGCAGAAATACCAAAATTATCCTACAAAATTCCTAAGGAAAAAAAAGATAAAAGGTACTGCAAGTGATCTGCCACTGTAGTGACAGAGAAGTAATTGGTCCCACACTTTGGCATTTATAGACATAGCAACTCTTTTTCAGGTCCCGACTGCCTGTTGTCCTTCAGTAGTATGACTGTCATTTGACCATACTACCATTAGCTTCTGCCCCCCTAGCAATAAAAAACAGCTGTGCTTAGGAGCTATTTACTGCAGAGGAGCAATTAATGTGACCCCAATCCACAGCTTACTGGAATTCCACTAAGATATTGCTAGGCTTGTAGAAGGGTAGTGCCTTTAGGATAGCTAACACCTCATTTATCTAATTCTGATTGGTATTCCCTTAAAAACCCTGTGGAGCCCAATATATATAAGGTTATTTGGATGAGCAATCCATAATTTTGAGAGAAGGGATTCTTCCTTATTATCTGTTTCTCTATATTTCTTTAACTACCATTTTGGCAAGATCTTGTCCAGCTTTTCTCCTCTCTCCACCTCAAGCTGAAGGGAAGAGCTGTCTTTTACTTGCATTTTTTTTCATTACAGTTGAGCTACAGAGAGAGAACTTAAGAGTACTACCACCCAGAGACCAATCAGGGACTGTAGTATCTGAAGGTTAGAATAGAAGATGCTGTTGCTTCCACCTTCTGTGAAGGTTGTGTGAACTATTGGATGTCTATAAATGTGACTTTTGTAGCCAGTTAATATAGTAAATTCAAGCGGGACTGAGGGGCAGCACACACAAGATTGCCTTACCTTAGAAGTACGTAATACAGTCCTTGGTGCACTCCTATCCTCTGCCCTGCCACCTCAGTTTTCCAGCTCAGCTATAATGATATGAGATAGATGGAGAGCCAAAAGGTGCAAAGTAGAGGCAATGTAGGGAGGGAAGACATCTTTTTGTCATTGCTAGCTTCTTGGACCCATAGATTTTGGATGCTGCCCATATATATAGTTAGAATCAAGGAAAAATTATCTTTTATTTGTTAGTTATATAGGAATTAATAACATTGCCTTTTGATGACTTTCAGATCATAAATAATTTCATACCTGCTAGGAATATATTTCCTTAAGCTTCCCTATTTTTGCATTATAACAAAGATTTCTTATTAATTTTAAAAGCATTTAAAGCTAGGGACAGAAATGACATGTAAACCAATATAAATAATTGGAAACCAGTCTAAACCTGTAATGGAACAGAAGTTAAGTGCACATAGACTTGTTTCAAAAGGGTAGGACCTGGTTTAAGATAGACCTGGATGTAGTGTCAGATGTAATCAGTTTCGGTTAGACTGATGTATTGAACTTCTGTCCCAGATCCCCTCCCAGTTCAAGTTAGGCTGCAGCCCCCACGGCATCCCAGGATTCTTTCAGGTCCCTGCTAGCCCCCTCTCCATGACTGATCCTAATGGAAACACCAGGTCAGCTTCCCCCATATCTCCCCCCAATCAGCTCTGGGCTGCATGCGGGTCAAGCTGGGGCTATATGGACACAGAGGGAAGGCTCTGTGTTTGCTTCCCCTGCATCCCCCCCCAGCTCTGAGCTGTGTTCTGGATGAGCCAGGGCTTTGCTGCCCCTGAGGGAAGGTTTCGTGCTGGTTTCCCCATGTCCCCCTGCCGGCTCTGGGCTGTGTGCTGGCTGAGCTGCAGGCTATGCAGACCCTGAGGAAAGACTCTGTGTTGGCTCCACCTGTTCTCACCCACCAGCTCAAGGCTGTGTGGTGGCTAAGCTGGGGCCATGTAGACCCTGAAGGAAGCAACTCTGTTGGCTCCCTCTCTGCCTGCTCCAGCCAGGAGCCATACTTTCATACTGAGGGGGCAGAAGGGACCTTACAGATCATCATGCTGTGGTCTGACAAGTCCAAAGCCTCAGTTCTTTCCTGTCCACCCCCACATCCCACCTGCTTCAGTTTCCCTCATGCTGCTGCCAGCTGGGCTGCCTGGCATGCCATCGTGACCCATTCTGGAAGCCTAGGGCTGGATGCAGCGGAGAACCTGTGGTGACAGGAGGGGGTTGGTGGAGTTTGCCCTTCAACCAGTCAGGGCTGGCCCCAGCTTGGCTCAGCTCAGCCACCCTCAGCAGTATCCAGGGAGCACCTCCTGGCCTTGGCCAGTGCAGGCATCTGTTTCCCCCCCTCACACCAATAACGGACTGTGTTACATTCTCTCCCAATCCAATCAATGCAGCTTAGAGAAACCTGCATAGTTTGAATCGATTCTCCCCTTGGGATTTTTGACTCTGTACTTTGCCTAAAAATATTTTTTCCTTACTACTGCAGATGTCTATACCTTGATTCATTATATAGTATTTGTTGCACTAGATTACTGCCATCATTCATCTACATTTCATTGAGGACTTGCTACCTCAAAGGTTTTTTGTATATAATATAACTATCTCTCTAGTTATAAGTAATGGGTCCATATGATTACTAGGGCTGTGAGAAGCTTTGGTAGCCGATTTGATTCAGAGGAGATTTGGCTCAATTCAGCAGCTGAATCTCCAAATCTGAATTGAATCAGAAGACCCATTAAACTCTCCAAACCAAATTGGAAGCCTCTGAATCTATACAGAGAGATTTGGAGATGCAGCCATAAACTGTACAGGCAGGCACTAGGCAGTGCCAGTAGGAGCAGGTTGGGGAGCAGCCGGATGAGTCATGGCTTGAGCCAGCAGCCCTGGGAGAAGCCAGGGCTGCCAGCACTGCCTGCCTCACCCCAGTGGGCAGGGGCAGATGGGGGGAAGCAGCCAAACGAGCCACAGCTTGAGCTGACAGCCCTGGGCAAAGTCATGGGGTCTGAGGGGAATGATTGGGGTGCTGAGGGGAATGATTAGGGGCTGGGGGAATGAACAGGGGCTTCTCCCCAGCTCCCAGTTCAATTCCCCAGTTCCCAGTTTGATCCCCTAGCTCCCCGATCATTCTCCCCAGCCCCCGTGACTTCTCCGGGGGCTGCCAGCACTGCCCACCACACCCTGGCTGGGGTGGGGCAGAGTAGCCAGGGGAGCAGCCGAACGAGCTGCAACCTCCCATGGCTGCTGGCTCAAGCTAGGGCTAGTCCAGCTGCTCCCCCAGCTACTCCTGCCAGCACTGCCTGCCTGTATAGTCTATGACTGAAAAAGATTCAGCACTGAAAATCTTTGTATTCAGCCAATCAAAGTGGGACAGTGATTCGAATCACCGAATCAAATCACTGTCCCTCTGAATCCAAAGCGAATACTTTCTGCTTCACAGAGGCCTAATGGTTACCCCTAGCATTATCTTTTGCATATTACAATATGAATCATTGGCTAGCTCTGTGTTAGTGAGTAACTCTTGCCCCCTTATTTCCTTGTGATAATTGAAAACTAAATCTGTTGTAATGTGTCCTTTTTTCCTACTTTTTTGCAGACATTGACCTTTTAAAAAAATTAAATCTCATGTATGCAATGCCTCGCTTCCCCCAAGGCACATTAATGTTAAGGGGGACATTTTCCACTAACTTTAACAGGCATAAAATATGTCCAATAGGTAGCCCATTAAAAATCTTGATTTAAGGAAATAGACTTGGAAATAGAGCCCAGTCCTACACCTCTGTACACAGAAGTTCTAGTGAAATCCGTAGTCTACAAAATTGAACCCTTCAGTTGTTTGAGAGAGAAAAAGGATGAGGCTTGTTTTTCTAGTTCTCTGTCCACTAGAGGCCAGATCAAGGGGGTATTGAAGTCAAAAGTCCTACTTCCCAGACAGAACTCAGAAGTTTCAAGCTGAAGGATCAAGCTCTAAACAGTTAAATGCAGTAACATTTTGTATTGCTTGATGAATAAGACTAATATTTAATAGGTATACAAATAGCACACTTTTCTTACACTGGACTGAAACTATTGAGAACCAAAACTTGACTTAAAATTGTCAGTTTTGAGATAAATGCAAAGAAGTCTGAAAGTTAAGTTCAGGATATACAGGCATCCCGCATCTTACACGGGGATTACATTCTACAGGCAGCACGTAAAAGTGAAAATCACGTACAGTGAAATCGCATATTACCGTGCCAGCAGTGACTGCCTCTGCCTCCAAAACCTCCCACCACCGCTGCTGCGGAGCCACACTTAGAACTGTGCGGCCAACAGCAGCGGCGCAGCACGGGGTGGCGGTGGGGATGGCTGCGTGCTGCCCGGTCACCACCACACCCGGCGGCCGGCCACACGGCTCCGGGCACGGCTCCATGGCAGCAGCGGGAGGTTTTGGAGGCAGAGGCAGTCACTGCTGGCAGCGTGGTGGTGGCCAGGCCTCCATCTAAGTGGCAGCGCCGTGTGCAGACTCAAGTCCACCCCCCCCCACCCGCGTATAGTTGAATTTGCGCAAGTTAAATACGTGTAAGATGCAGGATGCCTGTATTTCATTTTTTAGATTCAATGAAGCACAGCAGGTTACCATTAAGATGGAACCCTGGTGTGTCCATCTATTAGAAAGTTAATACTTACCAACAGATTTTTTATTGTCTGTATAGGTTAGTTTGACATCTTTAATGTTTTCCTTGTTGTTCTTTATGTTATTAATTCCTTTATAAAAGTGTTTTATTGGAGGTCGATACGTACAGTGCTCACAATTACATATTCTCAGATCATTAGTGTAAACACATGTAGTTGTAAATAATGATATAATAAAATTCATATTAAATACCATGGAAAAATGTAATAAACAATGCTTAAGGTTCATTTTTTTGGCAACTTAATAAGCTTTTTAAAAATAATTTGCTATAAGTGATTAAGTTACTTCATGCTATACCTGACAAATTGGTATTCAAATGATAGAATTGCTATAAACCAGATTTATTTTTATTTTACATTGTTATATTTCCAAATTATCTGTAATAAAAAAGAAAACTTTGAAAAGTCATATGATCCTAGTCCAGCATAAACTCATGAAAATATTAATCTAAATCTTAGCATTATTATTACTGTTCTCATCCAGGGTCTCAAACCACTTGACTCTTTAATGTAAAATGCTACATATCACTATTGGTTGTCATGGGAAGATCCTCAGTTGATAAAAACTGATAATTAAAGCCCAATTTGGGCTTTTTAATGAACTTCTTTATGAAAAATGTAATGTGAAATCTTGCCCCATTTCAAGTCAGTATAAGTTTTATCATGGACCCTGTGAAGCCAGTATTTCACCAACTTTCTTTACACATCTTTTCCTATATAGAATATAAAGTTTTATGTAACCATATTCGTCTCTCTCTCACATGTTTTTTGTAATTTTTAATTGAATAGTTTGTCCAGATGTACACTCATGTAGAAGAATTCTTGATATGTAAAATATTTTTGTTATATTTTAAATCCATCAGTCCAGCCCTGTCTACACATTACACTTTAAGATGTGATTAACCAGGTAATCCCACCTTAAGTTGTGACCTAGCTCCCTGTTCAACCAATTAATGGCATGATAAAACAAGCAATAAGCTACAGTTATTCCACAAAAAGTTAATACCTTTGTAGCTTGTCCTAAACACATCATTAATTGAATGTGTGGCCAACTGCTCTCCTTTAGCTAGGAGCCCCATCAACTGAGGGGTTCCTAGCCACAGGGGTGCACCACCTGCTGCCAGACCCACAGCTGGCAAGGCTTGCAGTGGTGGCAGCATTGTAAGCCATGGGCCTTCCAGCAGGGAGAACACTGGTGCCGCTACAAACCTTGTCGACTGCTATACTCACAACGGGCAGCTTTGTGAACTGTGGAGATTGCAGTGGGAGCAGCAGGGAGAATGCTGCCACTGCTGCAAGCCCCACACCCAATATGGCTCGCAACAGAGGCAGCGTTCCCAGTGCTGCCCTCACTGCAAGTCTTGCAGCCAATATGGGCTATGGGGGGGATCCCAGGCTCCCCCTGCACCAGTGACAGGGAGCAATGGGATCTAATGTGTGATCCCACAATAGCACCTCCTGCCATGCTTGTGTGGATCGTGCATTAGATTCCATTGCACCTTTACCTGCACATGTAGAGAGACCCTGAGTCTTTCTCTGGGATTAGATGTTTTTTTCCATATGCAATACAGTTTTAAGATGTGATGGCAATTGTATTAATTATATCTCAAATTCTTTAATAAGTGCAATTCATTGTGTTGTTTTCAGCAACTTCTCTCTAATTACACGCTTAGAATTTTTTTTTCTTTCTCTATAGTCAATCATAGCTGTCCCGATGATCAGTTTAAGTGTCAGAATAATCGCTGCATCCCCAAGAGGTGGCTTTGTGATGGAACCAATGATTGTGGCAATAATGAAGATGAATCAAATGAAACCTGTGCAGGTAAAACTTATATAAACTCCAATTCAATAAAAATGCAGGGCAGCCCTCTGAACTGAGCTGAACCAGCCTAGTGCTGGTGATCTGATTATTGCCGTTTTAAATGAATTCAGATTTGTATGCCACTAGGGCTAGAATACAAATTATATATCACTTAATCCTTGTGCTTGACTCTGCTTTCCAAAGTAATTTGGCACTTAATCTATCCATATGGGTAGACTGTCAAAGCACTACTTGGGCACAGTCTTCTCCCTGCTAAATCTTTTCTGGCAATTAAAATTTTGTGTGTTAGCATGCTGTGATATAAGCCATCTCACTGGTAAGTTTGTTTATTTTTTGTTTACCTTGAGAAGAATATAATTATTTATTTAGCCTCCCCTTAATACTACTGTGAATATTTCTCTGTAATAATAATCAGTATTTTTAAAGGACAAACCAAGGTTAATAAGTCTATTTCAATAAATTTTGGAGCCCAAAACAGGGATCCTTTTCACAGAAATATACAGTCATTGGTAGAATAGACTATGCCAGCAAGGTCACAACTAGTCTAATAAATGCAGAATATCAGACAAAAAGCTTTTATTTGTTTTTTGAGTATTTTATGAGTCAGTGATTGGCAGTATGCATACGTATATAAAAGTGCTCCCTGAATACATACTGTGTGATTAAACAGATATTTACTGACTGAAATTTGTGGAAGACTGACAGTACTTACAAAAAAATCCCTAAGTGGAACTATAGCTTTGTCTGTAACCTCTTTACTATGCATTTGCAAATTTACAATACATCTTCAACACTCTTTGATACATTCAGATCTTTGTCCATTTTTAAGGATAAAAATCTCATCTATAATTTATGTTTAAAATCCTTGTTTCAACTGATTGAGGCTTGAATTTTGTGTTCTTTTCACTTAATTTTGTTTCTGTAGTGACAAATCAGTCATTAAACCAAACTCTGCTGACGTATAATTACTGAAACATCATTCCACATTTTGTTAAAAATCTCTCACTGTGCTGTACTTAATTTATGTACTGAAACTATATGCTGGTTGTTTAAAAGAAAAGAGAGAAAATACTCATTTGTAACAGCAAATGAAGAAATCAATCTCTTGTCTAGTGGGGTTTCCAGTAACATAATCAGTTTTAAAGTGTACAGTTTTTTGAGAGCCGTTTCACATGATCCTAAAGGTGAAACACCAGGTAAAAGATAGCATGCATTTTAATGCTCTTAAGTAAAAAAGATGGGTATTGAAGAACTGCATTCTTTACTCGCTATGTAGTGAAATATGCATATTCATAACTTGAGTTTTTAAACCATAATCATAGTTTGGCCCAGATCTGATACAGCCTTGTATATTGAATAAGCTGTGCTCAAATGAATACTTGCAGGGTTGTAAGGTTTATTCATTTGAATGAGGCTTTGCAGGACCACATCTTATTTTTTTCTTTATTTCTTCATAGCAAAAGTAGTGGATTAGCTCTAGTGTATAAAGCAGAGATGGATTATAGTTGCATTCTTTTTTGGCAACTGACACACAACTCTCAGGTATTTGAAGAATAATGACAATTTTAGGGTTTGATGGCATACCTAGTTTCCCACAGGTGTTGGGTTGTTTCAACATGAAATAGATACATTGCTTTGTGAGACCACTTTTAAATTTGGCTTCAATAAATATATCAAGCAAGCTGCAAAAAAACCAAGGACATTTTAAAAATATATTTTTGTTTATAGTTTATAGTATTTCTATACCTGTCTTTCTTGTACAGTATTGATTTGTTAGATCAGGCAGCTGCTCTCCTAGGTTTAATGAGTATTGTCTGAAAGTAAAATATTGCTGATACATATTGTGACAGTCTATCCACGGACCAAATTGGCACCTCACGGTAGGATGTAGACTGAGTAAGCTGAAAATACTGCTAAGCTCAGCCTGAAAGAGTGATGAGCTGAATCCCTCTACCTATTGAATTGTAGGGTACTGGGACACTACTTGAGTGAATGCTGATTCAAGTGTCATCTCATTCCTGAACTTTCATACAGAATTTTATGTTTGATGAGGGAATCATCCCAGAAGCAGCTTACTCAAGAGTTGCATCCCCAAATCTCACAGAGCAAAAACTGTGGAGTATAACCAGAGGCATTTTCAGTGCCCTTGAACTTTGAGCGTATGAAAGTGTTGAGATCAGATTCATGATCCACAAGGAGCTGATAAGTTGTCATGAGTTGGTACAAGGAACCATATTGTTTTATTTTATAGCAATCATAGCAAACTCCCACCAGTGAATTTAGCTTGGCATCTCCTCAAGCCAATTACACGGCAAGTGTAAACAGTTTAGGAGTGAAATTGTATGTTAATATGAAACTCTAATGAACATTCCCCACTCTGGAGAGCCCTAAACAATAGTTTCTGCTCTTAGATGTGGTAAAGAAGAGTAGTGCTGTTTAAATTCGGAAGAATTTTGACAGCACCTCAAGTGATATAAATGGTCTTGCTCCTTTAAAGCAGATGAGGATGCAACTTTGTCGTGACAATTGTTATCAGTGTCATGGTGTGGGACTCCATCTCCCAAAAGGTTTGGGGGAACTGTTTTAAGACAAGGCTTAGTAGGCAGTGCAGTATATGAAGTAATAATATCATTGACAATGATCCGATCAGAGAGGGATCTCAGGAGAGGATTTGTTTGAAAATGACAAAGCACATATCAAAACATGCACAAACCTTTTTCAAGCAATATCATGTTTTGTACCTTGCCCATCTCTCACTTGAAAGAAATCATAGTGAATTGAACTAAGGATTATTATTAGCTAAGTAAGTCTACAGCAAGAAAGAGTAACTGAGGTATTGCCACTGTGTGAAACAGTGTCACTTTTGCATATCTGGAAGAAACTTTTATTTACAGGACATATACATGCAATGAGCCAAATTCCTTCCTTGCCACTGAGACTAAAGATGTTAGGCCAAAGTAAATTAAACCTAGTGTTTCCAGAGACTTGTATAATATAATGTTTTCTTAAAGAGGCAAGTACTATATACAAAAAGTAATGAACAGCATGAAATAAACTTCCACTATTCTGTTTCTTTTAATTTTCAGTGTATTTAGTCATCTAACAATACTTGTAACAGTAAATGAAAAATTACATGATTTCTTACCAAATCAAAGTATTAATTGATAAAAAAAGAAAAGTATAGTACCATTATAGTGATTAATAAACTCTGAATCTATGTATGCTTAGCTAGGTATCTCTGCGTCTGGAGGACAGAGAAACAAAAAAGGACCAATCTGCAATCTGAACCAGACCAGCTAATGTGAAATTATGTTTTGCTTAAATATTTATCTCATCCGTATGCATGTTTAGATTGAGACTGAGAGATTTAAATGCCCAACTTCAAATGGAAATGACTTGGATATAAGTGCCTCACTGCTTTACCTCTTTTCGAGAACGTCAGACTTAATGCTTGAATAAAAATAAAATGGTCATAGGGTTGAATTCTTTTAATAAGTGTATACTTTTATTATTAGCAATATAAGTGCTTATGTCAACTAGATATTTGATGTGGTTTAAAAGATTATGTCCTTGTCAGCATTTGAAATGACTTAAGGAGTCTGATGCAGTCTGATCTTTTTTTTTTTTCTTCAGGCTTTCTTTCCTCACAGCAAGTGACAGAATTTTTAAATATGATAAACCTCTGTTTTAGTCCATTATTAAAGTTGTACAGTAAAATCGCCAGGTCAGGAAATGTAAAAGTTTAAGTTCCAGCACCAATGTCAAGTCAGCCACACCACATGCATGTATTAGTTTCTTTTACCATGCAATTCTCTAAATATCATAATGTATAATTTTTTATGCTGTAAAATATATGGAAGGTACAAGAAAGCCAAATTAAGTTTCCTGTAGTTACCTAACTTTTACATTTCCTATTTTTTTTCTTTTTTTCTTTTAAATTTATGGCATTAATGCTGTTTTAATTTCCTGTAATGACAGAGTAATATAAAACTTAGCAAATTTCCACTTACTGGGAAAATCATTATGGATTACTAAATCTAGTAATTAAGGCACAGTCCTGCAGGTGCCATTAATTTCCACTGAGCTCAAAGCAGTTGTGTGTGGCACTCGGTAAGAGGCAGATCTAATGAGCAGCCAGGTTAGCAAATGTCTTCTGTACCTCTATGCATTAAGGAAGACCTCAGTGAAGGTATTGGCAGACGGATCTAATAGATTTAGTTCACTTTTCTCATGTTTTTCTATCTATTTGTCATTGCAGCAAGAACATGTCAAGTTGATCAGTTTTCTTGTGGGAATGGACGCTGTATTCCAAAGTCATGGTTGTGTGACAGAGAGGATGACTGTGGTGACAAAACAGATGAAATGGCATCATGTGGTAAGTTATTTACCCTAAGTGAGTTGTCCACTGAAAAAATAAATGAAGATGCATAGTACTGTATGCAAAGAGAAAAAGAAATATTATTCAAAGGATGTTTTGCTTTTTTGCCTGATATGTCATTATCAGGTGGCACAACAAGGAATTTTCTACATTTTGTTGAAGAAAAAAATGAAACTTTAATTCAAATTTATTTCAATAGAATTAGTATTGAAAAATAAATGCCTGTTTCCTGAAATGAAAACATTATTTAATTTTATTTATGGGAGTTAGATGTGCCTGTACATGGATCTGGGTGTCTTACAAATTATTTAAAATTGCAAAATCAAAAATACAGCTCATTCCTTTTCATAAATAGCAGTCCATAATCAAATACTGTTATCTTCATAGTTTGGCCTATTCTCTCAATTCCCCCACCTGTCTTTAAAAGTCAAGTGAAACAAATGAGCAAGCTTTGAAATTCAGCATGATCATGCTACTTTGTATCGGGATAGAGAGGACCTTCCAGAATTCTTGGGCTTCTTGCAGAGAATACACCTCTCTCAGTTATTAGAGAAGGTCTAATATCAGAGCTTTTGATATCCAGGGTAGGTCTAAGAATAGAAATGCCATGCACTGTCTGCAACTTGCTCTATAAGAATGGTTTGAGTTGACAGTATAATAATGATGCAATTGTTTCTGTCTTAAGCATGTATATACTACTCTTCTGGAGGAGAAGAGCAAATGAACAACATGCCAAATATTTCAGGTGATGTCCTTAACTATGTTCAGGCATTACAATTCTACTGGGGCAATCACCACTCTCCTGGTAGAAACTAAACGCATACAAGTGTTCATTCAGTTTCTCCTGGAGGAAACATGCCTCCTCCAAAAGAAAGCTCTCCAGTGCTGACCTGGAAGACCTCCCTTGCAAGAGAAACTCTCTAACAAGAATGAATATCTGTACGCTCCCCTGCTGGGAGGGTCCTATTGACAGTCTGCTCCCTACCCAGGAAGAGGACAGGGTGTCAAGTAATGGACTTCTCGAAGGGTGGGGTGGCCCAGGGAGCAACCTTCTGGTATGCTCTGGCTAGAGAGCTCACCTGTGTAGCTCCTCAGGTAGGGGGATGGACCACATGTCTGCTCCTGCTCCCAGGCTTGTTTTCTACCAGCAAGAATTTCAGATAAAATCTTATTAGTAGAAATTGAATGACTGTCCATGACCTTTGTAAGGAGAACTATTTGTAGCTACTGTATCACATCAGTTTTGTGTAAGGTTTTCTATCTCAGCTAAATGTGTAAAAACTGACGTTAAACATCCCAGCTTTATGCACTATTATGTATTAAAGGCTTCTTAAATCCAAAAGTAATGAATAAAGAAGAAAAGTTAAGTAATGAAAAATATTTTCGTTGCAGTTTTATTTAAGGTTTTTCCAAACCTGTCATTATTCTAAACCTTTATACTCATCAGGGTGGATTCAACATAATAGCATTTTATCCAGGAACTCGTTTAACTTTTCTTTTTTTATTAAAGATGCATTAATTGGGCATTTAGTATACAAAGCTTTTTCTTTGAATAATGTGGGTTATTTTACGCTTCTTGAATTTTCCACCCCACCAAAACCTTTATAAGGTGTTTGTCTGGTAATTGTCCTATTCTCTACTTTAGGGGCTTTTTTTTTTCCTTTTTTAAAGAAAAAGGTTTAAAAGGTTCCATATGTCACAGATCTCTACTGAGAGCTGCCAAAGGTTTCTTTAAAAATAGCTTTTTCTTTCATCTCATTGGCATGGTTACAGCTTTCGTTAGCACTTCTTCCATCATCATGCTGCCTTTCTTCTTTCATTTTTAATTTAACAAACTAAATTATCTTTTCCTAAATGGGATGTGAACTACTAGTTGCTTCATCACAAGAAGCTGTACTACTAGTTTCGTAGCAAATAATTGATAATAGTATGTTAAGTATTACAGAGTATACATGTAGTTATAAGAAGTAGCAGTCATATAGTTGTCTTTAATTCTGTGTGTGTGTGTTTCTATACATGTGTGTGTACTATTTATACACAGTTCAGAAAAAAGAAAAATGGGGCAAAACCTTAAAAGATGACACCTACTATGCTGTGTTACTCATTGCAGTGATTTAGAGGTCCTGAAAAAGTGTCATGTTAACCAAGAGTAGTAGGAGGTTATAACACATAATCACCACGGTACTTATTTTAGAAAGGAATTTGGAATATCTGGGCATTTTTTATTAATAGGGCACATTCCAAATACTACCTAGAACAGGAAAGAATAATATTGTTCCTACTGGAGTTAGTAATAGGTAGCTCAACTGCTCCCTGTTACAGATGACTGCAAGGGTATGTATTGGCATTACATTTAGATGGACCTAACCAGGGACAGGTTGATCTAAATGCCTGATCATACACTGTGCAGAGGGCTTAAATTACCCCTGAAATAGCATTCGCAATCTAAGTTAGCTCACCTGGGTAGATGCACTAACTTAGATTGGGTTAATCTGATCTTCCAAACACCTGTGGGTGCACCCAGATGAGTGCACACATGAGGTTTGCAGGACCTCAAAGTTGTATGAGGTGCCACAAACCACACAAGGCACATGGGCACCTGTTCTCCAAACTACTAATTTGCAATGTGGCAGAAAAAGTTGACACCAGGAGACCCCATTGTCAAAAAAAGATGTGGAAAAATAAAAGCTGTGTGTCGTATGTGGTGGCAGCCTGTGCCTCCAGAAGCAGAGCCTGGGCAGCTAAAGCCAGGCTCTAAGCAGCCAGATCAGTGCTTCTACTGCTCCAGGAGACCCCCAGGACCCAGAGGCTGGCCTCAGCTTTCCCTAGCCTACCCAGGTCAACTTGCCACACACCAGAGTGCACATGCAGGGGTGTGCCCTGGGACAAAAAGCAGGGGCACAAACATGTACCACTGCCTTTGTCCCGAGGGAAACACATGCTCCTGCACGTGCATGCTCGCATGGACACGCCCTATATGGCTAGGGACAGAAATGACACATAAACTTGTACAAGTACATCACAAGTTCAGTGCACATAAACCGCTTTCAAAATGGCTGAAACCTGTTTAACATAAACCTAGATGGCTGTAGTATCAGACTTAACTGATTTAGGTTAAATTAGTTTATTGAACTTTTGTCTCAGATACCTTCCATATTCAAGTTAACTCACAGGCTCCCAGTATCCCAGGATTCTTTGCACCTCCCCTGCTACCCCTCACCCTCAGAGGGTGAGCAGACTAGCCTTGGCCCAAACTGTTTGCTCTAGCCAAGTAGGGAGGCATGCTCTAGCACCCCCGGCTTCTGGCCTGACACATTTCAGGCATGTTGCTGCATTTCTGGAATCAAAAGCAAATGTCTGTTCACTTATTTATTGGTTCAATCTATGCAGTTTAAACTAACTTGCAAAGACTGAATCAATCTAGCCTTGGGCTTTTTAACTGGCTTTACTTAGCTTATGAGTGCAGAGCACAGGGGCTAGGAAAGCCCAGACACTTGCCCTAGCCTTGAGACTGAGCTATTCCCATTCCTCTGACACTGCCTGTGCTTTTTTTAGCCCCCCAACCTCGCTCTTTCATGTACCCACCAGCCCCCCAATCCCATCAGTGCATCCCTCCCTGCACCATGATTTACTTACACTGGGTTCCTCACATGGCTCCTGGGAGCCACAAGTGGCTGCACACTCTACTTCTGGCAGTGGCAAACTCCTTCATGCATGCATTCCTAGTCTAAATGTAGGCAGCTTAAAGTAAGCCACCTATTCATAAACTGGGTGCAGTGAAAGATTGTTCACACCCTCAAAGATAATGTTTTTTCATTACTTTCTCTGGACTTTCACCAGCTTCCACTATACCTCTTGTGTTCATAATTTGAAGCACATCCCCTGGGAAATAATTCTCCAGGCCTTTCCATTTAGACCAGAACTAAAGCTTGTCCCTTTCGGTCACAGATTTCTGCAGTTGGGAGTATAGATAGAATGTGTGCATTCTCCATGTAGTTGGAGACGATTTGAATTCTTTAATTTGACACTAATTCTCTCTCTTTCTCTTGCTCTTTCTCTTTCATGAAAGATGAAAAGTATAGAGAAAAACAGGTTAAGCAAAAGTTCAGCCTGGAGAAGAGAAGGCTCAGAGGAGACTTGGTAGCAGCCTCTAAGTATATCAGGGTGTACATCAGGGCTTGGGGGAAGGTCTATTCCCCAAGGCCCCACCAGGGGAGGACAAGAAATAATGGGCACTAACTGGTTGAAGATCAGGCTTTAGGAAATAGTCATAAGGAAAAACTTCCTTATAAGTCAAGTGCTGAGGGTTTGGAACAGGGTCCCCCCAGAGGTGGTACAGTCATCCACCCTGGCAATCTTCAAAAAAAAGTCTTAATGCCCATCTTGCTGGGGTGATCTGATACCAGCAGTCTTTCCTGCCCAAGTGCGGGGGGGGTGGAACTGATGAACTGTAAGGTCCCTTCCAGCCCCTAACAACTATGAAACTATGACTAGATCTTTCAAGATCAGGTGTAGATTTCCTGAAGTTTTCATTTCCAGTTTAAAACAGTATATGCTTTTAGAGATCAAGCTATTGACTGACCTTTTTGCTTGCAGTCAGCTTGTTACATTACCTTGCCAGAGAGTACTTTTTAAGACGTATGAACCTTTTTCCTGTGAAATCTCAAAAATTATTTTAGAAATTAAACATAATTCTCTACACAATTCAGGTTTCAGGCCAGTTGTTGTAGGTTATCAATGTCTAAAATTTTGTTTCTGTTATTCACTTCCCTTATTCTCCTCTTCTCTGTACTTGTAATAAGAGTAAGTTGAAAGCCAACATAATATTGATAGTTCTGATCAGTTTATTCAGAATGAATCATACATTTGTCAAAAACAAATTAGAACCATTATTAAAATGCAAAGCCAAAGTCAGAGTATCTTTAAGTTAAAAGTTGCAGTATTTTTAAAAGAAAGTTTCTGGCAGAAGGATTTCTTTGTGACCCTTGAACCTGTACCAATCTTTATTTCTTTTAGCATTTTTGCATATCTTTCGCATCCAGGTCCAAGATGCAGGACCTTTGACATGATGTTAAAAATATCTTAATTAAAATGTGAATATGCAGGAGGAAGGGTGAAGTGTTAATTCTGGTTACCACAAACAGAAAATGGTGTTTGTTTTCGTATAAAAACAATGTGCTTATAGTTATTTAAAATACTGAATCTTAGTCACTCATCATTTACCATACAAGTAAACTAAGCATACTGCACTCTTGAGGGTTGGTTTCCCACCCACCTTTTTTCATTTTAAGAGACCCTGATTTTAGCGCCCTAGTCATTGTGCCCTCAGAACTGTACCAGATAGCTTACTAAGAAGACTCCATTTCTTTGTGGTGATGTCTGTGCTTTCTCAAAGTTGTGGTACATTGTTAAATGTTGCAGAAGTTATTCCTAATTTCAGTAACCATAGAAACAGTGCTAATTTTCCCCAAAGGCACGTGATGAAGATTTTAGGTACATTTCAGCCTACAAGTATATAAGCAGGGTACACCAGGATCTGGGAGAACAGTTGTTCACCAGGGCTCCCCAAGGGATAACAAGGTCTAATGGTCACAAACTCCTGGAAGGCCGATTTAGCCTGGACATAAGGAAAAGCTTCTTTACAGCCCGTGTGTCCAGGGTCTGGAACAGACTCCCCCCAGAGGTGGTGCAAGTACCTACTCTGGACTCTTTCAAAAAGCATCTGGATGATTATCTTGCTGGGATCATTTGACCCCCTGCAGACTTCCTGCCTAAGGCAGAGGGGCTGGACTTGATCTCACAAGCTCCCTTCCAGCCCCAGTATCTATGAATCTAGATCCTAATCCTGAAGATCTTATTCCTACTGATTATCTAGTCCCAATGATTTTAGTGGAACCACTTTAAAATAAGC
>NW_005842330.1:796437-809020 GCF_000455745.1 Alligator sinensis | reverse complement strand
AGGAATGCTGTCTGCAGAAGCAATATTTTGCATTAATGTAACATAATGAAACATATAATTATTTAAAATTAAAGCAACTTGAAGGACTTTTACATTTATGCATCATTTTAATGGACATTTTATACACACACACACACACACACACACACACATATATTGACAAAAATGTTATAGCAAAATTCAACTTGCTTTTGTTTAGTGTCCTTCACTTCCAAGCTGTGTGTTAAATAGGACAGTCCAAGTTGAAGTACATTTTCTTAAGAGAAGAAAACTTCACTTTGATTTCCTCTAAATTTGTGAATTCTATAAAGACCATCCCTGCATAAAATAATTCATTAAAGATTTACAGGGAACAACTTTCCCTAAAATATTTCCTTGACTAGGAATGGCTGTGTTTTATGTCAACTGCTGATACTGCTGACATAAGAAGAATGGGTGCATCATAGGGACAGAGACAAATACAGATATAGGCTACACAATTTGTAGCCTTAAACATTCAGCTAGTTTGGTTCTATGCAGTTTTCACTCCTTTACATATATTGGTAGTCCTTTACTTATATTGGCAGTATGGCTGATTTCCTTGGCAACTTCAATCCTATGAGTACGGTTGCAAAGATCCCAGGGCATATAATCTTTGGCACATGTTCATTTAATAGTGTGATTGGATCTAGTTCCCAGTCCCAACAGCCCTGCCTTTTGTCATACCTAGGGACCTACTTAAATTGTGATTTTGCAGGAACGGCAAAAAACTGTGGTTTCTGTGAAGACCGTGAAAAACAGCAGTTTCTGTGATTTTTCACAGAATTGCCAGAAAAAAAATAAAAAAATAAAATACTGACTCTCCAGTGAGAGCCAGCAGCTGCCACAGCCCAGCTTCGCAGCCTACTATTGGGGCATAGCAGACTGCCTTTTGTGTGGTCCTGCCGCTCCCTGCCAGTCAGTGGTGAGGGGCAGGGCTTCATGAAGGGCAGCAGTCTCAGCCAGTCAGCAGCAATGAGCGGGGTCCCATGAAAGGCAGTCCTCTTGGCTAATCAGTGGTGAGGGACAGGGCCTTCAGGTCCTATCAGCCAATCAGTAGTGGGGGATGGAGCTGCCACGATAGGACCGTAAAAATGGCAGCTGGTGCTGCAATTGACCTGTGAAATCACCCATCTGCCACCTCAATTTTGGTAGGTCCCTAGTCACTACGCGTACATGGTAGGATACGCAATTGTTCGTATCATCCCAATGATACTACTACTAATTGCTAGTTCAGACAGAGCTCAGGATCATGAATTCCTGGGCTCCCCCTATACCAGGAAGTTGAAAGCCATATGCCTATAGCCTGTCATGAACCTGAGTGATCCCAGGGCCACTCACCTGATTGAACAGATGGAGTCTGGAACTGGCTCCAGTGCAGTACGGTGGTTGGGACCACACAAGAGTCTTGGATGAACTCTGGTGTGACCCCTGCCACATGTTCAGTTTAACCTGCAGTGGAAACCAATCACAAAAATATTACACATCTTTTTTATGGCTGTTTTCCTGTTTTGTCACATTATTAATTTCTTGAAAGTATGTCAGGGTTACTACTTATGGCACAGTTAACAGGTAAACCGTACCTTATTGAGAGTATCTAAATCTGACATATCATACAATTTTGGGTAACAATAAAGAAATTATAAAGTGAATGTATTCCCTCCTCCCCCCCCATTATAAAGTGAATGTATTCCCCCCCCCCCCCCCCCCATCCCCCACCATAGGCAATAACCTATCTGCATATTTTATTCCTGTCTGATGCATTAATGGTAAGGAAGTGCTTGGGGAAACTGCATGTAGTAAGGAGTACTGTCACAGTCATACGTCTTTCCATGCAGGCTTTCAAAGACCTATTTTTGGCTAGCTTAGATCCGTATGATCCCTTCTGCTTTGAGAAAGTGAAAAAAGCATATGGAGAGTGTTAAGCTAATAACAGAAGAGGTGAAAAGAGGGAACATTTAGTACAAAAACAGGATATCAAGAACAAAATTAATCAAGATAACAAAGGAAGTAGGGAGAAGACATATCTTGATTGCATTCTGTGTTTGGTACTTGAATGCTAGGATCCAGGGTAGTAGTAATAATAATAATAATAATAATAATAAAAAGCAATTGGTATTTCTCATTTATGAGTATAAATTTTACCAACTGGTATTACTGAAGCCTAAGTAAGAGATTCACAGTATAGGTAAAAATATAAATAATTATAATTTATTTACAATAGAGTGGAAGGAATATTATTATGATACCTCTTTTAAATTACCGGTACCAAAGCAAATTGTCTTGGAGGCATATGGATCAATGCTCTAAATGAATGCACAACATTGGGTGCTAATGGTTATTAGATATTATGGAATTCTACCAGTGAATAAAATGGATGCGCCTAACTATAAAAGTATAGGGGTAAAACTTTATTTCATCTTGAGGGTGTTCAGTAATGGGAGATCAAGTCCTCATGCTACCCATAAAAAAAATCTCCTTTGGATTTTTAAAAGTAATATGGATAAAAACTTCACAACTTGAACTCAAAGTATTTCACTTAATGCAGTGGGCAGAGGTTCTATTTCAGACCTCAGTTGATAACAGAATAAAAATAAGTAAATGAAATAATGTGATAATATGAACAAATTTATACAAACAATAAAAGAACCAAGCAGTAATTATATGTAACCACTTAAGATATACATATAGGTGCTTTAACAGGCCCCAAGTTTTTTTAAATTTCAAAAGAGTTATGGGCCAAATGAGTTGGGATTAAAAATATTAACTGGAAAAAAATATAAATGATGATTGATTGAAAATGATTTAAGAAAATATTATTCGAAGCTCCTTCATTCTCCCCTTACTTCTACATCTCGCTTCCACCCCTCAGAAAAAAATTAGGAAGGAAAAGTTATATAAATTAAGAACCAACCCTGTTTATAGAAAAAATAAAAGTGTATTAAAATAATATAGAGAGCATAAATGGAAGAAAGGACAGTTCATAGTAAAGAATATAAATTGGAAGTTATGAATTTTAGAAAAAAAAAGATTGTTGGAATCAAATAAAAGATAAAAGAAAAAACTCACAACAAGAAATCTGCAGTCAAGACAAAAAAAATCAAATAATTTTAGTAGGAATAAAAAGCATACTAGCAATGGTGTTCATTAATCACTAGAAAGAAATGGTAGACCTGACTGTAATAATGTAGAAAATGTGGAAGTGTTTAATAATATTTATGTTCTTTGTTTAGTAGAAGGGAGAGAGATAATGTTGTGCTAGAACGTATGGTGCAAAACCCACTATTTCAGCAGCCTGTTAAACACAAGCTGCTACAGATAGATGTTTTCAAATCAGTAGGTCTGGATAAATTTAATCTCAAAATTTTAGAAGCATTGCCCAAAGACCTCTGTGGTTAATTATCATAGATTTCCAGTAACCAGATAGGCTCAAGTTGTATTTACACAGGTGTAATATACATCAGTTTGGTATACTAATGTAAATTATACTGGGACCCAGAGCAGGAAGACAAGCTGCTCTTCCAGGATAGCTGCATACTGTAGGTGGCTATTATGATGTCTCACCACTAGATTGTATGGGAGCAATTTATAGCCTATTTGCCAGGAAAACCTGTGGACATATGACAGGTATCTAGGGGTAAGCTGCAGAAATGTAACACTTTTACCACCAGTGTAGTTTTAAGCTCTGCTTTGTCCAGGGGTAATTCTACACTATATTCAACCTGAGTTCCATCAATGTCAGACCTAAGGGTGAGATCACACGTTACAGTTAACAGATGCTAATCCTAAGGAACGTTAGTCTGTATGAAGGGTAACTAGTGCTGGTGGTTAGTCACATGTTCATACTCTCTCTGGTGTGCACTGCTCAGACCTGCCACTAAACGGCTGTTGAGCAGGGGCATGGCTAGAGGTGGGAGGTGGTGGCTTCTTCCTTCCCTTCCATCCTGCCCCCTTTCACCCCTTTGCCCCACCAGCACATCTGTCATTCTCAGGCTGATTGGGGTTGCAGGGCAGTAATCTGGGGATGGAGGGGTGAATAGGGGCAGAGGGGACAATTGCCGTGGCAGGGCAGTGATTTGGGATGGAGGGGGCAATTTAGGAGGCAAAGGGGGCAGCAGCCTGGCATGTTCTCATCCACCCACTCTCCCTTCCCCTTACTGCTTTCTTCTTCCTTCCCTTCCATCCTGCCCCCTTTCACCCCTTTGCCGAGCCCCCCTCCCTCTGGCTTCTCTACTTTGCTTCACCTCTTATCTTTTACTCCCCACTCACCCCATCCCCACTCAACTGTTGCCCAGATGTTCCCATCTGTCAGTCCAGGCACATTGAGTCCTGGATGATAGCTATCCCACCTGGAAGCATCACCTCCTGGGATACTGGAGTACTGAAAATTGGTGGTTTTATCTCAGCCGAACACAGAAGTTAACTTAATTCAAGCTAGGAAGCACAGCTGCAAGATAATCCTCATCCAAAATGTGTAACTTTAAGATGTCTAAACGGTATTTAGCACTTGCTAATGAGCCTTAATCTGTACTTGTTCAAGTTTTAAGTGGTGGTAAAGTGATCTAATTGAAATGTGTAATCTCACCCCAAATTGTATGTTCTCTCCTTTTCACTCTAGCACAAAGGCCAAACTAATTGGTGCAAGCATATCCTGTGTCTATGCCTGAAATTGTGAAATGCAGGGGAAATTCCAGGGAACTGTGAGGAAGTAAATGTTGTACCAGTTTTTCAAAAGAGTAAACAGAATGACCTAAGTAATTATAGGGCTATTATTTTGACATTGATCCCAGGTAAAATCATGGAAATGGTTAATGCTAGGTTTGATTCATAAAGAGTTAAAGGAGGATAATGTAATTGATGTCAATCAATGTGAATTTAAGAAAAAATTAATCTTGTCATAGTAACTTGATATTTTGGGGTTGGTAAAGGAAGGAGCATTGAAATAATAGACTGCTTAATGCATTTGATCTGTTGCAGAGTAACATTTTGATTAAGAAATGAGAACTGGAGACTGGACTTAGTAGACCTGTAAGCTCTTTCTGCTCCTATTATTTCCATGTAATATAAAATTGACATGATTTACATTAAATAAATTAAAAACTACCAACCTAATAGTTTTCCAAATGAGATTGTGATGGGCACCATCATCAAGCAAGTATATTTATCTAGGGGTATGATGCATTGTCAATCAGTGTTTTTTTTTTTATTGCGATTGCCTTCTTTTCAAAATGAGATGCTTTTCTCCAAGTGGGATGTCTTGTGGTCTGTGTTATACACAAGTTAGATTAAATGTTCACAGTAGTCCTTCCTATCCTTATGATCTATGAAATAATGTAACATTCTGTCATATTATAACAGTGAGAACAGTGATTCCATGCTTTCTTATTTATCAGTTAATATAGTCATATAGATATATAATTTCATCTTCATAACTTTTTTTATAAAACTTTGTGTCATCCTAATGGCTCATTTTGAATTTTACTTATGGTCAATTTACCAGCATTCACTTCACTCTTTCAATTGATCAAATTTCACACATTTCCTGCACATATTAATTCTCTGGTAGTTTCATTCTCTAACATTATAAAAGTAGCAATGTACCTAATTAATCTTTCACTTCTTATTCTGTATTACAATTTGATTCCAAGCATGAACTTGCCAGTAGGATAGTGACTGTCAAAAAGCATTCATTTACCAGTCATACTTTTATGAAATAATTTACAGTATTTTTCGTATTCAGTATTCTTGTACAAAACAAAATGATGGCTTCTTCTCTTATTTTTGGTTCTTACCATGACAAAACTCTCCTTGTAAACTGTGTTATCCCTCATACATTTGAATAACTTTGGCTCCCCCTATTGATTCAGCAGTTTCCATATACTTAAAGTCATAGTTCTGCCACTTGAAAGCTCTGGTGGTCATCATCAAAAATCTTCCAACAATGACATTTTAATATATGCCACCTGATTCAAAATATAGATGCAGCAACTTCTAAGAATCTAGGCAGCTTGGGGCGGGGAGGGTAAAACAAAGTTAATGTTACTGTGATTTTTTTAAAATTAGAATTTGCCTGTCCTCAATTTTGTGTGAAATAAGTCCCTCGTATCCTACCCCCTCTAACTTATGGGAAGGCTGTATGGGAAAACTAAAGGTAAAAAAGCTTAACAGTGACAACACCACACATTCATGTGCATGCACATGCAACACAACCCTCATAAAATGCTCAAAGAAATATAGAAAAAATCCTGATTCAGTTCAGGTGGTGATTTGGCAGAACAGCATAAAAATTAAATGTGACACAGAGAGCATGAAACAAACAGTCCAGAAGGAGAATACTAAAACAGGGGCCCTGAAGACTGAGAATTTACAACTCAAGCTCGAATCAGAAAAAAGTTCTGAAATTACCCAGGTACAGTATACATTAGATAATCTGGGTAAAGAAGGTGGAAAACAAAGTCAGTGCATCTCTCTGAAGGAGAGAAAGAAGTGCTTTCCTTCATAAATAAATTCATCAAGGAAATCTTGACTATAAAGAACTCAGAATTTGATGTCAAGATAGCAAGAGCCCATCACAATTCATTTTAATTAGTTCATGTCTCTTTATCTGTGCCTCATACAGACAGGTGAACATAATAGAGAATAAAGTTATTGAGGGATATGCATCTAAAAAAAGGGAAAGAAAAGTGGAATCCAGCTTTAATACACTAGTTGCATGTGATATTAGTTTGATTTGTACACCATGTATGGATAGTAAAAAGCTTTGAATAAAAATGTGTTCGGCATGAAAAGATGGAGCACATCCATAACTAATTTTCACGCCATGAGAACATATTTGCCCCAGGGCAAATATATGGTTGGTACAATCATGCTCTTCCCTGCAGAGGGGGAAAAATACCTCTTTAAGCAACAAAAAGAACTCTCCAGGACTTATCAAAAACCAGTGATGGTTGGAATTTGTACTTTTGTACCACCTAGCACCTTGTATGGTAGAGAACAATAATTGCTTCTTTTCAGTCGTTTGATACTCTCTCTGATCTCCAAATTTTATTGATTGCTAGATGCGGCTGCTCACCTCTTCTGATCCCTGTTTGCCTCATCTGTAATTCTGCTTAAGTCTACTGCTTCCTCATAGCTTTTTTACAAGATATCAAATTTCAAGTAACAGCCATCCCTGCCTCACATGCAAAGGCAGCACACAAGGAAAACTAAGTTAAAAAATTTAGTGATTAGAACAAGGCTAGGATAGCAGTCCTAAAAGAGTAGCATAAAAGAAAGCATACTGTTTGTTTAAAAGAACAATCCCTTTGCTACTGCAAGGTTATTTCCTGTTGTGTATTTGCAGATTTGAAGCTGGGTTTTATATGGATATAGCAATTACAATGTTTATTGGGAGGTTTTTTCATTGTCTTAGAAAAGTGAAAATGTCCTGGTTTTTCAGGGTTCTACATATAATTTCATCCCATTTGTGTTAGCATCCTTTTGACAACCCCTAAACAATTCCCTTCTATTCTCAGTGCTAATGTACTGCTACCATAATCTCCCATTGTCGCTACTCAGTTTTTATTTTTTGTAGGTCCTGTCTGTATTACAATGGAGCATTTGATCAGTTGGTTTCATTATTTACTTTAAACATGCCTTATTTTCACTTAAACATTTATACTGAGGTAGTAATAGTCCTTGACAGAGGACTGCCAATGCAGTGTTCATGTAGAAAGTCTCCCATTTTAAAGCATTGCAATCTATAAAGCTGGATTAATCCCTCCTCACTTTAAAATATGCAAGCAGTAAGCTTTTTAAAAATTCCTACACAGGAGATAAATATAGTAATTCAAGTTGCAACAGTTCAACAAGAATTCAGCTAACTTGTAGTGGTTTTCTGTATTCACTCCAGTAGTCTTTATTACTGGAAGGAAATCTGTACAATCCGTCAACGCGCTTTCTCCGTCTATGGTACTAAGGCATTATGGATAAGTATCTCTTGCACGAGAACCTGAAGCAGAATTTTACAGGAGTATAAATTGAAAAACAGAAATTGCATTTGTTAATGTAATAAATAGCATGGTTTGTGAGTGTTCCCTCCCCTCCCCCTCCCCCTGCCCAGACTTTACATTAAATGAGATTCTCTCTCTAACCAGGAAAGTGCTTAAGACTGTGTTTATACCATTGAGCAGATTGGGAAGAGGACAGTAATAAAAGTGGCAGTGGTCTAGAAATCATGATGTGCAAAGAAGAACTGGGATTATTTATTTGGAGAATAGAAGACTGAAGCTTCAAATAAAAAAGTGTTGTTATGAAGAGGATGGTGATCACTATTCTCTGGGCAGGCTTAAGTTACAAAAAGGAAGATCTAGGAAGAGCTTTCTAACTTCGGGTGTGATTATGTTCTGGCAAAGGTTACCTAGGGAGGTTGTGAAATCTCCATCCTTAGAAGTTTCTAAGTGCAAGCAGACAAACAGCTGGCTGTTTTTGTCTTAAGCAAGGGGTTAAATTAGATGACTGCCGGGCCCCTCCCAGCCCTATGTTTTTATGATTCAGTATAAACTGAGACTTGGTATATAATTTTGTATACAATTCTTTATAATACAGTTTTGTAAAATTTCAAAATTGTAGTAGCTTGAAGCAAAGTATTAATTGAAAACACAGGAGATGTTGTAGGCACATGGAAACGTTATTCTTACATTGACTTAACTAGGGCCTGTCCCCCCCAGCTTAGACTGTGTTCCTGGCACTGCTTCTGGCACGGGCAAATGTGCATACAAGCAGGACCCAATCTATGATCATACAGCTTAGAGCAAGCCGTGTGATCATAGATCAGGTCCGTAGCAGCCTGCACATAGCAGAGGAAAGATTGCATTTCTGCTTAGGAGGACTGTGGCAGCTGAGGAGGATATGTAGCTGATTAAAGGAAAGGCTCCTAGGAAAGGGAGGTGAGAGAGAAGGAGGACTGTAGCCCTGAGTTAGAGCACCCTCTCAGGGTCTGGGAAAAGACCGTCAGGTTTGAGATAAGTGTCTGTTGTTTATATCCGCGCTTGGTTTATTGGTTATGCTATGTCTTGTGGGGCAAGTTTTCCCAGGGAAATAAGGGACCGTATTGCGTAAACAGACAACCTGCCACAAGGTCCCAGGAACATCTGCATGCACCCTGCATAGCTGTGAAAGGACTGAAGGAACAGTGTAGAACATTGCTGTGAGGACAGAAATCAATGCTGTAACTACAAGAACAGCACTTGCTCATTGCCCTAGCATTGAAGAGATCAATTGACCAAATGCATCCTAAAATGTGGGTAGCGGGCAAGTGTACTTTCAGTGTTTCTGACCTGGTTTATACACCTTTACAAGTCCTTCTTTTTTTGTATGAACACTGGACTTATAGATTTCCAACACCAAAATTGTTCATTGCTCCTCGAACTACTGGTGATATTAATTTATACTATCCATAGTAGTCATTTGTAAAGGCTGATTTTTTTAAAAATGTCATCTGCATTATGCAATTGTCAACGCATGTTATTTCCTATATGCAGTTTTAATGTTTCCTTTTTTATCACTTGTCGTCATTTTCTAATTATTCCATCTCATATCTTTTTACCGGCAGCCAAACTATGATGTGGCATATTTTATGTTAAAAATATTAAAATGTAATATTTCTTGAGAAGTTTGGGCTACATGTTATCATTAATATCATGATGCATACAGTTGACATGAATACAAGTGATTGCAAAGGTTTTCTGAATGTTTATGCATATACAAGGGAGGGAGTCATATTAATAATAAGTGGGATACGCATTAATGCTGATGAAACCATTAACACATTTCTTATTGGACACTTTCACACTTTCCACAGAATTCCCAACTTGTGAATCACTAACTCAGTTTGTATGCAAAAATGGAAGATGCATTAGCAGCAAATGGCACTGTGACTCAGGCAAGTACCAAATGTTCAATCTTCAGTGATGTGATTAGGGACTTCAGGTTCTTCTGATTAAAAAAAATAATAATTATTTCCCTCTGATATGGTAAATCAAGCTTATAGCCGAGCATAAAGTAAGTGTGGTAGATTTATTTTAATGACCTAAGATATAAAGCTATGAAACTGAGGTCATATATCTAGGATGATGCAGTAGAGATGGGTAGTATTCTTGGGGTCAAATAGGAACATTGCTGCAAGTATACCACATTGTCTTTGAGTAGAAAAGCAATATGATGAAATATTATATAAAATGACTAGGTTTCAGAACATTTTAAAGGAAAAGAATAACCTAAGGAACATGTCTCCTCTCTGGTATGGTCCAGCCAGAATTAAGTTGCTTTGTTTGGAACCGCAGACAGTGCACACACGTTCTTTAGCATCTGAGTAGGTGCTGGCACTTCCTTTTCTTGGCCTCTCTTAACATACTCCTGGCTCAGGCTCTCTGTCTATTATGCCTTCATGGAACCTTGCAGCTCAGTTTTCCTAAACTCTTAGAACAAATATTTATGTTTCCTCCCCAGTAGCTTAAGCCACTGATATTGTAAACCAGGCTTTCCCAGAGCTCTGATCTTAGGGACTACACTACACCTTATCAGGAATAAGCAGTAGTGTAACTAGGACAGAAGAAGGGAGCAACAGTTCCAGGTTCCACTTTTAGAGGGGTGCAAGAATGGCAGCACCTGAGGAGCCCGTGCTGTGGAGGCTGGTGGGGCCAGCATGCAGGGAGCTTCTCCCCACCGCAGCCACGGAAGCCCAAGCTTCTGTTGTTGCAGCATCAGTAATCAGAGCTCAATGAGCCCGTTCTGTGACAGGTAAGACTTTGCCACCCACCCCGGCACACATCCTTGTCACTTTGCCCAGGGTACTGAAATAGCAAGCAGTGCCTCTAGGAATGAGTAGTATTTGAAGAATTAATATACATCATTTTACTTGGATAACCCAAGTAATATAGATATCCAGACAAAACAATAAGCAGCTTACATATTTCCAGGCCTCAGTGACCCTATCATTCTTGAGCATATTTTGGGCTTTGGCCCTAATCCTCTAAGGCAGAGGTGTCCAACTCCTACATGCCCAGAGATTACAGGTCCCCCTTGCTACATCCTTGCAGGGGCCATATGCCCCCCAGGCTGCTTGCACTGTGGGCCTTCTGCCATGCTGCATGTGCCCTGCCTCCCCTGCACTATGTGGTGGGCACCCCCATTGCACCATGGCAGCACCCTTGTGCCCTACACATTCCATGGTGCCATGTATCTACATCATGCCAGACAGTGCACACCCCTTTCCAGTTCCCCAAGCAGCATGGGCACAAGCTGCTTCAGCCCCACACCAGGGTCAGGGTCAGGCAGCAGAAGCTGAAGGAAGGAACGGGAGCCTGGTAAGTCCAGCAGCTGCCAGAGCAGTGGGGTGGGAGTGGCGGGGCAGGTGGGACTGGGAGCCTAGGGGCTGCAGGAAGAACCCCTTAGGGGTTGGGTGCAGCCCATCGGCTGCCAACTAGACAGCCTTGCTTTCTCCTCCTTTAGATATGAAATATCTCTCATCCCATCAGTGGAGCTGACACCAGTCCTGACTTCACTGGACTAGTTTTACATCCAGTGAGGCATTCCATCATGCAGTAGTTCATAAAATGAAACATAATGATCTTTCCATAGACAGATTCTTCCAAACATCACAGTGTGTGTTTTAGCTGAACATGTATGCAATACTTGAGTTAATTTATTTTATTGATTTTTTTCCCCCTTTCCTTGATAATCATAGAATATAAACATTCCTGTCCAACAGTTATAGTAACTGAAATCATTAAAGCAATAAGGACACTCTATTTATCCCCTTATTTACATACTAGTCTGATTCTCTTTTTCTCCAATAATCTGTTTATAGACCAATGATTCTCAACCAGGGTGCTATAATGCATAGGGGTCCCTGAGATCCTTACAAGGGTGCCCTGAGGTACCACGTAATGTGAGCATTGTTAAGTGTGCAAACATGATTCGTAAGTAGGGCCCTGAAAAAATTGTGATTTACGGACTGTGCAGAAATGGTGACATTCACCCCACACTGCAATTTTTAAGGGTCATGAGCATAGGTGGCAGAAGGCTGGGGCTAATGTGGCTTAGCCTCAACAAGTGCAGGTAAGCTCAGGTGCAGGCTCCGGGCGGCTGCAGCAGGGAGGAGGAGCATGCACAGACAGACATGGAGCCTGCAGTTGTCCGGGATTGCAGCCAGACAGCATGCGGAGCACTGCCCACCACAACAGGTAAGTCAGGGAAGAGGTATGTGTGTGGGGGGAGGGGGGAGGGGCAGATTGAAGCCCACACCATGAGGGAGGGAGTGGGGAAGAAGCAGGGGCAGAGGATGGAGTGAATGGGGCCCTGGGGTGGGTCTTGGGCTGCTTGAAGCGTAGGTGGCTCATTCAAGGGCATGGGTGGGCTCCCACCATTGTGCACACCTTGGGAGAGGACTAGAGGCATGTGCCCCCAGATTTGTGCATGGGGTGGAAGCGGGATGCCGCTGTGGGCTGGGCTCTGTGCCCTGCTGCCACTACCTTGGGAGCAGGGATGTGGCGTCATGGCAGGGCGAAGGACATTGGGGGGGGCG
>NW_005842330.1:784204-796409 GCF_000455745.1 Alligator sinensis | reverse complement strand
CTCCACCCTATGCACAAATCCAGGGGGCATGTGCCCTCCAGACATCTCCCAAGGTGTGAGCAGTGGTGGGAGCCCAACTGCACCCCTGGATACCGCCCGGGCTCCAAGCATCCCACGACCCACCCTGGGGCCCCATTCACCGCAACCCTTGCCCATGCCTCTGACCCACTCCCTCTCTCACTGTGGAGGCTTTGATCTGCCCCCCTTCCCCAACTTACCTGCTGTGGTGGGCAGTGCTCTGCACGCCATCTGACTGCAATCCCAACTGCCTGTAGGCTCCGTATCTATCTGTGCATGCCCCTTCCTTTCTCCCCACCCTGCTGCAACCACCCGGAGCCTGTGCCCAGACTGCTTGCAACCCTCGCGCTGCCCTGGGTTTGGGGTGCCAAGTGATGTTAGCCCCAGCCTTCTTTCACCTATGGTGTGTGCCTGCCTGCTGCACGTGCCCAGGTAAAGTATCATTTTTCACAACATATTCACAGAACTACCACTGATCTTGGCAAATGGGTCCTGGTAGTTCCATGAATATTTCATGAAAAATGATACTTTACCTGCACACGTGTCGCAATTTTTGTACAAGAAGTCTGTGATTTTTCTCGGGGCCCTATTCATAAAATAAGCTCACAGATTTCAAATAGGAATCTATAGTGTTAAAAACATTTTGACCTGTTGTAGTCTTTCTGGGTTTTTTGCAACAGAAAAACCACTCTATCTTTCCAAAATCAAACAAAAAGTTAAAACTAAGCTGCTTTTTCCAACGGGTGCTTTAAATCTAACAAAGAGTGCCTTGAGTCTAAAGAGTTTGATAAATTCTGTTCTAGCCACACAGTAGGGTTTGGCCAACGTTATATTACACTGAAACAATTCTGCCTTTTTCTACTCTCACAATGGGCCTTCCTTTACTAAAAACAGAACATTTTTAGTTTAGTCCACTCTAGGCTGGCCCATCCTACTCCAGAGTGGGTGGAAGAGCCTGTGGGAGAAGGAGGAGATACAGCCTTGAGAGGGACGTTAAGGAATGGCATGTTGTAGATCACATGTTTTTTGTGATCTGCCTCAGGACTACCCAAAAAGCAGCCTTATTCAGTTTTTCTCTCCTGATGGACCCCTTGAAGCCAATCAAACCAGTCCATGGCTCGCAAGGGGCAAGTCCGTGGCTTGGGACCTTGACTCCTTTTGTCCCTGGCTTCCATGATCCATGGCACTTCCCAACCCAGAATGCTTATTTGATCTTCTCTTAGCACAGTATTTTCTTCTTTAAAGGTGGGGGATCAGAGTGCCGACATCCCAGACAGAACAGCAGACTGCTCAGTTCCAGAAAAACAATCTTTATTGTGCCCCTGCCGTTCCCTGTGTCCTTCCTCAGACTCCAGTTTGTTCTGCCTGGAACAATGCCTTTCTCTCTAATCTGTTCTCTCTGGAATTTCTTTTTTTTCTTTCCAGCTTGTGTCCTCCCAGGACTACCCTTTCTTGGAGCCTCACTGTCTCTCTGGCACAGCCAACCACCCTCGAACCAAATTGTTACAAAACCAGTGTTAAGTAAGGGACTGACATTCACTAAATCAAATTAAACATAATATCAAAAGAAACCAATCTCAGCTCAGTCTCTGTGGCCTGCTGCTGGGTCCAGATGGCTATCTCCCTCTAGGCTGAAAACGGCATCTAGATGTCCTGCTTGTGAACCTATATACAGCTGCTATTTACTTCCACACATGCTCCCCATGAGCTTTCATAAAGTATCCCAACCAGAACTGCAGGCTAGAACTAGGTCTCTGTGCTGCTTTCATCACCTCTCTCCCTTCTTATAAAAATTGAACTGAACTGGATCACTACGATTGGTGAACAAGAGAAGTGCACATAATCACATTTCCATTAGTCTTTATGTGAATCCCCTGCATATCTTAATCCTGTAGGGCCAGGCTCCATTTTTTATCAGCTTGCAATTGGCACCTTTCAGTTGATTTAACCAGGCTGGTGGTGAATGATCTGTGTACACTGTGGACTGTTTCCCAAACTAGCAAGGGAATTGAAATGAGGAGTTGGTAGGGATGGGAAGAAAATGTTTTATTTTGTAGAGATACTGAATGTGAGCTTGGAAGCAAGGTGGGCTGGGATAGCTTTTGAACTTTTAATTTTGGGGGCAGGTTGTTTTGTTATACTTCGTTTTAAAACTTTAGTCTATTTTTGTAAGTTATTTTATCTTTTATTGTAAGCCACCTGGAGCTTTTTTTTTTGTGGGGGGAGGGGGGAAAGTACAACATATACATTTATTATAGAGATAAATAACATGAAGAGTTTACAGGAGGCTTTGTCCCTTTCAGGAAGCCTTGAGGATAAAACTAAAGAGCTGGGTCCATGAAAACACAGGTCATTAAGTAGATCGGGGCTGTCCAAATTCTGAGCAGGAGGTGCCCCCCTGCAGCATTGTACTGCACCCCAGGTCCCCACTCCCATCCTGAGTACCCCGGGTTGCAGGCTCCTTCAGATGTCCAGGCCATGATGCCCTACCCCTCACAGGCAAGAGCCAGAAGCAGCAGCTGGAGGAGGGAGAAGCGGAAACTGGGGTTCCTGGAAGCCACAGCAGTAGAAGGGTGACGGGGTGGTGTCTGGATTGGGAGCCTGTGGGCTGCAGGTTAACCCTTCAGGGCCTCATGTGGCCCATGGGACACCAGTGGCACAGCTACAATAGATGAAGAGCAGCAATAGATACAGTTAAGGCAGGGCAAAGGATCTCTTACCTTAACGTGAGTAACTCTGCCATAATCCAGCGGAGAGTGCAAAACGTATGTAGCAGTTCACACACTATCACTTCTCTGTTTTTGCTTTGTTTTGTTTTTCCTTGGGATGTTTTAAGTATGAAAACAGCACATACAAATTCAGTTGCACACATGTTTAACTGCTGCTCATTAAATTATTGTTCAACTTAAATGTCTGAGTGGCTAAAGCTAGCCCATTTTAAACTATGAATATTCACAGATGATGACTGCGGGGATGGGAGCGATGAGCTGGGCTGTGTTCACTCATGCTCTGCTAATCAGTTCAGATGTTCTAGTGGCAGATGTATCCCAGGTCACTGGGCTTGTGATGGTGACAATGACTGTGGAGACTTCAGTGATGAAACCAAAACAAACTGCACCAAAGGAGGTTAGTGGTTTTTCTTTTCTTGTTTAATCCCCTCTTATAGCTTCAGCATAAGTTAATCACAACATTTCTCAACCACTGGAAAAATGAAAGAATTTTAAATAATTTGTACAAATGGTAGATGACACATATTTAAAATTTGGCACATCTTTTTTTTATAACATGATTGAGAAGCTTTCTTGCTTTTTTTTAAAGGGAGAAAAGAGTTGCATCTTGGAAACGGAGAACAGACCTGACAGCCAATCTGGGGAGAGAAAATTGAGGTTGCAGATTTTGGGGGGGTTGTTTTTTTTTAGATTATCAGGAAAGTCGGGCTTTAGCAAGAGAATTATACCTATCTCAATTAAAACTGATAGGTAATCAAGGAAGAAAAAAAAAAAACATTGCTCATCAATTTAAGAAAAACAAAAGCCTGTTTTCTTACAGTTTCAAAGTATGTCTGAATTCAGGAATCTATATTTTTATGATTCCTTTACTGTCCCATTAGAAGCACATTCACTCTTCCACCAGGTGGATCGTTCCCAAGCTCCCTTCTTTCACCTAACTACAGCAGACTGGTCCTGTCTTCCTCTCCCCTCCATGTCTGTTTAGCCAGTATAGCCTTGCCCTGCCAGCTGAATAAATTGTCTGTATTCTTCTCTATTCTTTTTCTTTTGTGAAGAAGGAACTTTTCTTATACTCTTTTGGAAATCAGACTACCAGGTGATTGATTTGAGGGATCTGGAGAATGTTGGCTTTGAAAAAGGTAGCTGAGAGACAGAGCAAAGTTAGAGGGTCTGAGAGAAGTGAAGATGATGGGTTGGGTCAGCCCATACCATTGCCTTCTCATACTCTGTCTGTCTCAGGCTCAAGGGAAAGATCAGTTTTAGAGGATATCTGCTAAAAATGCCAGGGGACAATTTGGTTCACAGCTTTTAACAAGCTTTCAGAATTTCAGATGTAATGTGCTAATACAAAAACATACTGTGAAAGTGTGATGTATGAAAAATAACTTGTCTTTTATTGAAATAAATTGAACATAACGTTGACAGTTTTACTTCATTGAATTACCCTAAACATGACTCTTGTCCTGTTAATAGAGATAGATGCTGACTAAAGACACATGAAGCAAGGCGACATTTCATCCACTAAACTGCAATATCTGTTTTTACATAGCTGTTCAGATCAGTGTAATACTAAAATAAGAATTTCCTATAAATATTTACATAGTAAGTAATACAGAATACAGTGCATCTTCTAATGCAGAGAGCACTGCTAAAAATGAACTTTCGTTCTGCTGTAGTTAAATTCATTGTGGCGTTTGCATGTCTTCCTATACTTGCACAAGAAAGACTGAAACAAGTCAAATGCTGCTTGATTTTTGAAAATTGATGTTTTAGTGCTGCTTATTCTATCAACAATAGTTAAAATGGCTTCACATAGATGTGAATACAATAGTTAAAATGGCTTCACATCTTCAAGGTGAAGCCTTCACTGTGTTTTCAAGGCTTTATCCCCTTGTCCACGGGGTCCTATAATGTATAGGTAAAATAGAGATACCTAATGCTTTTTAGATTTGAAGATTTATTACTGAATAAGTGAAAATCAGAAGAATATATATATTCCTTTGGACACCCTGTAGCAAGCTTTTAAAGTGGCAATAAACCTTGTTGCATGTGAAACTTTGCCCTCACTTATGAAAAATATGCCCACGATTTATTACTCAGACTCCTTTTGGTAAGCTCAGAAAGTGCCTGTCCCAGGGCTGGTCATGATGTCCCCTGGTGGCTTCTTGGCCCTTGCCAATGTGGCTCCCTTTGGGGGCTGCCTCCCCTTTACTTGTTCATCCCACCTTGATGTTGCTCATTTCTGATGAAAGGGAGGATGCCCCAAGGCTTCCCAAGTCTGGTCTTATTCTTAGGACCACAGGTGCTCATGGTCATTGCCTTAAAGGCTTGTTTTTGAGCTCCACCATCCCCAGTACCCACTCCCATGCCTCACAGATGAACTGCTAACACACGTCTGCCCTCTGGCAGGCCCCAGGCACTAGAGCTTCCATCAATGCACACCCCCCCTCACCCGTCTCCACTGGGCACCAGACTCTCTCCCAAGTACTTAGTCCTTCCTGGGTTCATGCTGTCTCTGGGCCTCAAGTTTATCTCTTCCAAGGCCTGCTTCGGCCCCACACTCTGCCCCTTAATGGGCTCAGGCTCTCTTCCTCTGAACCGCATGCCCCCTACTCTTCTGGCCCCTCTCTCTTTCCCAGTGAGCCAGTTGGGACCTCCATACCTGCCCTACCATCTCTTCCACAACCACCAGCATTTGTTCATCACCAGCCCTCTCGGGCCCTTATCTCTGTCCCCAGACCTGTCTGCCTCTCTCCCCAGGCCTCTCTGTTCCAAGGCTGCCCCTGCCAGCTATGAGCTCACCCGCTCCTGTTCCCAGGCCTATCTGTTGCAAGGCCTGGCCCATTCCTGGGCTCAGTGCTACTTGCCCCAGCTCAGAGGTTATGAGGAGCTCCTCTCAGTGGCACTCGGAAGTAGACTGCCTGACCAGCTCAGGTCCTGCCTGACCAGTCAGATCCAACTCCCTAATCAGCCCCCCTTGCCACCTGCAGGCTCCTTTTTAGGCAGCCTTTGTTACTGAAGTGACAGGTGCACCAAGTGCCATGTCACAGTAGGAACATGCTAATCCTTCTTAATACATATAAGTTATGCCCATGCAGCATCACAAGTTACTAATCAATACCAACAAAGAGAGCCCTGGGGAAGCCACGGGTTGTTTTTTTGTTTTTTCTAGTCCTCTTCCTGATTGCCAGCATCTGTAATCCAGCCATTTTTAGACTTCTCCTTTAATGATGTTAAGTAGTTCTTCTCATGAAAGCATTTACCCATGATAGTACATACTTTCCTCTCTTCTCTAATTGGCTAAGCTTGTAATTTCTTTGTTCTAGGGCCCAAGAGGACCAGTCTAAACTTCTCCCTCCCTGGTCCTTGAAATATATTAGAAAAATGTTAAGTCTCTGGCAAAATGTAATTCAGCATAGGGAGTCATTTCTTATCTGTTTTCACTTGGTGTGGATATAACTTTCTTAGCTTCATTCTTTAACTAATGCTCTTGGTGGTTACATTAATTGCCTACAACAAATTCATTTGCACTTTGGCTCAGAGGCTTCCAGAAAGCTTGGCATGGATATCTGATAGCAGTAAATATACATAAACTGAATTAGATTACATAGTTTGTTCAATCACTGTTAATATACTGTTAACTGAACCTCCAACATGTACTGTATAAACAATTTTGGTTACCTGTAAAATACATTAAGATGATATAAGTAGTTCTGCTTCAAGCTCTTTAGCGGGCTCTGCTGGTTTCTTCCTCACCCCCCCCCCCACCGCCTATTCCAAAAGCTTCTGTCTTATATTATCTCATTAATTTATGTTTCCAATATCTTTCACTTAGCCATGCTCAGAGATAAGAACCTGACACATTCTGCTTTTTCTGCTCTTGTTATAGCACTGTCTTTGTATTATTATTTGCTAAAATGGTTTTGAATAATGCTATATGCACATTTAGCTGGGTTTAAATAATGACATCAAACCACAGTAATGACACTTTACTACTTTTGGCATCACATTAATTATAGAGTTCATGTTTGTATTCATCTAATAATATATTTCATCTTTCTAAGCCTAGTTCACAGCAAAGCTATGCAGAGAATTTTGAGACATTTTTTAGCTACTATTGAGAACCTGGTAGAAGCTGAAACATCCAATTACCTTTAGTTTTATGAGGACAAACAGAAAGTTTCAGGCATGCCTATGGGGGCAACTGGTACATTTTTGTACAGTTCACAGATAAGACCTGAAGGTAGTTATGTTTTTATCACAGTTATTTCCAAGTCCTATACTTCATGTCACTTTTATTGGATTATGTAAAAGTACCCCTGTAGAATTTCTACATAGCATTGGGGAATGGTGGCATTATGATCTTTTCTTAAACTTAGGACATCAAATTAGTTAGCTGCACGTCTTTTTGCAAATGGATTCCTTCCTGTCTTAAAAAAGTATGTAAGTATCAAAATGCAATGAATTATTAATAAAGAACTTGAATTTTCTACACCCAAGAATTTAGTTCCAGGCTAATAATCTCTGTAAAGGTGAATTTAAAAAAAAATCAAGTAAAAAAATTAATTTGCAGCAGTAGATAAACTCTGTTTTGCCTCAGTCTTGTAGATGGTTCCCATCATTTCATTATTCATATGAGCAAGCAAGTGAAATTTGGTTGGGAATGCAAATTTAGGAAGAAAGGTTAAAATAATTGAATCATAGAAAAATAGGGCTGAAAAAGACCAGAGAAGGTCACATAGTCTAAGTCCTTGTTCAAGGCAGGGACATTCTAGACAAATGTTTGTTCAATGTGCACTCAACCACTTCCAGTAATAGAGATATCATAACCCCTCTGGGTAACCTGTCCCTGTCCTTAATCACCCTCATAGTTAGAAAATTCTTCTTAGTATCTAATGTAAATCTCCCTTGTTGCAATCTAACCCTATTACTACTTGTCCTGTTTCCTGTGAACACTGAGAATAGTTGATCACCATCCTCTTTATAACAGCCCTTCTTTCCATTTGAAAAATGTATCAAATCTTGCCGTAGTCTACTCTGGAGAAGGGAAATCTGAGTTCTTCCAACTTTTCCTTGTGTGTCGTGCATTTTAGACTTCTGATGATTTTTATTTCTGGACTCTTTCCAACTTGTCTGTGTCTTTCTTGAAGTACAGTGTCCAAAAGTGGACCAAATCTTCCAGGTGAGCCTCACAAGAGCTGAATAGAGTGAAGAAATTACTTTCCATAACACTCATATCAATACATTATATTGTATTTTTATCATCCTGGCCTCTGCTTCTCTAAGTCACTCTGGAGTTGACTTCAGTGTAAGAACGTAAGAAGTGTCATACTGGTTCAGACCAATGGTCCATCTAGTACAGTAACCTGTCTCCAACAGTGGCTGAGATGGATGCTATAGAAAGAGAGCATCCATTTCTCTATAGCATCCATCTCAGCCATTGGATTTTTTGTTGCAGCTACACATTTAAACTGACATTTTTTTTTAGAGAATTGTCTACAATGACTTCAAGGTCTCTTTCCTGAGTTATTAGCTAGTTCAGAACCCAGCAGTAAGTCCTGGCAGTTGAGGTTATTTTTCCCCATGTGCATTGCCCTGCACTTGTCAACTCAAAAAGTTCCACTGCCACTTTTTTTTAAGCTTGGTGAGATCTTTCTGCAGCCTCTCTCCATCAGCTTCAGGTTGACTACCTGGAATCATTTAGTATCGTCTGCAAACTTGAATATGTCACTGTGGACCCCTATTTCCAGGTCACTAATGAAAATGTTGAACAAACCTGGGCCCAGCACAGATCCCTGTTGGACTCCACTTTTGACCTCCTTCCATCCTGAAAAGTGACCATTTAGCCATACCCTTTACTTTCTACCTTTTAACAATCTCTCAATCCACATACCTAATCTAAGCATTCTTCTTTTTTCTTGCTTTGTGGAGTTAAACAGTTTAAATGAGTGAGGATCGTGGAAAGCCCTAAGAATTGCAATCATTACAGATTAGCTGTATTTTGTTTTATTTTGTTCCATATATGGAACATATTTTATATAACAAATTGACACTGCAACTTTTATCTTAATTTAATTGCTGGTTAGATATATGCTGTTTATGTTGTCTGACAGTTTCATGCAACTTTTTTCTTCTGGCATGAGGTATGAAAGATGAGATTTTGTTTCAGTTTAAAACAAACAAAAAAAATCATGGTTGCATTATACAAGTTTCCAATCTTAGCTGAATAACCTGCTGGATAGCCTAATAGTGGGTATAGAGTTGTCTATATAGACACAATTAAAAGGAAAAAAAGCATGTGAACAAGGCCTTCAATATAGTTAACCCTGTTTTTTTTTCATTATTTCTTCTAAGAAACTCCCTCTCCTAGAGGATGCAATGGGAAAGAATTTCAGTGTAACCCTGATGGGAACTGTGTTCCTGAATTGTGGCGCTGTGATGGAGAAAAGGATTGTGAAGATGGTAGTGATGAGAGAGGCTGTAATGGAACTATTCGCTTGTGTGATGAAAAAACAAAGTTTTCCTGCAAGAACACAGGTACAGAAAAATAAGTGATAAATTCTGTTCAGATTTGACTTCTTCACTTTTGTCATTCTCCTTTAATAATAATTTGTAATTTCTATTAGAAGATATAAAGATTTAAAGTCATAATCAATGAACAAACCTGAAAGGTAAAGGGTTAGTGAAAGAGCGACAACATACAGGAAAAACATCTCTGTAGTACAAAAACTTTATCAATGCCTAACTTTAAATATGTGAGTTATTCTGTTAAAGGCCCTCCCACACATCCATAAGCTGCCTAGTTCAGGATTTGGGCACTGAAATAGAGAGGAAAAAAAGAGTGCCTGAAATGATCATCTCACTGAACAAGTGGGTGGGAAGGAGTACTGTAGTGGCGTATCCAACCCTTCATCTCCATGTTCACATTTGGGGAGGATTATATTTGCTCTTTTTAAGAACTATTCCTTTTAGTGCAGCAGGCAGCAACAGAAGAAGTGCTCTAAAGGATGTCAGAGATGTTCTCCTGGTGCTATCCCTCTGCCTATAGACTAGCCCAGGAGTGGATGCAGCTTGCCAGGCTAGTCTATTCAGCCCATGGGGCCCCTAAAAAATGTAGAAAATTGATATCGATCTGCCCCTGGCTGCCTGTCATGCAGCCCTCAACGGCTTGCCAGAACTCAGTAAGCGGCCCTCCACCCAAAATAATTGCCCACCCCCAGACTACCTCTTACTCAGATCTGTATCTAAAAGAAAAAATGAGCACTGCACAGCCATTCTGCTTGTTAACAATTAATGATCTGCTTAATTGTTGTTTTGATTTGAAAGGCATTTTCCTGGACTTGTTTGGGGTATATCTACTCTCTCTCAGTGCCACTAATAAATGAAAATTGCAGAACATCACTGCTGCCCAGTGAAAGAAATGACTGCAGGTTTCAGTGTCTCTTCCAGAGCTGTGACTGCTTTTGAGTGTTAACATTCACTTGAAGTGGTGTAATTGGGATATTGTATTACTCTTTATTGCTGCCAGTTAAGTGCTATATATAAAGCTGAAAATCTGCCACAACAGTAAATAAACACTGAACTCACGTGGCCACTGAACACTGAGAGATGCAAATGGCATTTATTTTTCTTAAACATGCCTATTGGCCACAATTAAGTATCTTTATTTAAATAAAAAGTTAAAAATGGACATGGATATTTGTAAAGGACCCTGAAGCACATTGGCAGCATTTCCATTTACTGGAAGGCTTTTAAACAGCCAGAATTGTAATTCACAACTACTCTGCAAATTCTAATCCATAAGTAAATTCTAACAGGACAGAGTTTTAATGTTGTTGTATTATCAGATTATGAGGTCCAGGAAGTTGCAGTGGTCCATGCAACATAAATGCATTTTTAATTAAAAATCTGCTTTGAGTGGCTTAACTTTTTTTTCTGTCATTTTCAGTGTACATCTTAAATTATTTAGTTTGGCAAGTATTACCTCTTTCTGTGACCTCAGGGTCCTAAAAGATGTGCAGCTCCCTGCTGTAACTCATGACACTTTGCAGTCAACACCATAAGTTACAACATTTCCCCACACCCCACAAATATTCACTGTTGGGTCTGGGAGGTTGTGGGGGGATTAAACTCCAGTTTGGAGCAGCTGTGTGTCTCTGCAGCTGCTCTCTCCTAGCCCCTAGCCTGTCCCTCTGCCCCACCGCCTGCCTTTTCCTTTCCCCCTTCCCCAACTCTGGTGCTGTCTTTAGAATGGGAGGGGAGGGAGGGAGTTCTGCCTGGGGTTTTCCCAGCCTTCGCAGGAGGGTGGGTTGGGTGGACTGGAGCCCTACACCCAACCCTGCCCCTGGCATGTGCTGACATGTTAATGAAGGTGTTCTGCTTTGCAGCCCTCATGTAATGAGGGTTCAGAATGCGAGATTAGGCACTTCTAAAGAGCTCTGCAGCTGTGCTCTTCTGTAAAGGCATGGCTGTAGAGTGCTTTCAGGGGGCCAAATGTGTGACAAATTAACTTCTGTCTGCACCTTCAGTGATTCATAGTTAATGTAGAAACCGAAATTCTTGACCTCCATGAATAAAAGAAGCTAATAAATCAGTTGAAATAACAACATGCATAGATTCATAGATGCAAGGTGACTCTAGTGGGTTATGGAATAGAGAAAATCCCACACAATTTACTGATTCGTTTTGATGCACTGCCTGGGGGAGTAGTTAGTTGATTACACGATTTCACAATGATTACACACTTAATTCATACAACACAATTTTATTTTAAAATTCTTTGCTACGTATATAACACTGCTTAGCTTTAAGAAACACCACAAACATTAAGAACACAATGATTACATATATCAGAAACAATGCTCCAAATGCACTTCCTTCCCAAACAATGCTATAAGAATTAGTATTACAAAAACAATTACATTTACAGCTAAAAGTTAAATTCAAATCAATACTATTATTTTTCATAATATACTTACAATCCTAGAATTCCGAGAAGCCAAACACCTAAATATGGTTTCATTCCTCAGTAGTACAATTAATGGGTTGGCCTCAGTAGTACGGTTCAATGAGCTGGCCTCAGCAGTGATAGGACTAAGTCCCCTTCCTTCAGCCCCTTTCAGGCGCTCTGCAGCTTCAGCGTGAACTAAGAGATTCGTGTTCACGGAGAGGCTTGATTAGGCGATCAATCTAATCTGAACTTATACTTGCGATTCTTCCTTCGTTGTTCTGCAAGTGAAGTCACCTCCAAATTGGGACAGTAAGTTACAGGTTTTTATTGAGTGAGCTGCCGTCATCGGGCTCCTCCTACTCAATTCATCATAACTCCCAAATTTGGGCTCGGATCTTACTCAACAGAAATTACCTTTGTTGAGCATTTTTAAATTATTCTTGGGGAGACTTCCATATCACTGTAAATACCCTTTTCTTACCAATTTGGTTAAAAGGCCTTAGGCTTT
>NW_005842330.1:777348-783943 GCF_000455745.1 Alligator sinensis | reverse complement strand
GGGAGAGGCTAGAGGTTGATCAGACCTCTGTTGCCTGCTTTAAATGCACTGGGTCCGTAAGGATCCGCAGCGCTTAGAGATCTTCACACAGAGTGAAGCCTCCTCCTCCCTTGTTCGTGGAGTCCTCCAACTTGGGCGGAAACCACTCAAGCCTTTTATACGGTTAGCAAGCCAATCACTAGCCGCCACGTGTGAATAATTTAGAACTGGCCAATAATGGGACTCGAATTAGCATACAAATGGTGGGAACTCTTTGCAACGAGCATTTCTGTGCTGCAACAAAGAAATGCACCCTGCAAAGAAAGCTTCAAATTGGCGGGAAATTCTCCCTTGCACCGGGGTTCTCTTTTGCAGCAGAAAACTCCACCGTGCAAAGAAGCTACAATTTAGCGGGGACAATTTAGCAGTGCCGAAGCACACAAAAACAAAAATCACACCCTTTGGGTTGTGACAAACATATTCTTTTGCTTAGTAATTAGTTTCTTTTGCTGATCATTTTAATTACTTTGGGGAACCACTGCAAGCGAACTTTTCTTACCAATCTGGTCAAAAGGCTCTAGGGTTTGATCTCTCGGAACTCAGGATATTTGCTTAAGGGTCAATTTTCAGGTTCTCTTTGTAAAAGACTTCTAAAGATAAAATTCAAGAGTTAAAACTTTAAGCAAAGAGTGGATCTTCCACACGTAGTCCAAAACAATGACCTAGATAAGGAGATAAATCTTATCTTCTTCCTGAAACTGGCTAATGGGCAACCATCACAAACATTCAAACTATTTCATTCAGTATGACACAAGGGTCAGATGGGATCTCAACAGATCATTGAGTCTGACCCCTGGACTAGGCAGCAAAGAGTGCTGGGTTCAGATGACCCCAACCACATGCCTATCTAGCATTCTCTTAAAGACCCCCAATGTAGGAGAGAGCACCACCTCCCTTGGAAGCCCATTCCAAATTTTGGCCACCCTTACCATGAAGAAGTTTTTACTGATGGCTAGCCTAAATCTGCTGTCTGTCAGTTTGTGACCATTGTTCCTTGTTAACCCAAGAGACACCCTAGTGAACAAAGAATCTCCGATCCCTTGCTGCGTCCCCCTAATGAACTTGTAGGTGGCCACAAGATCAACTCTCAGTCTTAGTTTGGCAAGTATTTGGCAACAAAACATTGTTTGGTAATTCTTTTATGAAAGGGAATGCTCTCCATTTGTGTATAATCTGCTACTTTTTAATATTTCACTTAGGAATGTAAAGTTGTTTATATTGTAGGTAAAAGAAAATATCACTTAATTTTGTGGGCATAGCCTACACTAGATAAATTGCATTAGATTATCCTTTACATGCACACAGAAAGATGCCATTTTCAGCTAATTCAGGCTACATACAGGCATTACATTTGTGGCTATAGAAAAGCTTTTCTCCTGGCAAAAAAAAAAAAAAAATTAAATGGGCATACAGCTGGCAAAATGTGGATGTACAGCCATTCCGCAGGTTTCTTGTGTCAGAGAACTGGCTCTTCAGCATAAAAGTTCTTCCTCCTCTTTCACATTAACTGGAACAAATGTGCATTCATTTCAATTGTTGAGGGCACTCAGGATCTCAGTTATCTGCTCATTCTCCCTTCCTCCAATGAAGGCAGTTGCCAGCTGCCTATTGACAGTCTGTCCCCTTTTTTCAGCACACTGTCAATCATTAGGCTCCAGTAAGGACAAGGGGTAGTCCAAAGAGGGACCTTCTAGTTTCTGCCTGTGTGAAGAGCTCACCAGTGTAGCTCTCCAGCCAGGGATCTGGAACACCTGGACTCTCCAACTCCCAACCTGTTTTTCTAGCACTAAAGTCCACAGAACTTCTTAGCACTAAAAACAAATGCCTGCCATGGCCTCGGTGTCAGTACAGCTGTAGACAATAGCCCAGATCCTTCAGAGAATTTAGATGCCTAGTTCCTACTGAAGACAATGAGAATTAGGAGCCTGATTCCCCTTGAGTTCAATTAGTCTTCTCCCCAGAGTGAACTGTGCTGAATCTTTAGGGTGCCCTATGTCTGAGAGTTGGTGAGTATGGGTGGGGGAGAAGCCCCTTGTTTTAATTTTGCATATAAAGCAGAGGGGGTCAGGGCAGGCAGCTGCTGTGGCTCTGACTGGCCCTGAGCCGGGCTTATGGCTAGAGTCAGACCCACAACATCAGTTTGCCCCCTCCTCTCCACTTTCGTCCTCCATTTCCTACTCCCTGCCCTCCCCCCCCGGCTCCTTACTGTCAGGCACAGTTCAACTCCAGCTCAGGCTGGATTCCTTCCCAGGCACAGAGTACATTGAAACTCCATCCTCTATCTGGCCAGTTGGCACTGCTGCTTGTTCCAGCAAAGGCTGAGCTTCCATGAGCTGTGTTTCAGGGAAAGAATGGAGCCTGAGCAGCATCTGACAGTAAGGCAGGGGGGAGGCAGAGACTGTGGGGAGTGGCAGAGAAAGAGGCAGAGAGTGGGGGAAGGAGGGGCAGAAGCTGTGAGGAGCGGGATGTGGAGGGGTTCAGGAGGCAGGCAAGCTTGGGGGGGAGCAGAGGAAAAGGTGGTCACCTGACCCCCACGCCCCAGTACAAATATCCTTTCTGTAGCAATGGAGGGGAACAAATTTGAGACAACCTTCTGATACACTTAGATTGTATACCTGAAAAATTGTAACAAATGTATACGTTTTCCATATATATCATATGATGATTGGGGTGTTGACTTAAATTCAGGGTCATATTTGATTCAAGTAATTGTGGTAATGCATAAATCTAGAGCTAGCTATGAAATATAAAAATAATAATAAACATACTATATTTTGTTATTGCACAGTCTTGATGGATTCTTAACAGGAGAGAGCCCTGATAAGCTTTCAATGGTTTATTTTCAGAATCATCACATGAAATTTATGGCTTTCAAAATTGCATAGGCTGAAAATTCATGAAACAGCTGAATATTTTATGTATGAAGTTGCATCAAAGTAAACAGTTAAATGTAACATTTAATCCTACTTCAAAGTCCACGTCCATGCAGTAGCTTGCACTTGCCATCTGAGACACTAAACTTAAATTGCCTAAAACAGGATAAAGACATCAGATTGAAAATTGCAGAAGTGAAACTAAACCATATGGAGAAGCATATTTTTTTAAGTAGACAAATCAACATTTATGAAGTAAATGTAATGGTGATTTATTAAAGTATTTTTGTAAATTTATCAAATATTTATTACATGATATTTTGCCAGAAGTACTTACTGTCATGGATAGCCTAATTAAAAAGAATAAATTTAGAGTCATTGCTGTATCCATCTTTATGGAGTCTGTTTCAAAGTTGCTTATTTTTCTTAACTTGTGAGTAGAATAAGACCAGGGATATCAGAAATATTCATTCTAATCAACATTAACAATCTGATATCTCACTATGGATAATGTTCTATTCACATCCAATCCCATTCAATGTTTTTATTTTATTTTGCTCAGCTGCTAGACTGCTTGAACTAAAAATTCAGTATAATTTTTGGAAGTGTTCTCTCTGCTTTTGCAGGAATATGTACAAGTTTATGACCATTTGGAGCTGCAGATGGAAATTATGTCTAAAAGTTTATAGATTTCTGGAAAATATTTTTATTATTTCTTCTTACAAAATTATAACGTTTTCCCATGCAACCTTCCCCCCCCCCCCAAATACGAAACAAAAATGGTGTCACAGAAAAGTTGAGACTTATCTACCACAGTCAATCATTGGCTCATCAAATCCAGTTTTGGTGGTGTGTAAACTTTAATGGTTCTGAGGGAGGTCAGTCTCCATCCAGGCTACATTATGAAGAATAAGTAAGAATTCACTTTTATACTACAAAGGGATGTACTGATTTTAATACTGCTTTCATTTAGTTCAACGGATCTTTGCAGGAGTGAATTAAGACTTCTTGGGGCCATGGGCCCAAAGAGCATGAAGCCCTGCCACTCACAATAGAAAATTGGCAATATTAATTATGTAGCCAAATATGATAAAAGGCAAAAATAAGTCTGCACAACACACATCCTATTTCTAATTACTTGATTCCTCATGTATGCTAAGACAGACATTTTTGTTATAGTCATGGGGACCCTGAGCTTGGAAGCTCAGTACCGTTGTACCCCCATTACCCATTCAGTAGTATCTGCTAGTAGTCCTTCCTCCCCTTATACCAGCAGTACTGGCAGTAGTGTGAGCTGTTCTATATCTTTTTGACACCCAACAGTGGCAACTGCATATGGGAGCAGAGTGACCTGGGCTAGTTGCAACTTCTCCTCCTTTTCCTCTGGCTATGGCACTCCATGCAGTTTGGTGCTTGCATTGCACTGCCTCTGCACAGCCTCACAGTCATCCACTGCAGAGGTTTTTGGGGAGTGGAAACTGGTGAAGCACCAAGGCTATTTCAGGGAGTGCTCCCTATGAGATTGGGATGGCATTGCACCCCACGCTTTATGGCAATGATGACAAAAGTCCTCCAGCAGCTAACAGTAGTAGTATACCTGGTGGAGGGCAACCTTCCCAGGTACCGACTTGGGGAGATGCTGCTGGCAGCTATGCATTTGTGTTTGTGATCATTGTCATCAATCCACTTTGTCCCAGGCACTTGGCTGCATCCCTGCACTGCTTGTGTCATGTTATTGTGTATTGTGTAATAAAAAAATGTGTTATTGTGTACTAAGAAATGCATCATACAACATACAAGGAAGCTGAATTGAAGATACGTAGTTTTGTTTCCAGAGTTTCCCAATGCGCATTTTTGTGTGTAATTATTATTTGCATAAGTAGCCAAAGGCTCCAGGTCTAGACAACAATCTTTCTGAAGATTTCACCCTGCAGTCATAGTATTTTGGAACCTCTTCTGTGATAATTTGCAACAATATTTCTCTCCCCCGAGCACTGAAATTGCCTCTCTTGTCTTAATAGCCAAGAGATGCATTTGAGGCATCTAAACAAACACATGCTTATGGCTAAAACCTATAAAGCAATAGAGTTTTCCCCTCTCTTGAAACAAAGTAATAAAATTAATCCAAGACTCAAATGTATTTTGCAGTACCAAACAAGTGCAATCACTGAATGTAGGGCCTGTTCCTACTCCTAAAATAGGTAAGGAAGAAAGGCTCTCTCATTTTCAATCCATAATTTGAAAAGAAAGACAGTAGTACCATAATACATACTAGAAATGGATGCAATAAAGATTAAATTCAGTTCTCATGGAAAAATCCAGTTTCCTTGAAATTCAGTAGAAAATTAATTTAAAAATGTCCTAAACTCAGTGTTCTGATGAACACTGGCCAGTGCAGGAATGTTTAAATCTCTAGTTAGAGTTACTAATTTTCAAAATTTTTCAAAAACTCTGGAGAAGACATTTTGATAAAGCTTTTCCACATACCTTAACCTCTTTGCACTGGCTACTTTGCAAACCATGCATCTGTTCTCTTGTTTACAACTGTTTCACATGAACATGCCTTTTATTTTATAATGGAGCTCTTCTACTAAAAGGGTATCTGAAATATTAACAGGTATATCTCATTAAAGGACAAAAATATTAAACTCACTTTGAATTGACATCAGGAGAAGGCATGGTACTTCATTAAGAGCATCTTTTTGAATCTTGACAAAGATTAATTCATTATCAAAGAAGTATAGCTTTTATTTAATAACATATGTCAAGGCTATCATCATGCAGTAGGAATCCTCTGTTACAATACATCTTCTTTTCATTAAGGTGAAGGCAGCTGTATATATAAAACAGATTAAAGTAGAGGTTGGAAGCTGTAGTGGAGGCAACATCAATTTACTTTGGGATATGGCCAAGGTGCTTGACACCAGCATTTCCCATTAGTTTCTTTCTTGCTGCTGTCTTTATTCTGATATTTAAAATCCAGTGTTTCTTTCAAGGTAACAATGAAGATGGAAGTTCTCTAGGAGCATTTTTGATTGAAAGTACGTATTTAAGTTTATGCATACAATTTTGTTTCCTTGTTTTCTGTCTTCCGTACTGGTATAACCGTAAATGGAGAGAAACAAAGTTGTTCATTTTTTTCCTGTTGAGAAGGTGGTTCCTCCCTGTATTGTTAATGGAATGACTCTCTTTGGATTTAGTCTTGGATTCATTTCTGAGGTACTCAATACCCTTTGCTCATCGTAAAAATAACAGATGGTAGGGATGCTCAATGTGCTGCAGAATCAGACTTCTTGTACCAGACTTACTGCAGAATGAAATAATAGCTTATAAAGTAACTTTTGCCTTAACAGTCTAGGTACAATTCATGATGGTTATGCATAAATATTAAATTGCTTAAAAATGTAGGTACGTTAATAGTGTGGTTTAATTTCTATAAAGTTGAGTATCTGTGATTGCTATAAAACTAATTTTATGAGATTAGAGATGGAACTTTGACCAGCTAAGAAGTGGTGAAGGCTCCCTAACTCTAACTGACTTTTATGTCTGTTGTCAGATTTCTATTTTCTGAATATTTCACCATTTTGTATGATTATGTTCTGGTGACTGTAATAATTCATAGATGTTAGGGTTCAGAAGGGACCTCAATAGATCATCAAGTCCGACCCCCTGCATAGGCAGGA
>NW_005842330.1:712091-775789 GCF_000455745.1 Alligator sinensis | reverse complement strand
TTTCCTTAAGGCACAGCCACCCTTCTTGGGCTCCCATCACTTCAAAACTCCTACTCTGCAGTGCGTCCTTGACTAAATGCCTAAGTTCATTGAAATCAGCTTGCCTAAAGTCTAGCACTTTCACCCTACTAGTTACCTTACCCTCTCAACATCTTATGGTGAATTCTATTATTAGGTGATCACTGTCCCCCACATGGCTACTGATCTGTAGGTCCCCTACCATGTCATCCCCCGTTGCCCATACCAGATCCAGTATGGCATTCCCCCTAGTGGGACCATGTATCTCCTTTGTCAGGTGGAGGTCCTGTACACAGGTTAGAAACCTGCGTGAACAGTGGGACTTTGCCTTCTGCGTCTCCCAGCAGATTTCTGGGTAGTTTAGGTCCCCCATGACTACTGCCTCTTTAGCTTTTATGGTCTCCGAGAGCTGCCTCAGGAGCCCCGAATCTATTTCTTCCCCTTGGTGTGGGTGTCTGTAGCAGACCCATACCACCAAATCCCTTTCTCCTTGCCCCCCATGTAGCCTAACCCACAATCCTTCTACTTCCTCATCCTTGGATTCCGTCTTGATGAGGGTTGACATATATTGCTCATTGACATAGAGCACAACCCCTCCTCCTTTTTTCCCCACCCTGTCCTTTCCGTACAATCTATAACCCTCAATATGTACCGCCCAGTTGTGGGACAAATCCCACCAGGTTTCTGTTAGCCCTACTAAGTCATAGGTGTTTAGTGCAAGCAGGAGCGCTAGTTCATCCTGCTTGTTCCCCATGCTCCTAGCATTAGTATATAGGCACTTGAGCCCTGCGGCTGGTGTCTTTGCTGCCCCCCTGCTCTGAATCCCAAGGGGCCCCTTATTTCTTCCCTTCTCGTTGCTTACCTGTGCTGTAGTGCTAGCCGCCCCATGGCTTGCAGGTTCCCAATGTTCTCCTTCTTCAGGCTGGGCTGTCCTTGTGGGTGCCACATGGTTTGGTGGTCCACAGCTTCCCCCGCCCTCATCTTCCCCTCCCCCTGATGTTAGGTATGCTACAATTTAGACATTTTAATCCCTTCTTTTCTTAATAGAAATATGTTAAACAACGTCTCACATTTGTTTGTGAAGCATTCCATTAGACATCTTATCTAAAATTTTAAATTTCCACTTTTCATAATTCAAATGTTTTTGTTTTTCAACCACGTTTATTCTATGCGATATTCTGTTTTAAAGGAAGATTTAGAGTTGGTCAGTAATGATTTTCTATTGTAATAGAAATCCAAAATATAACATTTTGTTTTTCTTCTCACATTTTCTTTGAAAATATTTAGCTTACATCAAATAGTCATAAGCCCAAAAAATGAATTTGGGGAGGGGGGGGTTATGAATTTATGAAATAATTTCAACTGTGTATATAAAAATTAATACAATCTTTCAGCAAACTGGATGAAAATGCTAAATAAACTTATCTGCTTGTTGAAAAGTAGTTAGCCAATATATACAAATTATCCATTGTGAATTTCAAATAAATAACAGTATTTATGAGTCAGTAGCAGACTTATCCAAAGCCTAATGATGGCCATACATAAACTAAAAGGCAATTCTTATAGTGAACAACATATTATCAATATAGCAAACAAAAGGTGAAAAGAAAGAATACACCTTTATCATTTTATAAAAGTGGCACTGAGCCAAAATGAAATATGGGGTGCTACAGAAAGTCTGTACCGAACCACAAAATTAATCCAAGTAACTTTGCTACCATCCAGTGCCTTAACCGCAAGATGAACGGTTTAATATTTCATTATTTATGAATTGTAGCATTCACCAAAACCAGGAAGATGAAAATGCACATGGACTCACAATTTTAAGATTAGTTAAAACTAATATAGGCCAAGTGAAACTTTGCATCCACTTTTATTTAATCAGAAGTGATTTGCCTGTTCCTGTTGTGCATTTTACGGGGCACATGCACTAGCTGGGGAAGGGAAAATGATGTCTAAGCTTTTGTTCAGTCCAGGTTCCTTTACTCGGCCAACATTATCATCATTCAAGAATTTAAAACAAACACTTTGATCCCAGCCATCCACTACTTTTGTAGCTTTCAGGAACCTGGGTGGAGGACACATCCAGATAACCTTTCCTAGGTATCACCTAAGTTTCCTATCTGGACTTCCATCAGGGTCCTAACTCAACCCCTACCTCCCCTTGAGGCGGTGTTCTTTTATATAGCTTGTACCAACTGCATATATAAAGCCTTTAGTTTTACAGAGCTTCTAGTAGGTCCTCAATTCTTAGCTAGCAGATAGATGACTACCACTCCCAGCAGATTTAAAAGTCTGTGTCCCCATACAGGCATGCTGCATTTATTGGCCAATGATATCAGCTAGGAGTTATCCTGGAAAGTTGAAAAAACTCTAAAATTACCATGGAGCTTAACTCTGGTCTGGTCTGGTCTGGAAAGGACCAGTATATATCTTTCAAAAAGGAGATTGAAATAGCCTGCTGCATTTGGCAGGGGTGGGATGTGGGGGGTGGGGAGTAATATCACAGTTCAAGTCTGTGGTGCTGTGGTCACGGTTTGTGTAGATATAATTGTGTAGGGTCTGCTTTTGAGATGGATTTGTATGAATCCCCAGTGTGAGTGGCTCCCCTTTTGCACCTGTATATTTCTGAAAGGTCATAACCCTTGTCTGAATCAGATGACAGCACAGCTGCTGTCAGATTTCAAACTTAGATCTTCAGCATAAAATGGGGTAAACTTTCTGTTTTAGGAGTTATTTTTAGTGAAGGAAATAAACCAAAATTAGTTAACAGTAAAACCTTGTGAAAAGCTTCATCTGCTCTATATATTTTAGTATAGAAAGTAAATTTTGCTCTGACATGATTTAGAAACCTATTTTTATATAATTATTGGACTGGTTGTGTTCATGAAAAGTACCTGATCAAACCTGTGTTATAGACTGGGATGTTGGTCTCACTAGGGAGAGAAGAGATAAGAAGGAACGAAAAAAGAAGGCAAGACAAAAAGAAACCATCAAAACAATTTTGGGCAACCTATAAAACCGTAATTCAATATATTTAACTTACACTGTTAGGATGTATAGCTGCCTGCCTGCAATTTTATTCAACGTAGAACCTATTAGGTTTGACATTGGTCAGGAAATTAAGGCTGTCAACTTTGATGTTGATGATACTTTAGACTATAAGGCTGAATTGGTATATGTCCTTTCTATTCATCTAAAAGGAAAGTAATGTTAATACTAAAAATATTGCTATAGTTTCTTCTGTGTTTGCTTTCAGTCTGATTTCTTGTGTTTATTGTCTCTTTTCTCCAAGGGAGATGCATTAGCAAAGCGTGGCTATGTGATGGAGATATTGATTGTGAGGATCAGTCTGATGAGGATAATTGCGAGGGCTATATGTGTGGACCACCAAAATACCCTTGTGCTAATGATACCTCCATCTGCCTACAGCCTGAGAAGCTCTGCAATGGGAGAAGAGATTGTCCTGATGGATCTGATGAAGGCGATCTTTGTGGTATTTCACTTTTAGGAACATATAGCTCTAAAATAAGAAAAAAAATGTTTCCTTGTTAGCACTTGATAGAGTCTGTCCACACTTTTCCTTTGCAAAGGCTCTCTTTTAGTAGAAGACTATTTAAATTTTCACAAAATAGTTTGTACATTATTTGATAATGTCCATAGTGCACATGAAAAGCTACCAAATTTCTTCAAAAAGAAACCTGTTAAATGGTATAATTTCTTGCAGTACAGAAAGCTTTTAATTAAGATACAAAATATAAGGTCAGAGCAGAAAGAGAACAAAGGGGAAATGTTCTTGCACACAAGAGCACCTGTATTAAGACCATATCTATGTTCCAAACTTACTGTGCTAAGCAGCAGCTCCCAAAAGTACATTGTGCTGCCCTCATTACTAACTGTCAAACTGGAAGGAATGTGGTCATATTTATGAAGATGTGGAGGCAGGCTTATTTGTACTATCACCTAATCAATGTAGGGGGAGCCTAATTAATCTACCCACTGCACCACCAATTTACATACAAGAGGCAGTCTGAACAGTCTACCATATATTTGAGTGTTCTGTAGATGCATGCTTGTAATAGTCAAACTACACAAACTAATTAAGGTTGACTCAAGTCAACACTGATGGGAGCTTCTTAAGCACATTAGCATATTACAAGAAATGGGTTTTTTGTTTTTGTACTGAACCTTTGCCTCAGTGTGTTGGGACACACAAGGCTTATAATTCAGATGCAACGCAAATTAGGTGGTGGTGTTATATCAAGATAATTAGATTAAAATTCAACCTGTACCTTGATCTGCCACAATCTGTCTTCATAAAACTTCCAGGTACATTGCACTTGCCCCCCACACCCCTTCATCCTTTGGGATTTGAGGACATGGTGGACTTAGGGCTAGTAGTATGCATGAGGGCCAGGGGTGTATAAGTAACCTTCTAGATGTCCTCAAAATAAGCCCGAGCCTAATGTGTACGTCTCTAAATTTGAAGGACTAAAGTATGTCATCATGACATCAAACTTGTATTACTCATAATGCCTGACCAAACTGCTTCAAGTAATTACATTCAACATTTAGATGCTGTGTTTTACCTCAGAAATGACCATTTATATCTGAGATAAAGTGGTTCCTAGTACAGCCTGCATCTTTCTGCATCGGTGTTCCCAACTCTAAACTTAAACAGCAGCTCAAAAAATGTTCTTAATCTCCATCCTTCCTTTCTCAGTCACTGTGGTGACCATTGCTATCTTGTCTGTCACTTAGGTCTCTTACCTGGACATCTGTGACTCAGACTCCTCAAGATCCTCTTCAGGATATATATAAATCTCATCTATTCTTTCTGCATAGTTGAGATATGGCCTTTCTCATCCATCATCACAGCTAAAACATCCATCCAACTTCTTGTCATCTGTCTTGTTTATTGTGACACTTGTTTCTCTAGCCTTGATGAATACAATCTTGCCCACTCTCACCAATTGACAAGACTGCTGTAAAGATAATCTTCCAAGTCATACTTCCTTGACTATATTACTTATCTTATTGCTTTTCTTTGCTGGCTTTCCTTTTTTTTTGCTTTCAAACATGTCTGTTCATCTTCACTTTCATGCCAGTCATGGCATATCCCCAACCTAGCTATCATCTCTCATTTACTCTGTTACATTGGTTACATTTTCATACAAGATCTTTACTCTTTCCTCTTTCTTTCATGATATGTCTCACACTTGGGAGGAATTCCCTGTAAAAATCCCCACTGCTACTTAATTATCTTTCTTCTACCAAACTCAAACTCTCTGGCACAATAAAAAAATAAAAGCAAAACCCAGCGATTTAGCAGCTGGTGCACTCGTACAACTGCCTGTCAATACTGGACCATAATGCACCATTGTTTCTTTGTACTACTTCACCTCTCTATTCATATGTTGACTGCTATCATGCAGGTGGACTGTAACAACTTGATGGTAGGACAGTCTTTTTGTTTGATGTTTCCCTAGTACATGGAGTTCTTGGTCTATGATTGAAGAACGAAGAACAATCTTTAGAAAAAATGGCTGCAAGATGAGGATTATTTAAAGAAATTTGTCATTTTCATTATAGTTTCAGAGGTTCAACTCCTTGAGTTTGAGAGATGTAATCTATTAAAGTTTCCATGCCATGTGAAACAAGGAATGTCACCCCAAACTGTGAGAATCCACAAGTAGTAACTTTATGAAGGAGAATGATCAATAAAAAATATGTTATCAGTTACATGTAATATGCTATGTAATACACATTACAGCAGAGTGTTAAAAAGGATTTCAATTCTTAAACATAGCAGAGATAAAAACACTTGCATATGTTAAAGGTTTGGGGCAGATTCTGCACTGTACCTCCAGAGCAAGGCAAGATGGAAGGCATCAAAAAGCCTGAGACAGATTTGATTCAATCTGCAGGTTTCTCTAAATTGTGTAGATTGAACTGATAAGGAACTGAAATGACATCCAGTTTTCAGTTTGGAAAAATATGCAGGAGCCTGCACTGACCCAGGCCACAGGGCACTGGAGCTGGAACATTCCTCCCACCCTGCAGACCAAGTTGAGGCTAGCTAACCACCTGCTGCCCTCCTCCTCTCCCCCACTCCACCCCAGTAGGATAGCCCTGATCTGTGTGTCAAGCCAGGGTCTGGCCCTCTCCCCTGCTGGCCCAGATTGGGTCCAGTGCCCCCCACCCTCCCCAGCACCCCAGATCCCTGCTCACTCCCTCAGCAGCAGCCAAGGCTAGCCTGCCTTTCCTCTATTGAGGGGTTTTCAGAAGAGGTGCAAAACATCCTGGGATGCTGGGGGACTACGAGTTAACTTGAGTTACGAGGGGATCTGGGACAGAAGTCTGATAGATGGGTTTAACCTTAATCAGTTAAGTGTGATATTATATTCAGGTTTATCCTAAACTGGTTTTGTCTTTTTTGAAACCATTATGTGCACTGAGCTTCTGTTCTGTTACAGGTTTAAACCAGTTTCCAATCACTTGTACCAGTTTGTGTAACTTCTTTCCTTAACCTATGATGTATCTGTATGTGGCGGCGTTGTCATTTTTTCCTGAGAAATCAGGGCAATTGACTAGTTACCTTAGGTATCTGTACACGAATGCATGGAGCCTGGCAAACAAGCAGGAAGAACTGGAAGTCCTTGCACAGTCATGGAACTATGACGTGACTGGAATAACAGAGACTTGATAGGATACCTTACATGACTGGAGAACTGTCTTGGATGAGTACAAACTGTTCAGGAAGGACAGGCAGGGAAAAGAGGAGGAGGAGTCACACTTTATGTAAAAGGTCCATATGATTGATCAGAGCTCCACTATGAAAATGGAGATAGGCCTGTTGAAAGTCTCTGGGTTAGGGTCAGAGGAGAGAGCAACAAGAGTAATGCCATTGTGGGGGTCTGCTATAGAGTACTGGACCAGGAAGGAATAGTGCAGGAGGTTTTCTTCAAGCAGCTAGTGGAAGGCTGCTGATCATAGGCCCTGGTTCTCTTGGGGGACTTCAGTCACTCTGATTTCTGCTGGGAGGGCAATACTGCTGTATTGCCCTCCCAGCAGAAATCCAGAAAGTTTTTAAACAGTGTTGTGGACAACTTCTTGGTGCAATTGCTAGAGTAGTCAGCTAGGTGCCGTGCTTTTCTTGACCTGTTGCTCACAAACAGGGAAGAATTGATGGGGAAAGTAGAAGTGCAGCGGTTCCCGACCTCTGACAGCTTGTGTACCACTCATTTAAAATGATACAGCCTTAAGTACCACCAGCAAATTTTTCATACACATAGGTAACAGACTATGTATTAAAACAACATCAAAACCTTTAGTAATCATAAAACATTGTTTTATCAGTCACGGTAACCATATAAAACAATTCTAAATTGGAAAAATGAGTGTAAACTTACCCTTCCAGATATACTTTTGGGGTTGTCTTTAGTGGGAGGGGTGATCTTGATTGACTGAACACAGTATTCAGATGTCTGGTGGGGAGCTGTGGGTGTGTATATAAGGTTTGGAGCCCAGGGAGTGGGATGCCTACATGCCCTGGCAGGATGCGGGGTACTGTGGGTCAGGAGTGAGGGGCAGCAGCAGGGCTGGGGAGGTTGTGGCTTGGGAGTGACAGACAGACACACAGACAGATACACATACACACGCACGCATGCACTCACGCACACACAGCACCCAGCAGGTAAGTCTGTGGGGGGGGGGCAGGGAGAGAGGGGAGGGCTTGAGAGGCAAATTTAGGCCCCCACAGTGAGGGAGGAATGGGACAGGGGCAGGGGCCATGATGAATGGGACCCTGAGGCCAGGTTGGGTCATGGGATAGAGCCACAGGAAGCTCATCCAGGGGTCCTGGGGGAGCATGGCTCCCTGCCATTGTGCGTACCACGGGGGAGGCATGGGGGGCATGTCCCCACTGGATTTGTGAGCGGGGCACAGGTGGGCTGCCCACTGCACTGGGTTCTGTGCCCTGCTGCCTCTGGACCACGTGCCTTCTGTGTGTTTGCTGTGCCAAGTCCCCTTCCTGCCTGGCAGCCGAAGGCTTGTGGCATCGTGTGTGGCTCCAGAGGCAGTGGCAGGGGGTGCAAAGCCAAGTATACAGTGAGCAGCCTACTTCCGCCCCATGCACAAATCTGGGGGGGGAGGGGGAGGAGCACGTGCCCCCCATGGCTTCCCTGGGGTGCACACAGCAGTATGAGTCCCGTCCCCCGCCATGCACCTGGAGAGGCCCAGGCCTCCCCAAAAGGGGCTGTGTCCTTCTGTGCCAGCTCTGCCATGGGGACAGGGTGGATTGGTCCAAGGGGAGAGAACCCCTGAGGAGCAGAAGGCTGCCTGCTGGGCTCTGCGCCCAGTTGCCATTGCCTCTGGAGCCACGCGTGACACCATGTGCTTTCCACCACTGGGTGGGCAGGGGACGTAATGCAGTCAGCACATGGAAGGCACATGGTGTTGCACATGGCTCCAGAGGCAGCAGGGTGGAGAGCCCAATGCGCAGTAGGCAGCCCACCTCCACCCCATGCACAAATCTGAGGGCACGTGTCCCCCCATGCCTCCCCAGGGGGTGTGCAGTGGCAGGAGTCTACCTGCACCCATGGACAAGCTGCCTGGGCTCTGGCCATCCCATCACCCAACCCAGAGCCTCATTCACCCTAGCCCCTGTCCCTGCCCATGCTCCAATCCTTTCTTCACCATGTGGGCCTCAATCTTACCACACCCTTCCCTCTCCCACACCACTTTCCCCCAGCCCACTTACCTGCTGGGAGCTGCTACACACATAGCACCATTCCTGGCTGTGTGCAGAAGGCTGCAGCTGGGTGTCTGTGTGTGTGCGTGCCCTTCTCCCTGGCCTTCTACATACCGCTCAAAGGTCACCTGTGTACCACTGCTGGTACATATACCATGGTTTGGGAACCTCTGTAGTAGTAGATGGCAACTTGAGCATCAGCAATTACAAGATGATTGAGTTCTGGATCCTGAGGAAAGCAAGGGTGGAGAGTAGCAAAGTAAAGACCCTGTAGTCACAAAAAGCAGACTTTGACTCTCCCAGGGAACTCATGGACAGGATCCCCTGGGAAGCTACCCTGATGGGGAGAGGAGTCCAGGACAGCTGCCTGTACCTTAAGGAAGCCTCACTGAGAGTGCAGGGACAAACCATCCTGATGTGCAGGAAGACTAGCAAGTTATGGCATGCATGACACCATGTGCCTTTCACTGCTGGGTGGGCAGAGGACGCAATGCAGTCAGTACGTGGAAGGCACATAGTGTTGCACATGGCTCCAGAGGCAGCAGAGTGCAGAGCCAGAGGCAGCAGGGAGCTCTTCAGTAAACTAAATCACAAAAAGGAAGCTTATAAGAAGTGGAAAGTTGGACAAACAACTAGGGAGAAGGATAAAAGTATTGCTTGGGCATCCAGGAATTAAATAGGAAGATCAAAGCAGCTAGCAGGGGATGTGAAAGGTAACAAGAAGGGTTTTTACAAGTATGTCAGTAACAAGAGGAAAATCAGGGAAAGTGCGGGTGCCTTACTGAATGCAGGAGGCAACTGAGTGACAGAGGATGCAGAAAACGCTGAAGTAGTCAATGCTGTTTTCACCTCAGTCTTCACAGGCAAGGTCAGCTCCCAGACTACCCTACCTGGCAGCACAGTTTGGGGAGGAGCTGAGCAACCAACAGTGGTAAAAGAACGGGTTAGGGACTATTTAGAAAAGCTGGACATATACAAGTCCAATGAGCTGGATGGGATGCACCCAACGGTTGTGAGGGAGTAGTTGGCTGATGTGATTCCAGAGCTGCTAGCCATCAACTTTGAAAACTCATGGTGATCAGGAGAGGTCCTGGATAATTGAAAAATAGCAAATATTGTGCCCATATTTAAGAAAAGGAAAAAAAGAGGATCCATGAATACAAACTGGTCAGCCTTACCTCAGTCCCTGGAAAAGACTGGAAGGTAGAGGTAAAATTCAGAGTGATCTAGGCAAATTGGAGGATAGGGCCAAAAGAAATCTCATGAGGTTCATCAAGGATAAGTGCAAAGCCCTGCACTTAGGATGGAGTAATCTTATGCATTGGTACAGGCTGGAGGATGACTGGCTGGGCAGCAGCTCTGCAGAAAAAGAGTTGGGGGTTACAATGGACAATTAGCTGAACATGAACCAACAGTGTGCCCTTGTTGCCAAGAAGACTAACAGCATACTGGGCTGCATTGGTAGGTGTGTTGCCAGTAGGTCAAGGGAAGTGATTCTTCCCCTCTATTAGCACTGGTAAGGCCACATCTAGAGTACTGTGTTCAGTTTTGGGCCCCCACTACAGAAAGGATGTGGAAAAATTGGAGTCTAGAAAAGGGCAACAAAAATGGTGAGGGGGCTGGGCATGACTTCTGAGGAGAAACTGAAGAAACTGGGTTTATTTAGTCTAGAGTAGAGAAGACTAAGAAAGGATTCAGTAGCAGCCTTCAACTACATGAAGTGGGGTTTGAAAGAGGATGGAGCTAAGCTGTTCTCAGTGGTGGCAGATGACAGAACAAGGAGCAATGGTCTCTACCTGCAGCGAGGGAGGCTTAGTTTGGATGTTAGGAAGAATTTTCTCACTAGAAGGGTAGTGAAACACTGTAACAGGTTACCCAGAGAGGTTGTGGACCCTCCATCTTTGGAAGTTTTTAAGACCCAGCTAGACTAAGCCCTGACTGGGATGATCTAGTTGGGGATGGTCCTGCTTTGAGCAGGGGGTTGGACTAGATGACTTCCTGAGGTCCCTTCTAACCTTCATTTTCTATGATTCCATGTACTCTATGCCCCTTCTCTTCATACATCCATTACATCACTGTCTGCAAGTGGCCAATTTGCTTTCATTTACATTAGACTTTGTTTCTGTACTGGGGTAATTACCCTCTAGCCAACTAATGTTGGAAGTTTAGGTCTCACTGGGTATTGTATAGAGGCTACAATTTTTTTTATGTTTTTAGTAATAATTTATCAGAAGCAGGAAATCCTATTAATCACTAGGTAGCAATAGTGTATTTCTACATTTTACCTTAAAAATTTAATGTCCAATGTAGAATATCGGAGAGCTGCTTTTCATATTAGTATTACCTGAAGGAACTTGTGCCCCCTTTTTCTCCACTGAAAAAGGAAAAAAAAACCTTGCTATCTAGGAAACTAAAAGGACCGTAAGAAGAAAGAGAGAAGCTGTTTAAAAAATTCATGAAGTCAACTGTTTTTCTTCTACAGAACTGCTGAGCTGAGCACATTTTATCCGAGACAAATTCTGCTTTAGAGATACATGTGAATTAAAAAACATATCTAAGAGGCACAAATAGGTTAGAAGAGAAAAAAAGAGGATTTAACTTCCTGTATATAAATACATGAATAGCCAAATCCTACACTGTCAAAATTCACATGTGCACCAATGGGACATTTAGATATGGGAAATATATGTCTTTCTTTTAATGTTCTGCTTTATTTGTTCTCATCCTTCTCTAAAAATAGACATAGCTTTTCATTCCCCTTTTACACTGATTTCTTCAATGCCAAGGTGGTCACTCCTGGTATGCACACCTCTAAGTGAGAAGAGAATTGGAGTCTCCTGAGGAGAATCACACCCTTTTCCACCCCATCTCACAGACTAACCACTTCAAAAGTGTAGGAAGTATGAGAAAATTCAAGATACAAAAGAATCAACAAACAAAGATAAAAAGGCCCCAAAGTCTCAAGTCCCTAAAAGCACAAAACATTCAGGCATAGGTTCAAGTGTGTGGAGGCACCAAATAACACACCCCAGTGCAAACTGGTGCCAGTAGACTCTAGCTAGGAAAAGGCTTGAACCTTAAATGATACAAATGTGATGAAGAGTTGGGCATGACCTGCATCTGGGGATGGCTGTCCTACCCTGATGGCCACACTCATTTGGCCCCACGCACTGAGGTCTCTTCGGCTCCCATCTGCCCCTTGCCTGCCACATCTTGTTGTAAAGTAAATAAAAGTTTAGGAGGCATCCCTTAGAGTACCCCGAGGAGCCTTGGGTGCTTTACTTTGTCCTGCTCATCGTAAGGTTGCCTTGGGTCTGGTCCAATCTCTGTTGAGCAAGGCACTGCTCTTTTCTAATTGACCTCTCAGCCCAGTCTCTCTCCCTCCCTACTCTAGGCCCTGCCTCAGTGCCCTAGATCCCAAGCCTTGCTTTGCACCACTGCACCTGCTGTTCCTGTTTCCACCACCAGACCGGGTACTAAGCACATTAACAAAAACCATGCATTGCCAACAGCCATGCCCATGTCTCACAGGACATAAACACATAACTAAAACAATTAACCCATCGGGGTACACTCACCACAGAGAAGATCCTTCCCCATATCTACTTGATTGCACTCAGCCCCCTGGGGTATCTTATCTTTCTGAATTTTTGGGCACAGCTCCTTCCTACCACAGAGCAGAATGTCCCCTGCTTCTCGGGGTCTCTTCCTACAGAAGGATTTCTTTCTATAGCTTTCCTTTTCCTAGCTGTATCAAGGCCAGTGTACTTCCCTTGCCCTGGACTTAGTGTATATATAGTAGTAGTTTATTAACAGCTTTCAACAAAACAATAAAATGAACACTAAACAATTATATATAATAGTACATTTATATAATTCATTTTTGCTAATGAGATTACCTGTTGTACCAGTTCACACCAAATTAAAACATAGCATAGTATATGATGACATCAAAAAAGGTTAAATGAAGTTGGGAAAAATAAGACAAAGCAGGAGAATTCTATCTAATTTTGGCCCTTCTTCTTTGGGCAAAAAACACAAACACAGCTAAGATATATAAAACAGGCTCTGAATTGTTAGAGAGAATCCAGGTTGTTGTTTTTTTTTTTTTCTTTACTAGCCTAGTATTTAAACTTTCCTATTAAGGGTGAAATCTATCTTCCTCTTATTTTTTCAAAGACTAAACAAAACCACAAAAAGTGATTTAAGTCATCTATCACATTCTTCCCATAAGAACATATTCTGTTCAGATATGGGGTCTGAGACCCCCTGCTCAGATCTCAGATGACAACTGCAGATCTCATTAGAGGGAATCTCTGTCTAGAAAGGCCTCTCATTTGTAGTTTCACACCACAGATGAGTAGGTTTCTAGGCCAAAAGACTATTTTATTAATCTTAAAAAGGGGAAGTTAGAGACAGTCTCCCTGCCAGCATATCTGTCTGCAGGCTGGCATCTTTAATTCTTAAATGTATGTCTTGTTTTAAATAGAGGGGACATTGTGGGTCAGTGACCCTCAGGACATTTCCTAGGCCATGTCTCTGGAGAAGAATATACATAGTATTTAAACAAGGGTTTATTTGGAAAAAGAGGGGCTTCTATTATGCCTTTCTTAGGGAAACTAGTAGGCATACAATATCTAATTACATCCAGTAGTTTGGAGTTCTTAACTGCGCTAAGGTCCACACATTTGTAAGTCTGGCTTCAATATGCATGAACTTCCCCACCTCCCTCCCATGATAGAATTAGATAAAAACCACCTTAAAAAGTAATTAGAAATCTTTTAAGTTTTGGGGTGGACCATAGAGTCAGCATCCCAAAGTTCTGCTTCGTACAGTAAAATGGACTATAACTTATATCTATATACCGTTAGTGCTTCCAGAACTGTTCTTCTGACCCTTTTATTTTAAAATGATAAAACTCCACTCAAGCCTTCTTTTGCACTAGTGTTTATATTTCAGGATGCTGCTTCCAGCTCAGATTTCTGCTACAATAGGTACTTACAGGAAGACAGCACCTCTAGTTTCTTTTGCTATAAAAACCAAACTTTTCCCCTCCTCCTGTTCCCAAAAAACAAAACCTTGCCTTTAGATGTGTTGACTTTCAAACTTTTTGAGGGGCAGTGCTGCTGAAAAGCATCTAATAAACTTTGGAAGCCTATTTGGGATAGTGACATTATTAAAGTGTCATTTGTATAAAGCAAGACAGGGGATAGGGTCATTCAGTGCCATGGGGGCACAAAACTGATTCCCTGTTAGCACCTCTTTTAGTTTGTTCAGGAATACGTTTAAACATAGTGGATTAAGTAAACATCCTTGTTGTACCCCTTTCTTAGTTGGAAAACTACAGGGCAAGGCACTGTTAATTCCATAACCCATCTTATATTCTGTACTTGAACAGTAACTACCAATTAATTGTAAGAAAGCTATATTAATTGATGTGATTCCCAGTTTTTTCCACAATTGCAACCTATCTATGAATCCAGAGGTCCTTTTTAGATCTATGAAAGGATTTTACCTTTTTACATATTTAGATGCTAAATAGTGTAACACTAAGCAATGGTCCATGCAAAACGAACTTTTTTTTTAAAAAACCAGCCTGCTCTTCTCCCAAAATATTATTTTCAGAAATCTGTGTTTGGAGATGAAAAGGTAAATGTGTCCCAAATATTTTGTCAAGAATTCATCTAAGACTAACCTATATGCAATAAGACACAGGTCTCTCTCATCTCTGTTTTGAAAAATTGGAACTTACATTTTCATTCCAGTGCTTTGGATAAATGCTTTCTAAAATAATTATACTATTTTTTTAAACAACTTTGGACACCACCAGTCAAAACATTCTTTGAAGATTTGTTGGGGAAGAAAGTCCATACTTTTAGGGGCCTTACTATTTCTCATTATGAGTATATATGATATTACTTGAGATTCGGAGGTGAGATAATGATCTACTTGTAGCTTAACAGATACAATTGTCTTCAGTGAGAAGCCACCATTTCCTGTACCATATTTGAGTAAGTTGCTAAACTTACATTTAAAAAACAAAACCTGTGTGTCTTCAGAAGTAAACGCATACAAAATTAAGCTAGAATTTTTCCCTTTGGCTACAAATTGCCAAAAAAAAAGTTGGTTATCATTATGTTTTCTAGTGGCTACCAGTTTCTCCAGGAGCCTCATTTGATATGGTTGCCTCCTTCTGTTTATTATTTTTTTGTACTCAATTTTAATCTTGTTGATCTGTTGGAAGCTAGAACAATCATTTTTATACTTTTATTCCTCTGAGGCATCTTGTAAAACATCTTTAGCTTTAGAGCAGTTCTCACTGCTTCTAACATTGCCTATTCCCAACAAAGTTGTTCTTTTTTGTGAATGCATTTTCTAACTGTTGGACAATAGCTTCATATTGACTAATTACTTCTTGGAGTTCTTGTACTTTTAGAATATGAGATAAGTGAGAAAGTATTTCTTAGTAGAGAAGACATTTCTTTTGTAACTCATTATTCCATTGAAGTCTATTTTTATTGCTTTTTCTAATCAAGGGGTGAGTTGTACTTTTTGGGGGAATGGGTCCCTGTTTTCCATACATGGTTAAATTTCAAATGATTTATACTTATACCATGTATGTAGTCCTATTAATAAGTCATCTATCATTACTGCTCCTTTAGTTGTAACAAATGCAAATGGTCTATCTTTATCAGTTTGTCCATTATACATTCTGAAATTCTCTTTTTCGGTGAATTTCAAGAGACATCACCCTCCTTCATTTTGTTTCTTATCATACAAGGTTTCTGGGGGAATTAATTATGACATTTTTATTAAAGTGGCTGTCAATACCACTAATTCTAGTATTTGAATTGCCTATTATTGTTTCTGATACTGGAAATGTATTTTGGATCATCTCAAGCACATAATAATGATTCCCATTTCAAAATTGCATTGATCTTGATATGAATGGTGGGAAATAAACATTACTAAGAATCAAGCGAGGCCTACCACAAAATTTAACAAGGACTTCTAGTAGATGGTTAGAGTCTATTTCAGTGTCTAATTCCTCACTCCTTATTGAAAACTCAGTATGTGTATCCCTGACTCTTCCCTTCCAGTCACCTGCTCCTTGGAACCAAGCCTAGGAATTTTCTATTACTGAATGTGCAGGCTGGCTTCTCCACCGCACAACCCCTTACTCACAGCTCTGTGGCCAGCTGCTCCCAATCAAGCACCCTTTACCTTCTCTTGCAGCAAGCACAGTTCCTTCACCAGCTACCCTTTACAAAGTCTTGCAGGCCTTTAGCTCTGCTGCTTGACTCTACTCTAGGTTGCAAAGATTACTCACTTGCCTACTTATCAGCAGCCTGTGCAGTTCTGCTACAGCTACATTTTTATCCACTTCCTGGAGTCCAGCCCCTCATAGGCTACCCCTACTCACCCTCTTGCTCCAGGTAGGTGGTCTGAGTTTCTCTTCAGCTTTGAAGCTACTACTCCTTGTTCTCTCTTGGCTACCTATTTCTTTCTATTGGTCCTTAATCAACTCTCTTCCTCTTGAAGTAACAGGGGTTCAGGCAATAGCCTTTTACCATCAACTCAAAAAAACAAGTAAAAAAGGGCAAACATAATGATATTAAGTCACAGTTTTGGCATCCAAACAGCCTTAGCTGGGTGAGAATAACACCATTTAACAGTAGTGTAACGACAGGTGGGCAACCAGGGCACCAGACCCAGGAGCCACTTTTAATGGGTGCAAGAATTGGGACTATTGCTGCCTCTGGCCCAGCCATCACTGCCACCCAGTGCACAGAAACTTCTTGTTACACCTCTCTCATGCAGTAATGATACAACTATGATGACCATATTTTTATAGTAATAGTTCCAGAATAGATTAAACTCATGTTTAAAGACTCCCCCCCACCCCTTTTTCCTCATAGTGTTACTGCAGAGTCCAGACTATGACATTTCCTGAATTTGTGATGCTTACTTTGAAACTGTGATCATAAGTCTAATGTGACTTACTTTAAATTGTTTTATGTGCCTTGTTGTTATTCTTGTTTGGGGGAATGTTATTTTGTTAAAAATCTTGTGCACAAATGTAAACAAGAATTCCAGAGAATGGTAACGTTAAGTATATGAAAAATACATAGCAACCAAAAAAAACCCAGCACGTACTGAATATTTTAATGAGATAATAAGGATGGAAATCTTACATAATGTGTATATATTGGCTACATACAGATGTTCCGTTTGTGCTGAGAGAAAAATGTTTCTCCTTGCACAAACAGAAGCCGTACAGATGTTCAAGAGATTTATTTTGAAAAAGAACTCTATTCTGCTCTGGGGTGAGACAGGCTTCCAAGCCATGGTGGAAAGGGTCTGAATCTTCCTGTTGTAACAAAATGCCCCCACATTTCTAATCCAGGCTGACCCAAAATAGTATAGGGTAAGACGGACTGCCGTACCTTAGCAACAATACTCCCAGAGTCTTGCAAGGGTGGCTGAGTGCTCCCCCTCTCCACATGCTTGAGCCTAGAGGACTACAAAAAGCAGGGGCTAGAGGAAACAGGACGGTTCCTACCATGGGAGAATGCCCCCCCTCCCCCCATCCCATTGATCAACTGATCAGTAGGGTGGGAAAAACTGGCTTTTTCCTGGGTCTGGACCCATCTGCAGGTCTGTGGCAGATGCTGCTCTTCAGAGACTGCCAGTTGTCACTTGACAACTGTTCCCTTCCCTAAGAGTGAGGATGACCCAGGCAACAACCATCCAATAACCACTAGCTGAATAGATCACCTATAAAGCTCTCCAGCCATGGAGTTGGAGTACACCTACTTTACAGGTCCTGGGCTATTTTTTTACTGGTAAGAATTTCTGGTAGAAATTAGCATCTGTTTACAGCTACTGTATTTCTGCCATGCTATGACCTTGGGTGTCCTTCATTAATAATGAACTTGTTGTTCCGTTAGTTTCAAAATCAGTTTGTGCTTATTGAAGCTTTAAAAATTGTTTCTGTTGGCCAGAAGCTCTTAAGTAGTAGGATGTGATACAATGTCATTTGTGCCTACAGCTCTTAGTGCTTTTTTCCTGTTATTTCAGATGAATGCTCACTTAACAATGGTGGTTGCAGCCACCAGTGTTCGGTGGTTCCTGGAGGAAGAATTGTGTGTTCCTGCCCTTTAGGACTGTATCTGAATCCAGACAACAAAACGTGTGAAATTGTAGATTATTGTACGAAGCACTTGAAATGTAGTCAAGTGTGTGAACAGCATAAAAATACTGTCAAGTGTTCCTGTTATGATGGCTGGAAGCTTAGTAAGGATGGAGAAAGTTGCACTAGTGTTGGTAAGATGAAATTTTGAATTTCTTCCTTATTTGGGGGGGGGTGTATGTATATATATATATATATGATATCTAACAGCAAGAGGGTTTTTTGTCTTAATTAAAGATTAAATCACAGATCTGTAGCACTGGAAGGGCCTCAAGAAATCATGTAGTCCAACTTCCTGCTCTAAGGCCAGGGCAAACTCATGAACCATAAACCCTGGGATATGAGATGGCATAATCAAGGTTAATTCCAAATGGTGTTTAATAGAGATTTATTTTAAATTTTAAACAAACAATGCATTATATTTGATTTATGTCAGTGATTTTCAACTATTGTGCTATAGCCCTTTTGGGATCCTGTGAGATTCTTTTAAGGGTGTTGTGGGGTATCGTGCAATATTAGCAGCTGGGTGCAGAAACACTTACATATTCTTCACAAAATAAATGTGAGATTTCAAATAGAAATAGATGGTGTCAAAAACATTCAGACCTGTTGTGGTCTTTCTGAGTGCAGAAGATTTAATCTATTATTTTTCTGTAGTTAAGAACTGTAGTTAAGAGCTGAGATTTTCCAAAAGGTGCCTTGAGTGTGGCGAGAAATGCCTTGGGTATAAAGAGATTGAAAACTACTAGTTAATGTAATAATGGGTTTCCCATATTATTTGAAGCAAATTCCAGGATGGTTTTTGAATATGTAACTGTTCTATATGTAAGATAATTTTCTTAAAACTGAAATTTAAAAAAAAGGCGGTCTTGAAAAAATTAAGCAAATAATATCCCTATATTTTGGTCCATGCACAGTGTTTGAACAGTACAAGTCAGAAACTTGTCAAAAGCTGGCCTGTCTGATGTGTAGGTGTATATAAGTGATAGAAAGCCAACTCCTGTGGCAATTTCCCCTTCACTCCTGATCTAAGCAACATTAATAATGGAAAGTAGTGCATCTATATTCAGCCTATATTGGCTTATTGTCCCTAACTGGTATAATTAAAAGGATGCCTTGTTACTCAGAGACTTGCAGCCAGCTCGCTGATTTACAGGGTTGCTGACTCAAGAAAATGTATTTTTTACTGACAATCTGAAAACATTTTACAGACAAACTTTTTTTTTTCACTGACATGTTTTTACTAACATGTTTTACATAATGTAAATGTAACTGTTTTGCCAGATCTAGGACAAGAGGCAAGTTCAAGCCATCGTAAAAAAAAAAAAAAAAAGGTTTTGCTGCCTGTAAAAAGTTTGCAGGTTATCAGTAAAACAAAAACAAGTTTTGGGTTGACAACCCTACTTTACTTCAGCACTAGTTTTGCATTGTGCTGCCCCCACCTCATGGTTTTCCTACCCACCACCACACTATGGTACCCCCAAGTGTACCTGGCACCATGCTTCCCCCTCCAGCCCATACCCCAATCTTACTTCCCACTGCTCCACTGCAACTGACCTAGCAAGTACCCCCAAAGATGGACGATTGTCTGCCTACCGGCAATATTACCGGCAGATGATAGGCTGTACCAGCAACTGCATATGGCTGAGAGTTGGGAAAAGAGCCAGGAAGCCCAGAGAAGAACTTCCTTCCAGGTGCTGCGTCCCATTTGGACATCAGGCGGCAGGCACTACAGTGATCTGTCTTTGCTTCAGCAATGTGTCCAGCTTCATTTTGGACCATGTAGCTTCAATCAGACAGTTTTACAGAGCTCATTTTGCAGAGCTGTTTTGGCTTCAGGTTTTTATGGATGGAATGATTGGTTTATGGAATTTAGAGACAGGCAATTTTAGCCTGATTATTTATAGTGTGTCCATGAATTTATGGAAGGTTGGAAATCCTGTCTACTTCAGATTTCAGTAGTAAATAGAATCAGTGACATTTTACAGTAGGTATCATCTCTTCTATATAAACAAACTTGTACTGTTTTTCTATTATTTATTATGTATGTTCAAGTTGTACCCAGATGACAAAGTCAGAAGGATATGAGCCTCTTTTAATTATTTCCAGTGGAAATACATAGAGAAAACAATAGGCTCTGCTTACAGTAGCATGGAGATAAGACTGATTGAGATATGTAGTGAATCCCACTTACAGTAGCATGGAGATAAGACTGATTGAGGGATGTAGTGAATCCCCCCTGCCAATTCTGAGTTGTTACCTATTGGTGATTTTTGTACTGTTTTGTCAATTCTAGGTTTAAATACCTCATATAGTGGTGCTTCTGGGACTTGAATGACTTTTCACAATTCAAAAGACTTCACCATTAATTATTTTCCATTGCTTTTTTCTCAAATATATCTCATGTAGATTTCCTGAGACAATGAGCTAGAATTAAATGCTATGAATCCATGACCATCTCCACCCCCCATTACTTGTGGCTGCCTATGTTGTCTGTCACAGGGTAGCAGGCAGGGGAGGGTTAACTTGCCATCCTAGCCCCTACCATGACCACTGCTGGGCTGCTCCTCTTCTCTCAGCAGTGGTGATGTCAACCACCAATAATCATGGAAAGGTGGGTGTGGGTAGTAGTGAGCAGCGATTTTGGGGTCTGGCAGATAAGGGAGGGCAGGGGGTCCAATCTGGGCCAGCAGGGAAGTGGGGGTGGGTGGGATGCTTACAGCAAGGTGTAACATAGTGTGGCTACATGTTAATGTAACATGAGCTGGGTAACTTGGATCAGAGATAATCCTGCCCTGGAGTTGCATAACTTTGAGCTGCCTAATGAGAGCTTAAAAATGGTTTCAGGTGTTAATGTGTCGACAATCCAGGGGTTAAGATTTCCAAGAGCTGCCCAAAACTACCATGTTAGAAGGCCCTTAGGATGATTCCCATTGTTATCTGTTGACCAGCGGTGTTGGTGTGATCTTCAAAATTTTAGACTCACTATACACATTATTTGACCTTTTAAATATATCATGTGTATCACTCTCTTCCATTCTGCTTACTTAAAGCACAATTTATTACTATTAGATCAGAAATATGTATCCCTTAGTTATGTTATAGCTAACAATGCTAGACTTAAAGAATAAATCTTATATTCCCAGTGGTTCTTTATATTTGAATTGTATTTTATGATTCATTTATGAAGCTACTTAGCCTTATTTCCAAAAGCTCTGAGCTAGTATACTTAATTCTATTGCATTGGTTGCTCTTCTAATATTAAACATTCTTATCAGGTTAAAGATATAAAACATTTCAGGGAAAATCATCTTGAAAGCATTGTATATATCATATTTACTCAAAAATTAGGCAACCCTGAATATGAGATAACCCCCTCCCCAAAAATGAGATTCTAAACATGGAAAATTTATAAAATTGTCTTAATTTTCCAGGTATAAAATCAATTTATTGGAGATTTCCCTTGAATTTGTCTCCTTCCCACTGCTACAGCAGGAAAAATAAACCTGGGGGCATCAGATGGCCTCCTTGTCCTATGTTTCCTCAATCCCTTCCCCGCTGCCGCCTTCTACCTCCCCCTCACTCTCAGACCTTGCTCTTCCTGAGTACATGGAAGTGAGGGGCAAATCTGAAAACACTTGCGGTGTCTACCATGCATTAATGTGCTTTGCCTATTGTGCATTAAATTTAGTGCCTCCAATATGCAGTACCAAATAAATGCACATTCAGCTGCCCTAATGCACAGTACTAAAAGTGCACATTTTTAAAGTCAGACAAGGTTTCTTGGGTGAATCTGATATCTTTTATTAGACCAACCCAAATAGTTGGAAAATAATTATTAAGCAAGCTTTCAGGTTCAAAAACCCTTCGTCAGGCTAAGGAAGTTTCAGCAGTTGGTATGTGCTCTTCCTGGATGGAATGAAAAGTAAAGAAGCCAGCGGCTAGGCTGGTATGCATACAGGACAGGTAGTCAGTGAAAATGTAGATTGAGGAGTCAGTGGGTGAGAGACAGGCTGGGGGGGGGGGGGAGAGAGTGACACTTAATGTGCAGTTTCCTTATTTACGTTGCATTAGCATAACTGCATGATTTTTTACATGGCACTTTAATGTGCAGTAAAATAGGCTACTGCACATTAAAGCATGCATGTAGACATGCCCACTGACTTTGAAATAAACATGTCTGTAGTAATCTACATGTAGGCAAATTACTGTGGGTACCCAAAGACTTAGTCCATTCAAAATTGATGCACTTTGCCTTTTTTGAAACTGCTGTAAGTTTTAGCACAGGTACTCCATAAACACCTTTTAAATAGCACCTTTCTACCTACTTAAATATAGAACAAAATATGCAATATTAGTCCAGAAAAGCTCATGATTTACCATATTCATCTCATGGAGGGCAGGGCCATGCTAATCACATATGACAGCCTGAAAGAAGGGTCAACAGAGGGATACTGAGTGAACTATTTGGGGCCCTGTTTGGTGATGTTTGTCAGACATTTAAGGCTGGTGAAGAAATCAGAATCACTGGAAATGAGAAAGAAAGGCACACTGTGGGCATGTCTACATGTTTATTATTGTGACCTATTATGGTGCATTAAGTTTAGTACCTATAATTACAGTACTAACTTAATGCACTGTAATCGGCATTACTGCTCTTTAGCACCAGTGCATGCATTTTTTGTGACACTAATGCACAGTAGGTTAGTTCTACAGTAGACTAATAGCACAGGTTTTTCCTGCTGCAGTAATGTGCAGTAGAATTAGTCTACTGCACTTGTAGCATCTTGTGTAAATTTGTCCAATGATCATTTAGAAGAAGTTAAAATGTATTCAATGTAGTGGCTTACCATGACTTGAAAAAGAGTTGGTGCTGTGAGGGACTGAGCACAATGGGCACTAGCATTTATCTTATTCAGATGGGTTGCAATAATCTGCCCTTGTGGTATGTTCCTGTCATTATGTTTGTTCAATACCAGAGTCATGTGTTTTGTAGTCATTCTCAGAATTGGCAGCATTTAATCGACTTCATGATTGGCTTCCATTACTGAGGACATACTGTTTTTGGAAGCAGTTTAATTATAGACAATGTATTTAATGAAGTTTCCTTGAATGGAAATGTAAAATGAGGAGCTTTTACCCCCATGCTGATTGGGGGGGGGGGGAGGGGGGACTTATATTCACATGAATGTGGTATATAAAATGTAAAACTAAAAAAAAAGAAAAAAAAAAAAAAAGAAACCAGCATTGAAAGCCAGGGATTAGAATGTTATATTTCAATAATAAAAACAAACAAATACATTATACCGCCATATTTAGAAAAAGTGAAAATGCAAAATAACTTTACTCTCTTTTGCACTCTTAATTCTAGAGGTTCACTGACATATTGGTACCATATTGGATCAGCACTGATAAAAGGAAAATTAACATTATTGGCTATCAGCTTTTTCTGGCTGGTGTAACCGATAATGTACTGATAAATATAATATGCTTTGTGGCCAGAGCTGCCAGATATCACGTGCATATATGCAGCTGCACGTGGCCAGGAATGCAGCCCAGTAGCATACAGAACAGTGCCCTACAGCTAAGCCTGTGGAGGGGAAAGGGCATGGGGATGGAAGGGGAATCGGGGTGCAGATTGAGGGCGTCACGGTGAGGGAAGAGGTAGGGTAGGGGCTGGAGCTGGGGCTAGGGATGCTGCCCAGTCAGTGTGGTGAATGGGACCCTGGGGCCAGGGTGGGGAGTGGGATGGAGCCACGGGTGGCTCATCCAGGGGGAATGGCAGGGATGGGGAGAGCAGCATAAATAAATGCTTCCCCCCCCAGGGGGAGAATGTGCCACCCCAGATTTGTGCATGGGTCAGAGGTGGGCTGCCTGCTGTGGTCTCAAGGCTGTCCACCCTGCTGCCTTTTGCCCTGGGAGCTGCATGCCTGTCAGGCATCCCCTGCCTGCCTGGTGACAGTGGGGGCAGCAAGTTGTGCTTCCCGCCGCCAGGGGGACTGGGGACACGCTGCAGCCAGTGCACAGCTCCTGGGGCAAAAGGCAGCATGGTGAAAAGCTCCAAGCCTGCAGCAGACAGCGTGCAGCCACCCTTGCCCTGCTCGGTTTCACTCCTAAAAGCATCCCCACACTTATAAATGCTGGTGGTAGTACTAGAATTAAAGCTCATTTGACAAACTTGAGTTCAAGTGCTGCTGCTTCCCTATTTAAGCACCAGGACACTGATCCCCTGGATGAGCTGCCTATGGCTCTGTCCCACTCCCCACCTTGGCACCCTATTCACTACCCTGGCTGGGCAGCACTCAGTTCCATGTTCTGCCCCACTTCCTCCCTCACTGCGGGGGACCTCGATCTACTCCCCCCATGAACCTTCCATCCCCCATTCTCCTTCTCCTCCACAGACTTATCTGCAGGGTGCTGCTCTGCACGCTGCCAGGCTGTGCCCCTGTAAACTGGTTATTGGATCAGTATTGGCCAATATGCTTGGTGAATAATTGGCTATCAGTATCAGTCAAGAAAAGCTCTATCAGAGCATCCCTACTTAATTCTTTATCCCATCAAAACTTTTCCTAGATCCATGAGACAATCTGAAACATCTGATTCACACTCACCATGTTTGACGAAGGCCCACAATCCAAGGTTCTTCTTCAGGGTTGTCAAAGTCCTTTGTAAGTGTAGTATTTGTCGTGTTAGAATTTTTTTCATCAATGGAATTGGAGCATTTTATACTAGCTAATGATCTGGCCCACTTTTTTTTTCAATTTACAGCAATCTTTCATCCTTTCCCTGTCTGTCTGTCTGTCTGTCTGTCTGTCTGTCTGTCTAGACACACTCTGTATTTTCTGGTTTTCAGCATGCTCTGGAACAAAATATGCATTTTGTGTTTGAAAGGCAGAACAAAAAAAAGATTTTTCCTAATAGTAAGTAACTTAATAGCAGCAGCTAGGTCACTGAGCCTGATTCCTGTTCTGTTCCCTGTGAGTGTCATGCAGATGTTATGTTTGCTCTTGCCCGGTAATTCACAGAAGCTGCTTTTATATTGTTTGTATATATTCTGCATTACAAAATCCAGAAGCTGTTGGGGCGGAAGGAAGGGAAAGTGTGCTTTGTTTGCAAGATTATATGGTAGTTATAAATAAACAATTGCACATGATGAGATCCATATAATTTTTAGATGGACCAAAAAAAGTCATAGCCTTTTTTGCAGTTCTGTCCATCTCCAGGAGTACTGAAATTCGTCTTTTGAGAATACAGTACACCTATTGGGATAAATGTATTCCTAGTATAATTGCATTGATTTTAAACTGCCTTGAATCAGGCATCAGACTGGTGAATCATACTAGGGAGTGAACAGTAATAACCAGTTTTCCAGTGAAAATGAAATTTTGCTGAGGAAAATTATTACCATGCCCTGAAACAAAGTTTTCTACTATCTAGAATATCACTTTTGATTTGAAGTCAAACACTTCAATAGTATATAGTTATAACACTACTTAAAGTAATTATGCAGCACTTTACTTTTTAAGAGCACTGTAAAAACACTTACCTGATTGTCCATCAAAAAATTTAATATGAATTTGAATAGTGCAAATACATTAATTCAGTTCAGTTCGTTATTCTTGATGGGGTACTTGGTGGGTGAGAATTTAATTCCTGCCAGTAGGTAGTTTGCCAGAGAAATAGTATACAATATAGAATAATAGATTAATTAAATCATTATAATAAGTTAGTGGGAGTCTTTTTTTTTTTTTCCCTTTTCTTGTTATTTTCTATTTCCCTGTCCCTTTTCAGTTCCACCTTTGACTCTCTCTCAATTTTCTTCATCTCCCATTTCTGCTTGCATTCCCTTTTATTCCCTTTCCCCTCACCCTTTCTATGTTTCTTCACTTTGAACGTCCCTCTTTTTATCTCTCCTCATTTTCTTTACCGGTCTACAGCATGTATTGTTACTTTTCCAAAAATTGTGAACCAGGAGCAGAAGAGGAGAGCACTGACCCCAATGTATCTGAGGAAACAGTTCAGTGATGACTTCCCAAAGAAGAAATGTTCTATTCATTTTAAATTTCTATTTATTGAATTAATGTATGCTACCAATTCAATATAGAATGTTGATTATATAATTTTTCAACCTTATTCCCTGGTGGAATACCTCTGAACAACAATTATTATTATATTGTATTTGCAATAAACCTTTTAGAAAATGAGTAGGGGAAAGAAACTCATTTTTTGAAAGACACTTTTAATGTTATATTTATATTTAGTCTTTTAGAGTCCAGTCAGGAAAAGGCAATTGACTGAATTTTCAGTATATTCTTTTCTTAAAAATAGGCATTAATTTGGTTAAAAAATGTAATTTGTTAGAATATTCAGAGATAGATTTTAGTACTGTAATTCAGGAATTCTGCATAATGGGAGAGTATTTTTTTGTAATGTTCAGTTCAACTATTTATCAACATATGGTGCCAAGTTTATTGAGGTGTGTTTAGAATGGACACAATGCAAGTTAACAAATTAATATGTTAATACACATACAATTAAGATTTGGTTATACTGATATTTCATTTTATAACACCTCCAAAAACAAACATCAGACTTAAAATGTACCAGGAAAAAATGAACTTCCCCCCCCTAACATATTGATATATATACATATATTTATTAGTATGTTGTTTAGCCCAATTTAACATACCTGATGATATTATATTTGGCTCATTATGGTGCATAATTACCTGTGACACTTTGTCATGTATGTTGAAACATACGAACATCACATAACCTTAAGAATGGTTAAATGAACCATTAGGAAAATATAAGTTATATATTGTATGAAAATCATATTATATATTATTATTCATATTTTAGAAACATAAATTAGAGCCACAGAGCTATTTTGAGCCTTATTTTTTAAGCACTCTTACTCTTATTATGGCAAAACCATTATGTCAGTGTAGTTAAAGCAATATTCTGGTTTTCACTTAATGTAGGAGTTCAACCTGGAAAACTGAAAATCTCTAATGAATTTTTAATAGGTAAGCTCTCGGGTAAAGTGGCTGGGTACAGCTTGTATTTTTGAGGGAGTCAAAAGAAAATTGATTAATTGTCTCCACATCAAAATATGGCCAAGTCTAGTACATTTCTCTTACTTGTATAATCGGTTCCCTTTAGCTTAAAAATTACCATTTACTTGATTCCAAGATAAGGTTTTTTCCCCCATTTCCCCCATTTTTCATGGGAGGGGGAAGATCCTCATCTTAGAATTGAGTACAAGGTGGTGTGGGGAGGGGCGGGGGGCAGACATAATAGTTCTGCGTAATAAGCTCTGGGCCAGAGCTACAGCTGCTGCCTACCCCACCACTGTCTTTGTACTTTGCTATCTCCTGTCTGCAGCCTCTTCCCCCATACCCTGCCCCATCAGCCCTGCTCCCCACCTGCCCTTCTCCCTCCCCCCTCACCCATTGTCCTTCCTTTGGCACCAGCGGGCTTTGTCCCCACTGCAGCCTGGGACACAGAGCTGGCATGACTGCTGTGGGGCTTAACTGGAGCTATGCTCTGTGCCCAAGGCTACAGCAGGATGAAGCCTGCTGGCTGGGGCCAAAACAAAAATGAAGGCAAGGGGTGGAGCAGGGTGGGGAAGGAAGGCAGGGAACAGAGGTTGTAGGGGGAAGGAAGAAGGTGGGAAGCAGAAGCTTTGCAGGGGAAGGTGAAAGGAAGTCAGGAGGCTGCAGGGGGAAGGCACAAAGCGGGAAAATGGTGTGGGGGGGATAGATGGCAGGGGGTGAGTTACTTGACTTTACCACACCACCTGCTCTCCCACTCTGCCTACTCCCCTTCAACAGTGTTGTGGGATGAATTTAAGATGCCCCTCCAAAAATTAGATTATCTACATGGAAAAATATTACAAATGTATACATTTTCCATGTAGAGAATCTGATTATGAGGGTCATCTTAAAATCAGGATCATGCTGGATTTGGGAAACGAGGTATAAGCAATAAAAAATAATAGTAGTACTGTACTATGATAATGCATAGCATATATTTGCAGGGTAATATGCAGTTGTTCGATTATTTTGTTAATTAACAAAAAGCATTAAAATTTGCATTCATAACATAATCATAACTGAATTCTTAGGCAATGCAATTAGCTAACAAAAAACGAGATTTATGATGTCCTGGGTATTCCAATCAGTAGTTGCTGCTTTACTGGAGATTAGAAGAGCTCTATTAAACTGGTCACCTAGTGCCAGTCTGATGTTTTTTAAGCAACTACTGATGTAGATTCTTTTTTTTTTTCCATTAGATGATTTGGTCAACTGAAGTTTAGAATTTTAAATAATAGGCTCTGAAAAAAAAATCTGTTATTTTGACAAATATTGCGGTCTTTGTGAAAAAGTGAAGCTGGCCCTAAAGGAGATACTTTTCTGTATGAAAGGAAGCATTGCTCTTTTAGAAATCCTATTTAATTGAGTACAAGTCATTTCTGAAGCCGTATGCATAATGATTAGCTCTCAGAGAACAAAAAGAAAATAATGTTTTTGAAAAAGAGAATTTAAAAGTTTTCTTTGCAAAATTTTGACCAGCTCTATTTCTGAACATGCTAGGAGAATAGTACAATATTGCCAATTGTTACGTACCCCCTGTAATATGTTCTACATCCAAAGTGGAACTCTAATGTAGTTGCAGAAAATATTTTTTTTATTTCTTATGTTATAAAAGAAAATCTTCAAAAAAAGGAACATCTGCTTTTCAAAAAAGAAGGGTATCTGTGAAAGCGTTCTTTCATTAAAGTGAAGCTCCTGAGCTGACTGGGCAGTTTCAGTTTCTTTGATCTTGGCAGTTTTGCAACTTTCCTGATTCTAAAAAAAAAAAAAAAAAAGGGGGGAATTAAAAGGATAAAGCCAAAGTATTGTTGGTGTTAAGGATGTGCATGTAACATACTTAACATAAATCCATGGCAGCAATGAAATAAAAAGTTAAGCCTACAGTTCTTTGTGTTTGTGAGCTTGGTTAAGGCATGTGTTGTTGAAACCTTAAAGTTTTATTTCCTTGCTTCTGTGGTTTGTTGTTACATATGTTATTTAAGTTCTTTAACTTACACACACGTTACTTTTGTATTAAGCTCACTGCAAAACATTTTAAAAACAGATATCCATTAGAACAATACTAGGTAACCTTAAAAGATTAGAAAATAATAGTTATCTAAAGTGTCATTAAGTGTGATAGTTGAAAATATTTTTTTTTTAGACATCAATCCTGAAAGTCCTTAAAAGACTATTTCTTTAAAAACTCTCATCTGTAAGATCGTTTTTGTACTGGGATTGTGGACCACAGACTAATTGATGAGTCAAATATTTCTGTTTTTATTATTTCATTACCACTTAAAGTGATTAAAGCAATTGAAGTTTCCCTTCAATTGTTTTCCAGTGAACAGAAGTCTAATGGCTTGAAATACATATATTTGAGAAACTTACTCCTTAAAGAAAAAAAAAATTTAACGTGACCTACAAGTTCTTTTTAATCAAAATTCCTCTAACAAAGTATTATTGTTTATTCTTATTTAAATCTGTGTATCAACAAGTTTATGGGGAAAAGTTACCCTTCATAACTTTATTTTTAATGTGTAATCTAATTTTACTTTTTAGATCCATTTGATGCTTTCATAATTTTTTCCATCCGGCATGAGATCAGAAAAATTGATCTTCACAAGCGAGACTACAGCCTCTTAGTTCCTGGTTTAAGAAACACAATAGCACTTGACTTTCATTTCAGTCAGAGTTTACTGTACTGGACTGATGTGGTGGAGGATAAAATTTACCGAGGCAAGCTGTCTGAAAATGGAGGTATGAATTTAACTTTTGAATCAATTTATGTGGCCTTTTAGAAAAGCATGTCAACCAAAACAATGCAGTCCTACAATGTTAAACCAGCTAGAATCAAATTGAACTGTTATTTTCACAAATTGTTAAACAAACAGAACCTAACATGAATATCCGTTCTAGACATAGACCTACAAAAGCACAATACAGTAATATGAAACTAGAGAAGTATTCTACTCATGGTACACATTTCCCGTAAGAGTAGACTATAGTATTAATAGAATGGAAAGATTACAAATCTTGGACATTTTCCAAACAGGCCAAATTGCAATACCCATTTCCCAAACAATGAGTGTAACTGCACTTTTCCCTACCTTCACTCTGATTTTGTTTGTTTTGCCTTTTGTTTGCTGTTTTTTTTTAAGCTGTCCCAACGTTTACAGAGTATTTAATATTTTTGTAATGAAACACATAATTGTATTGTAGAAATCATAAAAGGAAAGAGAAAAGGGAGATGCAGCCTCTGCTCAGAGGTATAAGTAGGGCTTTGACACCCTGTAGATCATAAGAAATTCTTCAGGGCTTGACACTCAAAGGCAACTAAAGTTTTTTTTAACATCCACATGGAAAAGCATCTATCACTTACCCTGCTCTTTTCAAATTTAGATGGATGGAGGTTTGAACATTCTTCACCCTAATAACACTTGAAAGCAACTTCTTGTTCCACTTCATCCTGCCTCAGTTTATCCCCATATACAATGATCTAGTATACTAGTTTGCTTCTGCTAAAATGATCAGTAGTGAAAGTTTGCTGAAGCTTTATCTCCATTATGTGAAACTGAATAGTTCTCATTTTATTCATAGTATTATAGATTTCATAGAGGTTAGGGCTGGAAGGAACTTTGCAAGATCATTGGGTCCAGACCCCTGACCAAGGGGCAGAACGTCAGCTGGGGTCAAATGATCCCAGCAAGCTAGGCATCCAAGTGTTTTTGAAAAAAGTTTTTCCTTATGTCCAGTCTAAAATGGTTTTCCTGGAGTTTGTGACCCTTGGACATTGTCTTCCCATGGGGTGCCCTGGTGAACAGATGTTCTCACAGTTCCTGATGCAGACCTCTTATAGACTGCCACCAAGTTACCCCTGAGCCTATGCTTTTTCAGGCTGAAGAGTCCCATGACTCTCAGCCTCTCCTCATAAGGCCCGCTCTCTTGGCCTGTGATCATGTGTGTGGCTCTCCTCTGAACTCTTTCAAGCTTCTCCACATCCTTTCTGACTTGCAGAGCCCAGAATTGGGTAACAGTATTCCAGCTGTGGCTTCACCAAGGCCAAGTAAAGTGGGAGGATGACTTCCTGGGTTTTGCTTGAGATGCATCAGTAGATGCAAGCCAGAGTTTTGTTTGCTTTGCTGGCTGCAGCGTTGCATTGGTGGCTTACATTCATTTTGTGGTCAATCATGACCCCCAAGCCTCATTCAGTTGTGATGCTAGCGAGTATAGCACTGCTGAGCCTGTAAGTGTGGTGTGGGTTTTTTCTACTGAGGTGGAGCACCTTGCATTTCTCAGTGTTGAATGCCATCAGGTTTTGATCCACCCACCTTGTGAGCCTGTTGAGGTCAGCCTGAATCGCCAGCCTGTCCTGTAGGGTGACCACACTTCCCTATAGCTGGTGTTGTCAGTGATCTTAGCCAGTCCGCTTCTGACACCAGAGTCCAGATCATTTATAAATACAGTGAAGAGTACAGGTCCAATAATGGAGCCCTGGGGGATGCCACTGATCACCATGTGCCATGTTGATTTGATTATTTTCCTTTGTCCAGGCGATGCATCACCTGGTCATAGAAGGAAATGGGATTGGTCAGACAAGACCTACCCCCAATGAAGCTGTGTTGGCTATCTCTCAGGATGTTGCCTTCTGTTAGCCTGTTGTTAATGGTTTCCTTGATGATTTTTCTAAGATCTTTCCAGGGACTGAGGTCAAACTGATTGGCCTGTAGTTCCACGGATCTTCTTTCCTCCTTTTCTTGAAGATAGGCACCACTTTGGGCCTCTTCCAATAATCAGACACCTCGCCACAGTGCCACGGGTTCTCGAATATCCTTGCCATTGGCTCCGTTATGATGTCGGCCAGTTCCTTTAGCACTTGGGTATATTCCATTTGAGTCAGCTGATTTGTGGATATCCAGGCTGTCAAAGTGTTCCCTCACAAGATCTATACCAACAGGCCTGTCTGCCTACCTGTTTCTGGGCTAACCGGCTGCCTCTCTCTCCCCCCATGCCTGGATGATACATAATTATGGTGCTAATTAGGTGAAATCTTCCCATGTTTTGCACTCCAGTGCCAGGGGGCGCTATCTGCAGCTCCAACCACACCCCCCACACACATACACATCGTAGCCCATGCCTTGCAGATGGCATCTAAGTTTTTCACGTCTCTGGCCTCACACTGGACCCCATAACACTCTGGTCTGGACGCTAACTAGTCCCTTCTCAACAGCCCTGAATTCCTCCCTCATTCAGGGCTGCCTAGATCCCTGCACTGTTCCCCCTCTCAGGTGTGCCCCCTCCTTGGGACCTTTAGCTACACAGGCCCCTGCCTCACCTCCAAGGCTAGTCAGAATCCCAGGCCCTTGGCTCTGGGCATCCCTCACAGTGGGCCCCTGGCCCTTTTGACCCTTCTGGTCATGGCCCCAGCATTGATCAGTCAAGGGTGCCACAATTCAAGCTTCTGAGCATCTAGCCCACACTCTCCAACATGGACCTTCTCAGGTCCTACTATGGGGTTACCTACCCATTTGTAGGAGCAGGGGTTATTAAGGTGCCCTGACCCACCTTTTACTGGGGTGGTAACTGGCCTGGCATTTCCTGGTGGCTCCCATGCCCCCAGGAGCCCCACCAGGCCACCCATCCCCACCAGGGTGCAGTTTTAGGTCATGCCCAGGACCAAGAGCCTCTAGCCATCCCTATAGGTTCCTGTCCTTACCTCCTAGCTGTTCCTGAGCCTCAGCTCCACTGACTGATGTTTCTCTCATGGCTGCCAGCAGCAGACTGCTGCTTCACCCTATCTTTGGTCTCAAAATGGCCACCATACTTAAGTGCCTGGCTGCTGCCTGCTCTCGCCCTTAAAGTGGCAGGCAACAGCAGTGCCCTGCCACAGTTGGATGTGTGTTCACCCTTTCCCTGGTGATTCTGCATCTTGTCAGGTGGTGTGATCCCCTTGGGCTGATGGAAGTCTGATGCAAAATAAATGTTAAGGAAATTGGCTTTTTCTTTGGTTTGGTTGTTTTTGTTTGTTTTTTTACTTCCCACATATCTGAAGAAGGACTTTTTGCTGTCCTTGATTCATGTAGCCAGTTTGAGCTCAGTTTCAGCCTTGCCTTTCCTAGTTTACTCCCTACAAGTGCAGGCCAATTCTAAATACTCCTTAGTGGTGTTCCCCATCTTCCATGCTTTATAAGCTTCTCTTTTTAGATACAGGAGGTCCATGAGTTCCCTGTGGAGCCAAGGGGGATGCCCAGCCCCTTTCCTATTTTGTCTAAGGGCTAGAATGGACTTCCCTTGTGCTTCAAGGATCACGTCCTTGAGGAGTGACCAATTGTCATGGACTCCCCTGGCCTCTCAAGGCCTCAACAACCAGCCTCCTGAGCTTGTGAAAGTCATCTTTTCTAAAGTTGAGGGCTTCCACATTGCTGACTGACTTGCCAGCTTAAAGTGATCAACTCACACTCACTGTCACCCAGCTTCCCTTTGATTCTCAGGTCGCTCACTAGATCATTCCCTTTGGCTAGTACCAGGTCCAGCAGCACCTTGCCTCTTTTCAGCCCATAGACTTCTTGAGACAGATAGAGCTCATCAGTGCATGTGAGGAAGCATTCCAACTGATCAGATTTGGCTGAGTGCTCTTCCCATGACATGTCAGGGTACTTGAAGTCACCCATGACAACCATGCAGCAAGAACATGCAGGCTCAGCCAGTTCCCTAATGAGTATGTGGTCAAGTTATTGCTCCCGATTATAAGGTCTGTGTTAGACTCCTACTGTTATATCTCCTTCACCATGTTCCCAACATATTTTTACCCAGAGGGTCTCAAGTCACTTCCCTTGGTTGCCAATCTCTGCCTGTAGGGAAGAGTATTGTTGCTTCACATAGACAGCTACACCCCTGCCCTTTCTTGCAACACGCTCTCTCCTGTACAAGGTATAGCCATCTATACCTGTGGTCCAGTCATAGTGGAGTCCCACCAGGTTTCCGTTATCCCTATGAGATCATAGTCATTGCTGTTTAGCAGAAGCGCCAGTTTCTCCTGTTTGTTGCCTAGGCTCCTGGCACTTGTGTATAGGCAAGGGTGCCTGCCATTGGAGGCCCTAGGCTTCCTGGCACTCCTAGATGAGCCCCATCCCTGGGCTGGGGTAGGAGTGAGCTCCCTTGTACAGCCTGACCTGCTGATGTTGTGGCTGATGCTTGGTGGGCTTGCACCAGTGGCTATCCGCCCATCCCTGGTGGACTTAGTTTAAAGGCCAGATAAGCAGGTCAGCCATTCTGGCCAAGAAGAGATTCTTCCCCATGTGAGCGGAGTGGAGGCCATCTCTTCCCAGTAACTCGCTGGCTCTCTGTCTCTGAAGTGCAGCCTGTGGTCATAGAAGCCTAAGCCTTCATAATGGCACCAGCGCCGCAGTCTTCGGCTTACTTCTTCAGTTCTTCTCTCCCTCCTATGCCTGTGACCTGTAACCAGAAGGATCAAGGAGAAAACCACCTGTAGTCCCAACCCTCTGAGCACTGCTCCCGGAGTGCTGTAGTCATTCATGACCTGGCTGGGATTGCTCAAAGCCATGTCATTCATGCCCACATGTATAAGGAGCATGGGGTAGTGGTCAGAGGGCTGGATACCGACCACTACCCCATGCTCCTTATCCATTATTTTTCAGGCTGTCTGCAAACTCAGGCAGATGTCACTGGTTCAAAATGTAAATATTATCTTTGGAAACCTAAGGGCTAGAGTCTCAATTTTTAATATGAAACTTGAGATTCAGCCATGCAATTTTACATCTTTTTTGAATACTCAGAGACTTGGCCTTAAACATTTGACCTAATTACTTTATAATGCACCAGTTTGGAAGAACAGCATCTGTGGTGTATAGGGTCATACATCAGTGAAAAAATACTGCTATGATGCAATGCATATTTGGATTCCTTTGTGGATGACATAACAAAGTTTTGTAAAGGCAGAAGTCAGGGCAGTGTGCCATTTTATTATTATTATAAGAAACCTGTTATTTACGGGCTCAGTAGTTTGAGAATTTTTATTCCTCAGCTTTCCAAAAACTTTTAAATTTCCTATTCCTGTGAAGTAACACAGTACATTTATCAAAATACTGCCAAATATGTACTTTGTTTATAACCATCTATCACAACTTGTGAGGAAAGAAAAATATCTTACTCATGAAGATAAATAACATCATAACATCAGGTTGGCTATTATGAGTCTCTCTGTAAAAGATGTATAAAGGACTCATTAAATAGAAACTGTCTTAAATATAGCATCAGAAAAGTTATATATAATTCAGGCTTTTTATTATTTTTGTTCAGCCAGCAGTTGTAGTTGTACATTTATCACATTTTAAGTAGCTGTTACATCTCTGCTCTCATCCTCTCTAGCATGCTTATAATCTTTTGCCTTTTTTTCAGGTGTGAATGCCATTGAAGTGGTAGTACAACATGGCCTGGCTACTCCTGAGGGTCTTACTGTAGACTGGATTGCAGGAAACATATACTGGATAGACAGCAACTTGGACCAAATTGAAGTAGCAAAACTAGATGGCACTTTGAGAACAACATTAATAGCAGGAGCTATGGAGCATCCCAGGGCTATTGCTTTGGATCCTAGATATGGGTAACTAGAAAATTTGTCTTATTTTTTTTTTGGGGGGGGGGGGGGGGAGGAGGTTGTTGTTGTTGGATGTTTTCTTATTGATCAATTTGAGAGGTAATATTTAAAAGTTTAAATATTTGTTTGCTTGCTTGTAATTAATTATGGCATGTAACTTTAATACTACTTTAGGGAAATGAATGTGATCCAGGGAACCAGAATGAGAATCAGTCAATGTAGCGATTTGTTTTGGCTATTTTTCTGACCTGCTTTATGGATACAAGCAAGCAAATTAACCACTCTGTGTTTTTAAATCAAGTCCAAACTGGATATATGTTTACCAATTTACTGCACTTTGTAAATAGCTTTTAGATCTACTGTAAGAGTTTGAAGAATTATTATTATTGAGTAACAACAAAAAGAAAATATTGGCTAGTTGACCTGGTAGAGTATAAGAGAGAGTCTGTAAATGGTAAACAATTCAGTGTAACTTGGTATCTGTGGAATGGAGGGGGCTGAAGGAACTGCAGTATTTTTCTGTTTATTGAGATATTAAAGATTATTTTTAAAGTAACTATGTACCAAACCTTCTTTTTGGCAAGAGGGAACCTCTTTGCACACAAAAACACCCCCTGCTCCATCTCCTGCAAAGAACTTATGAATAACAATATCATACATGATTCAAATTGAAAATTGGTTGGAATTACTGCTAAGTATTTAAAAGCTTACTACTATGACAAGCGCCTTACAAACTCTTGAACTGACTCTGTAGGTCTTTTAGCCACACAATACTTCGCTGAGGAGAGACTATAACTACCCATAAATATGAAAATTTGTATAGAAAATAAGTTTATATTTCATAAAATGGAGAATCTAACTAGAAAAAAGCAAACTACCCTTTGTCGTCATTTGGTTTAATTTGTCCCTCCTTTCCAAAATCCATTTTTTCTGTTTATGTTAAACATTAAAAACGTTGAGGAAAAAAATGATTAGGAAAAATAAAAGTCAAAACCAATGAGATCAATTTTTTAAATTGAGTGCTTATAAAAGAATTCATACATAGGCTTATACTTGCTTTATCATATTAACATTTCTGTATGCAAATGAAGGGCCTGCATAACAGTGTAGCACAAGGGCATAAGCGGTCTCAAGGCAGCATTGTAAGTGCTGGAGAAGGTTGGACTCATGAGTAAGCCAGAGCAGGGAGAAGTGCAGCCAAGGTACAGTAGCCCTGAGAATGGCCATGGTTATTGAAAGCCCAACAGGAGGGCAAAAAGGCCAAAAGAAAGGCCTGCACTGGGAGGGACACAGCAGAGGCTGAATGGGCCTAGGGGAAGTAGAGCTCCTAGGAGGCCTGGCAATGCTCTGGTGAGGTATTAAGTGGCTACAAAGTGGTGGTAGGAAGTTGCACTTTTAAAGATCCCCTGTGGAGCCTCAGTTGTTGGATATACTTTGTCCCTAGGGGCAAGGCCCTATTCCAGTGAAGGCATTGCAAGCAAGTTAGGAAAGGTGAGAAAGAAGACAAGACTAAGCAAAGATCATATAGACTGGACCACAGTTTATGGAGGTACTGCTGCTCGCTCACAAGGACAAACACAGAAAGGCTGTTTTGGTCCCTCCTCATAGCTGGTGAGGAGTGGAACAAAGCAAGGACCAGTCAGAGCTGTGATTTTGCCCCTTTGCAGCCAGTGTTGCTGTCCTGGCCATGAACCTAGCATGGTTTACTTCCTTCCCAGGTAGGTGAGAAAATTTAACAAAACAATGTATTCTCCCCTTCTCTGAGCTTGTATCAAAATCACAATTGAGCCCCATCTAAATAAACATGCCAATGGCTAATTAAGTAAACGCTTTTGAGTACCTAGGATTTAACTTTTACTTACGTGTGCATAAATATGTGTAAACAAATGTGGAGTCTTAAAATCTAGCACCTGCCTAGATTATTATTGATGCTGAGGATATCTCCTAGAAACTGCCTAATCAGACAGGGACTATTCCTTTTGGTACCTTAATTTGATAGGAAATGTAACATTATTGTCATATTATGCTAGCCCAGTAATGCTCAACCTTTTTTTCCCTCGTGGGCCAGATGGGCAGTGCCATGTCCGTCTGTGAGCTGGTTCCCACCTGTGGTTCTGATCCAGCACCAGGGTCTGCGCGGTAGGCACCATCCAGCCAGACAGAGGGGCAAGAGCCAACCCAAACACAACCCAGCCCCCCAGAAAGGGGGTGTGGCCCAGCCACATGGGGAGAAAGGGGCATTGTTTGGCCTCATGGGAAAAAAGGGCATGGCCCAGCCCCGGGGTGGGGGGGGGAGTCGGGGGATGGGGCGTGGCCTGGCTCAATCCAGATTCAACGAAGGGGGTGTGTCTTCAATGTGACTAACAGTGTGGGGCCTAAGGTTTGGGAATTTGGCATGGGGAGGGTGACTATACTATTGGCCACTATTCCCCTGCTTCCAAATTTTCCACTGCATGGGGAGCTCCACGGAACAAATGCAGTGGTTTCACAGGCCAGAGGTTGAGCATCCTTGTGCTAGACCTTTGATGTAATAAAACTAATATAGGATGTTTATGAGATAAGTTACCTCATTGCCAAATTTTAACAAATACACATCACAGACACTGTCTGTTGAATCAGTGTATTTATCCACAGAGTTTTAAATATAGAGTAACATTTTGTAGATATGATAATGTTGTTGGTTTTTTTAAGTCTTTACTTTTTACCTGTAATGAAGCATACTTCAGGTATCATTCCAATGGTAACTTTCTTAAATATGTTCACTTTTATCACTTAGCAATTGGATGTGTGGATTTATTTATTTTTTTAAAGAAAATAAATATTTTAAACACACAATTGTAGAGCAGCATCTTCAGTGGCTTTACACAGCAAGGTATGTTTTCAGTAAAGTTGGGTGTTGGACCAGTCAAATAAAGTTTGGTCAATTGACTGGTCACATATTGGTCAAACTGTAAAAAATTGCCAGCAGGTGGAAATAATACACAGAAAAAAAGCACAAGTTTTACATTAAGAAATGTGTCAAAAACAATTTTAAAAATCATATTTCTGATAAGAAAACTACAAAAAACCTACTATAGCAGGTTTGTTTGGATTGCTTTTGTAAAATTGCTATAATCTTTGACAACTCAAAAAAGATGCAGCCAATTGACTGGTCAGTTGACTGGCTTGCCAACTGTAGTCTGGTGACAGAGACTGTGTGAAGAGAAGAAAGTGAATGCTCTGTTTAAATGGGCCTGTAGATTTATTTTGAACATTAAAAAAAATAGTTATTTACAGGTCAGTGCCTAACCTCTTTAAATTGCAGACAAATTTTTAGTAGGGCTCAGCAAGTCAAAAAGAGTTGACATAAGCTTTTGGTAGCTGTGAAAAGACATACTGCCTCCTAATCAACCAGTACGTGCAGTGTGGAAAACAAACAGTTTGCTCTAAATATTGCCTGTTGAAGTATACAGCTCTTGATTATGGAAGCTAGCAAACCCCAGAGTATTTCCTTTGTCTGAGAAAGCATAGATATATTTCCAATGTTCAAGCATCAGTAATGATAGCATTGAATTCCACGGGTGACTGTCATGCCCCCTGGTGGCAACACAACCCTTATCCAGCTCTAGAGGTGCCCTTCTCTTCTTACTTACTGCCATGCCATGACACAATGTTTTGATTGGAACGGAGGCTGCTTAATGGGTCCTAGAGCAAGCCCCAGTTCTTTTAGATGCCAGCTAGCTGTTCCAGGCCCTGGCTGGTCTCCACCGTGACCTTGCTAGGTGGGCACTGAAGGCATCTGTTATCTTTAAGGGCTAATTACAGCCCCTATAGCCATGCCTTGCTAGTGTTACTAATTAATGACTTCATTGGGCACTTCACCCCAATACAACACCAGGCCACCTCATGTCTTTATGCCCTAATTGGGGCCTCAGCCTTGCCAGCCTCTGCCCCTTTTCTCTTGCTGGTTCCCTTAGCCTAGACCTACTGTGCTGGGCCTGACTCTGGGTCCTAGCCTGAGTCTCTCCCTCTCAGGTTGCTCCCTGCTTGGGCTCCAGGCCACTGGCCCCGATTCCACCCCTCTAGGACTGTCTGTCTCATTCACAGGCCACCATGGCCATGGTTGTGCCCTCCCTGAGCACTGGGCTGCCTCGCCCTTGTCCACCTCTTGTCTGAGCTACACTCCAGCCTCTCTCTCTCTCTCTCTCTCTCTCTCTCTCTTTCTAGGCTTTTTAGACCTCATCATTGGGTCTAAGCCCTGAATCAAGGCCCCTAGCAGGGCTTTAAACACTGGCACCCCACTGTGGGTTAAACCCCTAGGTGCCCTGCTGTGGCCTCTGCTCACTCCCCTTTCTGCCATGTCCAAACCACCAGTTGAAACTAACCAAGGAGGGGGTTCTGGCAAACACAAACCAAAGCCCCTCTGGATCCAGACATAAACAGTGGCTACCTGCCTGCATAACAAGGCTTCCCCTTATCCCAGGTAATGTTCCCCTGTAGGGCAGTAGCACTCTGTTCAGCTTCCTCAAGATAGCCATGGTGCCAGCTGGGCGCTCTCCTGCATTCTCCCTGCTCTGCAGCTCTTGCCTCTAGGGCCAGGCTGCCCCTCCTGACTCTGGCCCTATGTTTATATACCATCCTGGCCCTGCCCTCTGCCAGTCAGGTGCCTCCCTGAGCTGCCACAGGTGTCTCCTGGTTCAGCCTGTTGGCTCAACTGCAGAGTGACTTACTATTGTTGATCTTTTCTGTGCTCATATCTCATCTCCTATGCTGGGCTCTAGCCCATGGTGCTACTGCTGCACAGCTAGCTCTTTGGTAAATGCTTGCATCAGGTTAATCCCCAGGTACCTGTTCCCTGGCAGCTTATAACGAGCAGCTTTCCCTGCCTGAGGCTCTCTGCTGCTCCTTCACCCTTAAAGTAACAGGAGACTTTGGCTCTCTGTTACAATGATCAAGTAGTAACATTAAGAAAGAAAGGAATTGTATAGCTAGATAACTATAAAAAAAACCAAAATGCTTTTTTTCCCCATTTTCATAACTGTCTTGAAATGGCAAAGCATTATAATCATAACACACTTTCTTCATTTCATCTTACCTCCTAATGAAAATGTTACAGGTTGCCAAAGACTCCCTTTGTAACTTAGTTTCTTTTGAGATATTTCAGATATTTAAGTATTAAGTTATTTTTCCCTTAATTATCTTTTTAAGTACCATATATGCACAGCTTCTATATATATAATTTGTCTGCTTTGTTATGATTTTACCCAGATGTTCAAGTATGAGCTTTTTTCCTTTCTTCCTTCTTTTGTACAGTATTCTGTTTTGGACAGACTGGGATGCTAATTTTCCTCGCATTGAGTCTGCTTCCATGAGTGGTGCAGGAAGAAAGATCATATATAAAGACATGGGTACTGGAGCTTGGCCTAATGGTCTTACTGTTGATCATTTTGAAAAAAGAATAGTCTGGACAGATGCCAGGTAAAAACAGTTACAACGTGAATTATCAGTTTTCTAGGGCTTGTTGTTATATATGGAATCTGATGTAGACTGCAGAAGATATGCTACATTACTGATCTTAAAATAAATGTGTTATACATGAGCTGTCCAAAGTTTGATCTTTAGCCCATTAAAGCCAGCATTTAGCCAATGACTGCATCATGTACAGGATAAGGTCCTTAATATACATTTGAAATTATTATGAATGAATAAAATACTTTAAAAAAAGATGTACAATAGAGCAAATCCTACTTATCTTCCTGCAAAAAATAGTCATTGACCCATTTAGGAACTACATACATGTCAAAGGCCCTATTGCTAATATTTTAAAAATATATTTAAAATCATGCGAATAAAAATTAGTGGTTTTGTTTTTATATTTCAAATAAATTGAGATAACTTGTATTTTAATTTTGAAATAATACAAGCAGAAAAAAACCCATTAAAAGCAAGGAACCCTAGATCATGTATGCTTGAGCCACCCAAAGGTAATATTTGCTCTAGCTGAGTTTGTAATAATTATATAATGGAAAAAATCTTTAAAAAGTGAAGAATATTCGCTGCAGAGCTGAATTATTTTCTCATATTGGCTAAGCTGTCTTGATTTTATATTGGTTTCTTTTAATTTGGTTTTTCTTGTAGGTCAGATGCTATTTATTCAGCGTTATATGATGGAACTGGCATGATAGAGATCATACGAGGTCATGAATATCTTTCTCATCCTTTTGCTGTTTCTTTATATGGGAGTGATGTATACTGGACTGACTGGAGGACCAATACATTGTCAAAAGCTAATAAATGGACAGGCCAAAATGTCAGTGTGATACAGAAGACAAGTGCACAGCCTTTTGACCTTCAGATATATCATCCAAGTCGTCAGCCACAAGGTAACCTAAAAATAATGATATGTTATTTGTTGAAGTAAATGTATACTTATGATTCATATGCCGAGGCATGCTCACTTGCCCTTCTCAGGCATTATCCCATTTAATTCCAATGTTTTTAATTGGTTCTTCTCAGCACACTTGCCTATGAATATCAGCCAGTCTTGGTTACTGTTATGTTCTGAAAATTACTCAACAGATTAAAAGATCTCACTGTTTTTATTATGCTTCCATCGCTGTTCTTTACTGTTCGACTGAAATAGTTTTTTTGTATTTTTAACCAAAGTAAATGTGATGTTAAAATAACAGTTGGGGTCACTAAGCCTTGCTTTTTACATTTCTGTAGGAAAATATAATTTTCTGTGAATTATATAGTTCTTCTTCTCCACATAAAATCTTTCTCACCCATAGCCTTCTTGCCTACTTCTCCCAGGACCAACAGATATCCTTTCCCGCCCAGCCCCCCCTACCCTGACCCCTCAATATTCCAGATGACCAGTATAAGTGAAGTTCTGTCCAGTTGTAACTCTGTGCACCTGATGGCAGGTTCCTTGAGTTCATTCAACAACCTATTCTATTATACAATTATACATTTCAATTTATATAATGTCTTCTTAGAAGAGTAAACTCAATAGTTTGGGGTAGGAGCTTGTGCAAGGTTTTTTTTTCTCACTACCTAAGAAAAGAACCAAACAGTTTCTTGGTAATAAGCAAAATCTAAACAGAGGTCACACTGTAACAGTGTCATCTTCATTTACTTGGAGGGGGAAAAAAGTAGCTGTGAAATAACTTTTTTGTCTATTAATTTCTCATAAATTAAGACTTTTTTCACTTAAAAATTATTCTAATAATTTAAAGATCACATATGTATTCATTATCTATAAAAAATGTTAAATAGTATTACTGTAATTTCTGATGAATGAATCTCTTATTCACACCGGTTAGTCAATCTGACAGATTTTATTAGATTAACTAAAATACAGTAGTTGGAAAAATTCTTTTTGCAAACGTTTGGGTACAAACATCCTTCTACAGGCAGAGGGAGCATCTGCAGTTGTTTTATGCACTCCTAATGGGATAGAACCCAGTATGCAAGAATCCAGGTCAGTGAAAATGCCAATGCATGGCAGTGAGAATCAGAGGGGGTAAGAGACAGGTGGCAGGGGGAGGAGGGAAAGGAAATTGTGACCTGGTGATGAAATGTAGCTGTTAAATTGTAGAGAGATTACCTGGGGTATCAGATGTTAGGCAGGTTATAATGTGCCATAAATCCAATGTCTATATTTAGTCCATATTTTTGTATCCAGTAGACTGATGAAGCGAGGTTTGTAGGCTCATCTGTGAAAGGTGTTTTGTAAGTTCCCTTTGAGGATTAGAACTGAGATTGGAGAGAGAGTGGTTCTCTTGTGAGAAGTGTGTATCCACCGGTAATTGGTATTTCTGTCTTTGATAGATTTTCAGTGTGCATTCATTCTGGTATGCAGTTGTTGTTTGGTTTCTCCTGCATATTTTCCATCAGGTCATTTAGTGCACTAGATGAGATATATTACATTTCTGGAGGTGCAGGTGTAAGATCCAGGAATGGTGTAGTTATTGTGAGAGCGGTAGAGATATGTTGCCAGAAATATAGATTTCTTGTCCTGGCATGGTCTAGATTCATTTGGTGTGGTTTGGGCCATAACCACTTCACCAGAAGCAAATTTCCTATGCCCAAACCACACCAAATGGATCCAGACCATGCCAGTGTCACAACCCAGTGATTTTTTGGTGCCTTGGCACTATGGAATTTCCTGGCCACATGAGAGCTCCTTTGCACGGCAGCGTGTTCTGCTGCAATTAAGAGCCCGCGTGTAGGAGAGTTCCTGCCAATTTACAGTTTCCTTTGCAGGATGCATTTCTTCTTTGCAGCACAGAAATGCATGGTGCAAAGAGTTCCCGCTATTCGGATGTAAATTTGTGCCCCGCTATTGGCCAGTGCTAAATTATTCACACGTGGCGGCTAGTAATTGGCTCGCTGGCAGTTTAAAATTCCGCGCGACTTCCGCCCAAGTCGAAGACGCCGGCTTCGAATTGCGGACGGATTAACTGGCTTGGGCCCCGCCAGCTGGAACAACTCGTGTGGTTGTTCAGATGACCAGACCACCTGCGTCGTGATTGCAAGCGGTGCGAGTAAAGTTTTTTGCAACCAATAAGTTGTGTCTGCCTCTCCACTCACCAGCCCGCCCTGATGTACGAGCATAACTCGAGTCGGCCCTGGCCGTCTGAGACAGCCAGGACAAGAAATGTAAAACTTGCCAACATATCTCCACCACTCTATGGGAGTGAGTTCCCCACTGTCCCAAAGAACATGGGATGGGGAAAGAGAGGGGAAGTAGCACTGGACCCCAGGAGAAAAGTAGATGGCCCGGGAAGGGCTGAGAGGCCTACTGTGGGGCAAATATCCCAGCAGCACCAGAGGAGCAGTGGCCAACTCCCATGGCTCCGGCCATGTTTTAAGAGCATGTGCTGGGTTCAGATGGGCAGATATCTGGCTGCTACTGGTACAAATGGAAGCCCCAAGTCAGCTCCAGCAGAAAGCCAGAAGCCAGGTGAGAGCTGGCATACCAGGGAGATCAGGCATGCCAGAAAAAGCCTGCACACTGGGGAGGACCAGCAGCTTGAGGAGAACAGGCATGCTGGAAAAAGCCTGCACACCAGAAAGAACTTGTTTACTAGAGAGGCCTAGCAGCTGGAGGACAACTGCCATGCTGGGTAAAGCATGCATTCCAGGAAGACCAAGAGAAGCCTGCACAGTGGGGAGGGCTGGCAGCCAGGAGAGACTCAGCACATCAGCGAGAGTCAACAGACTGAAAGTAACTGGCTTGGAGGCAAAGGCTGGCTAAATGTAGAAAGCCAGCCCCAGAGGGGGCATTAGAAAAGTGTTAGAAGTCCAGACAAATGGAGGGGTGTCCAGCAACAGGGGAACCAGCGCAAGATCCCCAGACAGAGGAGAACATGAGAAGAATATTCACTGCAGAGCTGAATTATTTTCTCATGAGAACATGAGAAGAGTACCAGGATCTACAGTGAGTGCTTCAAAGGAGATAGCAACTAACTATGAGTGGAGGAAGCTTGAAGTTCCAAGTACATTATCTTCTCAGTTATTGGAGTGGACTGACCATTTATAACTATTGACCATGGATCTTTAGGAAAAGATTATTCTTCCATTTTTTGAGAACTTTAATTTTCCTTGCATCAGAAACATCTGGTCGGTGAAAGGATGGAGTACAAGGGGAGGTAGGAGCCCTGGGAAGACAATCACTGGGCTTGCCTGAGCAACATAGACCCATTGGGAGCCTTCTGCTCAAATAAATTATACCAAAGTTGTGGCAGGTGGGAACAGAAGTTACTAGTGAAGCCCCAGTCAGCCAGGAGGAAGACTGTGACACTAATACCTATACAATGCTGATTGTGTGTCTTATACACACTCCCACAACTGATCTCAGTTGCATGATTTTCTATAAGCAAGCTAATTTAGATCAGGAGTGAACAGTATATGTGTTCACCCTTTGCGGGGTACAGGCAAGCAGGCATCCTGTGCTGGTCAAAGTCTGCAGGTTGGGGGCACTCCTTCCCACTTCCCATCATATCCTGTGGGCTTCCGGGGCTGCTGGAGACTGCCAAGTGCAGCCAAATTTTCAGGTCACCCCCAATTGGCTGCTGGGCATGGACAAGCATGCCCCCACCCCCTTCTATGTCACCTTGGACCCCCCACTCCAACCCCACACACCACCCTGAAGCTTCGAGAAAAGCCCCAGATAAAGTGCCCTCCATCATGAATTGCACGTGCCTCCATGTCCCAGCCTACCACCATCCAGCTATGGTGTTCCACTGCCTGCATCCAAGCACGTAGACCCAAGATCAGTGGTGTGTCCTGCTTGTCATCCTGTGCGACTCTTGCCAGAGGCTACAGAACATCACATGCAGCCATTTGGACATGATCCAGCAATCGGTCACTATGAAACATGGCTTCCTGCCCATTAATGAGCAGTCATATATGGGTCCACCTACTGCACCCTCCAAGCATCCTGGACTGGCCTACCAACTTCCACATAGACATCAAGGATGAGGCCACCCAGGATGCCAGTGTGCTCTGGCACCACCTCCAGACCATTGGATGCTGGTCCTGGCCCTGCATCACCAGCAGCAACTGATAGGAGCAGATTGTCCTAGGCACCCAGGATGATAAACAGTGGGACCTTTTGCATGTGCTGGGCCGCCTTCATGGAAATCATCACCCAGGTGGCTCTCTACATCATATGCCAGGAGGTCAACATGTGGCCATCCTTCACTCCAGACAAGTGGGTGGCCATCACCATCATGAAGTTGACCACCCCCAGCAGTCTCCACTACATAGCCAACCAGCTTGGCGTGGGCAAGTCCGTGGCCAGAGAGGCTGTCGTGGAGGTGAGCCTGGTCATTCAGAATGTCCTGGCCAACTGCTTCATCTGCCAAGCCAACCTGCAAGAGGTGGTCGCTGGCTTCCACCAAATGGATATCTCTAACTGCATGGGGGCAGTGGACAACACCCACATCCCCATCTTCTGCTTGCTCCAAGGCACTCAGGCATTCATTAACTGAAAGGACTACTTCCCCATTGCCCTGCAGGGCGTTGTTGACCACCAAGGTCTTTTCATCCTCATCTTCACTGGCTGACCAGGCAGCACCCATGATGCCCACATCTTCCAAAACTCCCCACTGCCACAGATAATGGAGAGTAGATGCTATGCTCCTGGAGTCCCCAACTATATCAGTGCTGTTGTCCCTCCCCATATCATTGGGGATCAAGCCTAACTTCTCCTGTCTTGGCTCATGAAGCTCTACATGGGGCAGCTGCACCACCAAAAGGAGCACCTCAACTTCTGCCTAAGCAGGTGCCATATGACTATGGGGAGTGGTGGGGAGGTCTTCTGTGAACCCTGGGCAAAGCAGATACAGTGCACAGACCAGTCATGGTGCACCGTGCATGCACAGCACTAGCCCCTCAGCAGCCTGGGTATAGGTATCCCCAGACAACAGATGCCCCCCCCCGCCACATGTGGAATCTCTTCTCATGCCAGTCCCACAGCTCCTGGTGCCAGGAATAAGCTATGCTTGCTGTCACTCAGAGGCAGTGTCCAAAGCCTCCAGCATCTCCTTCTTGCTTCTTTGATGCCTCCAATGGTGATCCCTCATGCTCTTTGCAGCTGTGCAGCCCCCTGTCCTCGAACTAGCATCACATCCTCCATGCGCTGTCCTCCATTGCACAGGTGGTATTTCTGCTGTTTGACAAGGGAGAAACAGAGCTTTTGTGTGAACTTGTAATGTTTGCTAATAAAATGAAGTATAAGGGCAGGAACCTTGGACCCCGCCCCCCCACCGACACTTCCCTGGGCACTCATGCAGAGATGATCAGGTGATTTCAGTATGTCCTCTGTCTTGACTCTGTCTCTCCCCAATCCTGAGGCCAGGAGCCGTGCTGCTGCTCTCCACCCAGCACAGCAGAGACCAAAGTCCCAGCTGTTTTGTGGGTGGACAGCAGACCCTGCAGTGGTGCTATGGGCTAGGTTGCCAGGAAAGAAGAGGCTACATCCCCCTTCAGAAACTGTGGCAGGCATCTGCTCTAATCCCTCAGAGGGTTTGGGGTCCTGGAGTCCTGCAAAGATTCATACCATCCCTGGTGAAGGCAGGAACTGACCACTCTGGGAGATCCTGGCAGAGCTTTTAAACCACCCCCTCCTTCTCTTACAGGAAAGATGTTTTAGCTGTGTATCCATGCAGGAGCAGTACTTTGTTCCTGACATTTCCTTGGTAAGAGTTGGCTGGTCCTGGAAGGATGAGGTTCATCACTGTTAGGCTGCAAAGTAGGCTGGAATGCTAGAGGACTATGATCTAACTTGAATTGATAAGGACACACTCCAGAAGGTCAATGCGTCAGTCTAACCTAAATTGATCTGAACTAAGTGCACCTTACACCAGGTCTGTCTTAGACCACTTTTGTCATTTTTAGACTGGTCTATATACATCGAACATTGTATGGTTGTGAGTTTAGATCAATCCACTTTCACTTAGAATGGTATAAGTTTAATGTATGTATGTGTCCATAATGTGGGCTTGAAAATTCCATTTCCTCTATCTGTCCCTCCCTCACTTCCTTGTTTTAGTTTCACTTTATTTTACTTGTATTCATTCTTGCAGTATACAACTTAGAAAAGCTAGGGAATAAGAATGTTGCTTGTGATTGGTGCATTCTCCAAGGAAACCAAGGAATAAGAGATCAACTTTAAATGATCAGAAATCTTGATGTTTGCCATTTCATTATAATTTCATTTTGACACCTGATTTCCATTCATTTGAGGTTGTTTCCACTCTAAACATTGTTTGTCATTTTTCCCAAGATGTGGCTAATAGGGAATACACTGATCAAACTAAAAACAGATCAGCAATCTTGATCAAAAAAGCCTTAAAAAAATCCTGATGTCATTCATTCAATTAGTCCACCTTTGCTCTCCAATATTTGCAGCCTATTTTTCCAGTATATAGCAAAAAACAAAAAATAACAAAAAAGTTGTAAATTATAGGGGGTTATAGTAGGTCACAAACACGGTGTAGCACAAGTTGAATACTAAACAACAGTGTCATAATGTTACAACAAAAGCTAATAGCATGCTGGGATGTATTAAGAGGAATATCACAACGGGTTATGGGAATTGATACTTTTATTATAGTCTGCATTGCTGAGGCTTCACCTGGAGTATCATGTCCCCTTCTGATCCGTGAAAAACATGGACAAATTAGGAATAATTCAAAGGAGACTAACACAAATTATTAGAAAATTAAAGAACATGATATAAAAAGATGTTAGATAAAATGAGGATTTTTTTTTCTTTTTTTGTAGTCTGGAGAAGAGAAAACTGGGGAAAAATTTGATAATAGTTTTCAAATACAAGAAGGGTTGTTATAAAGAGGTTGATCCTCAATTGATTTCTTTGTACATACCAGAAAGGATGAGAAATGATGGCTTTGCATTAAAAAAGGTAGATTGTATTCCACCAGTATTTTCTAAGGTGTTTTACAGTATTTTTAATTTACTATACTAAGCAGTTTGTTGAAATGCAAAACTTTAGGGTTCCTGTACATGAGTGTGGAGGCTGCTCTGACATGCTGTAATTACAGTGCATCAGAGCAGACTCAGTCGAGTCTGCTCGATTGACACTCTGGCAGCATCCAGCGTCTCATGTATCAGTGTCCCTTCATTTTAAAATGGCGACGGGGCACTTGAACTAAAGCTCATCAAACGAGCTTTAGTTGAAACACCCCCACCACCATTTTGAAGTGTGGGGACACTGATACATAAGATGCTGTGGCACTTTAATTAGAGTAGCTCTAAGAGCCACTGTAATTATAAAGTGCCACTCCCTCCCCCACCCCTGGAGCACATGTTAAAGTCCCCTTAGTGTCAAGAATCTTTGATATCATAAATAAAATAGATTTACTAGCCATAGTATTAATGCATCTGGATGTCTAAGATGTGGTTCATGACTTCATGATTTTTTGGAGGAGTTCACTGGAGAAAAAAAGACAGGAAGCATTACAGTAGAACTCTTGTTCTACCTACATATTGGGAACAAAAGGTTAGGTACATGGCTGCCCTTAAACTTATTGATTGTACTTCAAATTTGGTGTTTAGGGACTCAGTAGAAAACCTTTGAAGTCACTAAGAGCACTTTCATTGGCATTAAAGTATCTGAATTGTATTTAGGTGTCCAACTGTGGATTAAAAAAATAGTATATGTTTTGTTATTCAAAAATGTATTGTGGTTTGGATGGGTTTATTTTCTGGATTTTTCCCTGAAAAGTGAGGGATAATAGTTTCAGTTTTCTAAATTCTCAGATCTCGGTTCCTTGGAAAAGAAAGAATATGTTGGGTTATGTAGCCATTTGCATGCCGTGGTTATATTAGGAAGTCACACTTTAAAAAGACACTTTCATACTTGGGCAACCATGAAAATGAGAAAGTTTGTACAAAAGTAATTTACTTTGGCAGTAATGTTCAGTGTTCCCTTTTATACTTGTATATGTGTCACAGTGTAGGGTCCCCAGGTATGGCTGTGATACCCCTAGGGCTTTTTGACCATGCCAATCCTGCCCCACTGGCACTTTCTTTCTCTCCTGCCATGTCTTGTTGATAATTCTAATAAATCGGGAAGCTGCCTTCAAGCTTGTATTCTGGACACGGTCTTGATGGACCCCACTGAACCCTGTGGGTTCTTAGACCCCTTTTGGGTCCCGCTTTAAAATGGATGCCTCCCAGGACACCCTCAGCTTTATGGGCTAGATGCGTGGCTCCAAAACCACCCTTTTACCATGCCCCAAGCCTCGCAAATGGTATTAAATGTTCTCTCTCCTGGGGCTTTGCTATAGTTCAGCCTCTTGTCCTCACCAGGCTCTCTGCAGGCCTGCCTCTGTGCCCCACAATGGTGCTGCGCTCTCCACAGCCCCACACTGGCACTGGGGTCTGTTCACCCACTTTGGCAGTGCTCCCTCTGGCACTGGGGACTGCTCACCCCCTTGTTGCTGCACCCCTCTCTGGTGCTGGGGTCTCTGTGCCCCACACTGATGCTGGGCTCTCTGCATCCCTGTCTCTGTGCCCCACACTGGCACTGGGGTCTTTTTATCCCCTTATCGCTGCGCACTTCTCTCGCACTGGGGTCTGCTCACCCCCTTATTGCTGCATCCTTCTGTGGTGCTGGGGTTCCCACACTGTAATGGGATCCCCAATGAGGCCTCCTCCTTCCCCAATAGCCTCAGCCCGAGCCACCGGTGTATAAAAAATCAAACTTCTCCCAGCATTAAGTGCCTTGTAGGCCAGGGTCTCTGGTGACCTCCTGGAGCCCCTTCATCCTACTCAGAGAAGAACAGGCAGTCAAGCCTCTCTGGTGAGCTTCTTCTTTGAGAGCTCCTTCCCCCTTGGCTGCTGACAGAGAACTCCCTCTCTAGTTCCAGCCCTGGGGTTTATATAGGCAACCAGCCCTGGGGTTTATATAGTGAATTTTAAATTGCCCCCCCCCCCCCCAACCTCAGAGCATATGTAAAAATGCCTGATGTGTTTAAACTGACTTAATTAACAATAAGAAATTTGGTACAGGTGATTGGAAGGAATATAATACAAAAACATAGACCCTGTAACCAATTCTTGCTTTGAGAAGCTTTTAAAACTGTATAATAATAAAAGAATGCTCTGAACATGTGCTAAAGTTATTTTTAATTTTCGTATCTTACAGCTTTGATTATAACATATGTATTAAACACATTTAAAATATTATTATTTATTAACTATTGATTATAATGACATGTTCAGATACAAGATAAAATATGTAAAGAATTAAAAAAAACAAGAAGGCTAATCTAAAATATAGAGTGATGCACTAGAATGTACTGAATCCCTGGAACATGCAACTTTTGGTGCTTTTGTATTGAATCAGTTTTTGTATTTGAAAACACAGTGCACATGTTAACAACTAGAATTAGAACACCATTGTCATTAAAAGCCTCTACTCATATCAGTTGAACTGAACAAGTAATTCAGTCATATACACACATGCACACAAGCACGTGTGCACGTGCACACACAGACACACATGCACACATACATACGTGTGTGTATTTATATATATGTATGCACACATGCACGTGCGTGTGTGTGTGTGTGTGTGTGTGTGTGTGTGTGTGTGTGGATCTATATGTGTGGATCTATATATGTATGTGCTTTCCTTTCCTCATAAAACTTGTTTTCTTGTCCTCTGATCATGTGTGTGGCTCTCCTCTGGATTCTCTCAAGCTTCTCCACATCCTTCTTAAAGTACAGAGCCTAGAACTGGATTCAGTACTCCATATGTGGCCTCACCAAGGCTGAGTACAGTGGGAGGATGACTTACTGGTTTTGTTTGAGATGCATCGGTAGATAAAAGCGAGGGTTTTGTTTGCTTGGCTGGCTGCAGCATTGCACTCATGGCTCGTGTTCATCTTGTGGTCAGTCATGACCCCCCAAGTCTCTTTCATTCATGGTGCTAGTGATTGTAGCTCTGTCAAGCCTATAAATATGATGTGGATCTTTTTCCCTGAGGTGGAGCACCTTGCATTTCTCAGTGTTAAATACCATCAGGTTTTGATCCACCCACCTTGCAAGCCTGTCCAGGCCAGCCTGAATCACCAGCCTATCCTCTAGTGTGATTACGCTTCCCCATAGTTTGGTGTCATCAGCAAATTTAGATTGTTTATACATATGTCATCAGCAAATCCATTTGGTATCATCAGTGAATCCAGATTTTTTTTATTTGTTTTTTTACATATTTATAAACAAAGTACTAGTCCAAGTATGGAACCCTGGGGGGTGCCATGTTGACATGGTTCCCTTGACTATCATTCTCTGGGTCTGACCATGGAGAAAGTTCCTGAGCCATCAGACTCTGAGGTTGTTGAGGCTGCAGTTCCCCAGTTTAACCATGAGGACTTCATGGGAGACCAAGTCAAAGGCTTTTTTGAAGTCCATGTAAATTATATCAGCCTCTTCTCCTTTGTCCAGGTGATGCATCACCTAGTCATAGAAGGAAATGAGGTTGGTCAGGCATGACCTACTTGCAACAAAGTGATGTTGGCTATTGTCAGAATGTTGCACTCCATTAGCCTGGTGTTAATGGTTTCTTTGATTTTTTTTTCCAAATATCCTTCCCTCTTGGGGTGCATTCCATCCAGGCCAGCTGATTTTTGGGTGTCGAGCCTCTCAAGAAGTCCCCTCATGAGATCTTCGCCAATGTTGGGTGTGCCTATGCCCTGGCAATCCTGCATTTTGTTAGGCAGGGTGGTCACCTTGGGTTGGTGGAAACCAACAGAAGTAACCATTAAGGAAGTTAGGTTTTTTTCCTGGATCTTGGTTGTTAGCTGCCCCATTTGTTTTAGCAAGGGCTCAATGTTACCCTTGTTTTTCTTTCAACTACCCACATATCTAAAGAAAGACTTTTTGTTCTCTTTGATTTCCACAGCCATTTTGAGTTCAGTTTTGGCCTTCAGTTTCCTAGTTTGCTCCCTATAGGTATGGGCTACTGCCAAATAATCCTCTTTTGTGATGTTACCTGACTTTCAACCCTTGTAGGCTTTTCTTTTCAGATACAGGAGGTCCATTAGTCCCCTATATAGCCAAGGGGGTCTCCCAGCCCTTTACTACCTTTCCTATGGGCTGGGATGGACTTCCATTGTGCTTTAAGGATTGCATTCTTATGAAGTGACCACTCATCATGGACTCCCTTCTCTGTTAGATTCTGATTTCTCAGGGCCTCGGCAACCAGCCTCCTGAACTCTAGAATGTTGGCTTTCCTAAAATCAAGGATTTCTGCATTGCTGATTGATTTGCCAGCTTTGCGATGGATAAAGAAAGTGATCAATTCATGATCACTGTCTCCTAGCTTCCCTTCAATTCTCAGGTTGCTCACTAGATCACCTTCTTTGGCCAGTACCAGATCCAGGAGTGCCTTACCTCTTGTTGACCCATTTCTTCTTGAGACAAGTAGAGTTCCCCAATTCAAGTGAGAAAGGTACACGATAGATCCGATTTGGTAGTGTGCTCCTCCCATGAGATGTTAAGGTAATTAAAGTCACCCATGCCAACCATGCATGGGTTGTCTGGGAATGGAGAAAGAAGCAGAGGTGCCTCTGAGGGAGGGTAAGGGGTGGAAGTTTTACCCACTTTAGAGACTTGGGCACCTATACTTGTGCAGTGAGGCTGCTCCGAAAAGTTGTAGTTAAACTGCCCCAACTGCCATTTTTCAGCATCGGGACCGTGATACACATGATGGTCCAGGCACTTTAATTACAGCAGCCCTTGGAGCCAAAGGATAGGGGGACAGACAGCTGTTGTGGTTCCTGCTGTGGAACTGGAGTCTGCCCTGTTGTTTCTTCATGCTGCACCACTCCCACTCAGCCCCCAGTCTCCCTCCTGCACCACTCTACTGTACTCCTCCTCACCTTGGCTCCACAGTGGCAGGCTTTGTCCCTGCTGCAGCCTGAGGCCTGGAGCATGGTTCCAGTCTGGCCCTGTAGTGACTGTGGCAGGGAGCTCAAACCATGGAGCCATGCTCTATGCCTCAGGCTATAGCATGGATGGAGCTTGCCAGCATAGAGCAAAGGTAAGGGTTGGGGTGGAGGTGCAGGTGGGTGGGTGGATGAGACCTTGTGGGGCAGAAACCTGATACTGTGGGTGGCAGAAGCAGCATGGAGGGGGAAGTAAGGAGAACAGGGAAAAGAAAAGTGGAGCAGCCTGGGGGCAAGAAGGAGGCTGGTACAATGGAGGGTTAGTGGGGGGTGGGGGACAGGTAGCAGGGAGCAACTGCCTGCTTCTCTCACTGCCTGTCCCATTACTGATCCCTGACTACCCTACCATGAGCTCCCCACTACTGCCTCCCCCCTGCCTGACCCCTACCACCTGTCCCATTACTTCCTCACTCATCACCTCCCATACCACCACCTGCAGTAGTGGGAGGGGGGAGGGGGGGACTTAATAATTAGATTCCATAAATGGAATATTATACTAAATTTGTAAATGTTCTGTGTGTAGTATCTAATTATTGGGTGGCCATCTTACATTCAGGGTCATAGTATTTGGGTAAATACAGTAAATAAAAAATGGCTAAATGTGCTTTTGTATAACACTCAACTTGATCTTTACTCTGGAACCACAGATGTTTGTGAAACCTTTTTCTCAGCTGTTTCACCTTGTTCTGAACATAAATCATTGAAAAAACTAGCACTTAAATTTTAGTCAACAGCACGAGGGGAAGAACATACTGAAAAGTGATCAAACAACTTTTTTAGGCTGAAACCTGTGATTATGAGAAGGCCAGATCATCAACTATTTCTCAGGGGTTTCATCTGATATCTGAAAAAAAATGACTGCAGGAACTGTATGTGCTGTTTGAATTTTTATGGTCTGAAAATTAGGGCAAGCAATAGAATAGCCGATGAATATAAACTATACCAATACCATCGGGCTCAGTTATAATTACAACATCAAAAACATTTAACTTCATAGCATTGTTTTGTTATGATCTTCATAAGATATTCTGTTGAGGCCCATACTACCAGCTGTTAAACGTAATAACCTTTTATGGAAATGTGGCTGAAGACGCAGATGAGCAAAGATTACTTTTTTTGGTATTTCTTCCCTTAGTTTGAGATTTAATCATAAGCTGTTTGAGGAGGATGGGGGTGGTATACTTTAAAAAAATGATTAAAATATATAATTTTTAATCCTTGAAATTATAAATGTTTTTCTGGAGGGTTCAGGGTCTTAGTCGCATTGTCTTGGCAATGTATGTGTCCTGCCTGTTTCACTCTAAAATATACGTTCTTGTTGACAAAATGGAAGTGCTGGCAGAAAGTTATTTAACTGGAAGTAGTAATAGTATGATATTATTTTTTCCATAGTTAAGATTGCAGGTTACTTCCATTATAATATCCCATTTAAGCCCAACTGTACCTGGGATATGAGAAATATCATGTTTAATATGAAGGCAAAGGAAAGAGTTTGTGCAAAGTACAGAAAGAAATCATCAAGGTATTTTTTGTTATACCGATAGTTTGTTTTTAGATTCTTCATAAGGGTGGAGTGATAATGTGTGAACCCTGGCATTAGTTAGAAAGTTTAAATTACATCAACTGATTTTTTAAATATAACCTGGTACTTTATCTATGTAATATTCTTCCTTATAATACTATTCTTGCCAAAATTGTTGAGAGATTTAGTGTAGTGGCTAGGTTTGTTAGCTTTGTGTCAGTTGGTAAAGTTTCAGTTCTTTTGTTTTCTGTGTTTTCAGATAAATATAATTTTAGATGTTACAACTCAGAACTCTAAAAAAGGATTTAGAAATGAACATATGCAGTTGTATGTATACTAACAGTATTGTTACCAGCAGTCCCTCCAAGTTGAGGATGATGTCCACGAAGCTTGATGGGTCCTCAGGTGACTGAGGAGCCCAATTCTGGATACACATGTTCTTCAGCCATGGGGGCATGTTGTTGCGCAGGGGAGTGGGATTCACAGCTCAGGGTTGGTTTCCTTCACCTTCCTCTGCCACCACCATTCTGTGTCAGTATCAAGTCATTGTGCCTTGAAGTAGTGCATGCCTTGGTGGACCAGGTGGTGTCACACCAAACGGTCAGCAGCTTGCTCCTCCCAGTCATTGATGTCAATGCCTCCATGCTTGAGGGTAACCTTGAGCATGTCTTTGTATCATTTTCTTTGACTTGCCTTTGAGCATTGGACAGTGGAGAGTTGGAGAAAAGAATCTGGTGAGGGATGCAGTTCTCAGACATCCAGACTCAGTGGCCCGTCTATCAGAGTTGATTTCTCAAGAGCAAGGCTTTGATGCTGGTGGATGCAACTTCATGGAGGACACTTGGACTGGTCCTGCAGTCCTCCAATTTGATCCCTGGGATTCGACACAAGCACCACTGGTGCAAGCTTTTGAGGGTCCTAATGTGCCATCAGTAGATGGTCCAGATTTCACTGCAGCAGAGGAGGGTGGTCAGCACAGCAGCCTTGTAAACCCCACCTTTGGTGACTTCCAAAGGTCTATTTTTGAAGACATGTTGTCACAGCTTGAAGACGGTGGCACTGGAACAGTTGACCCAGTGCTAGACTTCTTCATCGATGGTAACCCATTGAGAGAGATGGCTGCTGAGATACAGAAAGTGCTCCACTTACTCCAGAGCTTCACTGTCTGTGTAGAGTGTGAGGGATGTTCAGCTGGCCTGGGGAGGGTTGCTGGTGATCCTTTGTCTTGGCAACATTCAAAGAAAGACCAAGTCTCTTATCTACAGCATTGAAGAGATCTAAGGTCACTTGCACATCCTGTGCAGAGTGAGTCATCATGCAGCAGTTGTCCGCAAACTGAAAGTCATGGATATCCTTGGTGGTGACTTTCATTTTTGCCCAGAAGCGCCCAAGATTGAAAGGCTTCCCATCCAGTCATTACTAGATACTGACGCTTGAGGGTAGATCATCTCAGATGAGGTGGATGATGATGGTAAGGTAGATGGTGAACAGGTTGGGGGCAATCACGCAACCTTGTTTGCCCTGGTCTGGATGCGGAAGGCGTTGGTTTCAGATCTTCCACTCCAGACAGTGGCAGTCATATCATCATGCAGGAGCCTCAGCATGGTGACAAACTTCAGTGGGAAGCCAAGGCATTAAATGATGCCACAGAGCTTCATGATTTAAGCAATTGAATGCCTTGGTCAGGTCAATGAAGGTAAGGAACAGTTCTTGATTTTGCTCCCAACATTTTTCTTGGATCTGCCTGGCAACCAAAACCATGTCAGCAGTGCCCTGGGATGGTCAGAAGCCACACTGGGTTTCCAACCCAGAAGGATCTCCTCAGTGATGGGATGAAGGCAGTTCAAGAGGTTGCAGGCCAGGATCTTATCCACAATAGACAGGGGAGAAATTCCCCTGTAGTTCCCACAGTCACATTTATCCCCCTTCTTGTAGATGGTCATGATAGTTGCAGTCTTGAGATCCCTGGGGATGTCCTCTTTGTCCCAAAGGTGGAGGATGAGCTGGTGGAGTTGTGATGTGAGCCAGAAGCCGCCAGCATGGTAGACCTCTGTGGGTATACCATCTAGCCAACAGGCTTTGTTGGTTTTCATCTGTTGGATGGCCCGCTTCAGATCTCTCATGTTTGGTGGATCACCAAGGGAATCTACCACAGGGTGTTGTGGGATGGCTTGGATGGTCTTCTCTGATATGGTAGACTCCCTGTTAAGGAGGATTTTGAAATTCTTCTTCCAACGCAGACAGAGGGTGTCATAATCCTTGAGGAGCCAAGAGTCGTCCTGTGATCAGATGGGGTTTTATCTAATACAGCAGGGTATGTAGGATGTCTAGGTAGCCTGGAAGAAGTTATGCATGTCATACTGGTCAGCGTAGCCATGGATCATGCATGCCTTCTGTACCCACCAGTTGTTCTTCATGTCACGGATGCATTGCTACACCTCAGCCTTCAGCTGGTGGTACACTGCTGTCTTTCACTGAGTTCATGGATGGCTTTGCCAGCCGGTGAATGCTGCACACTTCCACTCAAGGAGATAGTTAATCTGAGTGTCATTGACATTTTACCAGTCCTGGTTCCATTGTGATGTGAATCCAATAGTCTGGGTGCAGGCATCTTGGACAGCAGACTTGAGTTGCTCCCAGTGTGCCTGGATGGAGATATCATCAGCAGTAGGGACTTTCTTTATAGCATTATACAACTGGGCCTGGAACTCCTCCCATTCTCCAGGGTCCTTCAGAGCTGTGACGTTCAGCCACTTCCGGGGAGCCTTCTGGGTCTTCCGGTGTCTTGGTGCCAGGCAGATGTTCATCACTGAGCACACAAGTTGGTGATCTGTCCAGCAGTCTTCATGGCTCTCATGACAAGTATGTCCCTCAGGTCTCTACCTCAGACGATGAAGTAGTCCAAGAGGTGCCAGTGCTCTAACCTTGGATGCCTCCACGTGGTCTTGACCCAGTCTTTCTGGCAGAAGACAGTGTTCATCATGATCAGGCCATGCTGGGAGCATTTGGTCAGGAGCAGGATATCATTGGCATTGGCCTTCCGCACACCATTCTTACCAATAGTTTCACTCCAGGTTTCATGGTCACGTCCAACCCAGGTGTTGAAGTCACCCAGGAGAATGACCTTGTTGTCCCTGGGGATGGAGGAAAGGGCATTGTCAAGATTGGAGTAGAACCTTTCCTTGACTTCCTCATCAGAATCTAGAGTTGGAACCTGTGTGTGATGACAGTGGCACATTGGTTTTGGTTGAGGTGGAGGTGAAGTGTCATCAGACTTTCATTGACACCCGAAGGGAATTCAGGGAGCACATCAGTGATCTTGTTCCTGATGGCAAAACTGACTCCGTGGGTATGGGAGTCACAGTCTGGTTTTACTTTCCAGAAGGTGTACCCTCCACTGACCTCCCTCAGCTGTCCCTCCCCAGCAAGCCAGGTTTTGCTGAAAGCAGCAATGTCAATGTTGTGCCTCGCTAGCTCCCGAGTCATGATGTCAGTTCATCTCTCTGGGCAATCACTCTTTGGGTTGTTGATAAGCGTTCTCACATTCCAGGTTCCAAAGTTTAGCTTTTTCTTATTTCGACCACAGGAATGGTGATCCTGCTGGGTGCAGTTTCCCAGACAGGAGAGATGGGACAGTCTATTTTTGGGGTACCTTTTCTAGCCCCCTCTCCATCGGGTGAGCAGAGGGTATCCTAAAAAGGACTTCTCAGTCATGGATGCAGCTGCAGAAAGACACCCCTGTCCCGACACATGTTCCCAACAACCATCGCACATCCACTGCCTGTGTGCAGATTCTTGGCTGGGGGTCTCCAGGTATCACAGCCCTGCCCCCATTGCCAATCCTTCACTGCCACAGGGCTTTTGGCCCGGACAGAAGCCCGTGCATGGCATGTTTAGTGTGAAGACTTCAGTGAGCAGTCGGGCCCACACGGTCTTGGTGGTTGGTGGCCGGGTTCAGTGGCATGGCGAACCATGATGAGTGAGGCCACTTCTCCATTGCAGCTTTCTTCCACCTTCATAGCTGTTGGGGCCACAACCTTCCCCCGCCTGCTCCGCCGTTGAGGACTTCTTGGATCATTCTTTGTCTAGAACCTCCCCCTTGACCTTGCCACCATGGGTGGCCCTACCAGGAGCATGAGCTCCAGACGGCATCACTCTTGTGGTCAGTGGAACACACAAGCCTCTCCACCACAACAAGGTGATGATCCTCAGAGAGGGAATAACAGTATATGTGGCAATAGTAAGGAAACATTTACTTCACTCTTAAGGTAATTAGTGTTATGATAGTCAATGACTTTTGAAGAAAACTCCAAGAGCAAATATCCACATCTTGTGCAACCCCATCTCAAAAACTACTTCGGCTAAACATTGTCAAGTTATTTTTTGAATAAAATACATTTTAAAGACACATGTTGAGATTAAGTTTAAAACTCAACAGTGATGTATGAATAGATATATGGGTGGTACCCTGGGACAGGTAAAAAGAGTTGGTAACAAAATCTGCTGAAGATAAAATTACAAAAGGCTATAATGGTTTCAAGAAAGATAAACATCAATGGCAAGTGTTGAAAAAGACTAGTAATAATGACATTTAAATTAACTTTCTGTCTAGGTGCTCATGGTGAACCATATGTTCTAATATCTGAGCACCTAAATGGCCATATTTAAATTTTGGTTTGGCATAATTTTGATTTGGCAATAATTTGTAGGGGTAGGTAATTGTGAAAGCACCTCTTTCATTTAATAGTTTATATCCTCTTATCTCTAAGCATATCTTACAGTTGTTGAGTTTTTACTCCCTTTCTCCATTTTCAGATTCGTTGACATAAATGACAGTCCTCCTCTGAGCATAATTGTGGTCTCCTTCCTTCAGAGGTTATTAAACTATTAATATTAATTCAGAAAAGATGAGAATGTTCAATAAATATATATATTTAAAGAATCCAAGTGATCTGCTTATGTCACATGATGATGTTGCTGCATTTTCTAGTCCACTAATAACCAAAGAGGCATAAGAACATGAAGGCAAGAACATTTTTTTAATCTTCTGAACCAGAAAAGTTGCATCAGGATTTTAAGAGAATGGATGAAATACATTTATGGCTCACTGATGTTGATTTTTAATGAACTTAAACACCTTGGCAATTTGAAAAGTGAGTAAAGGCTGTGCCACTGTTCAAAAAGATAATGTGGAATGATTAGGCTAATTATCATGAGATTGACTTAACTTGGATGAGCCCAATCTAAATTAGATCACCTACTCAGGTAAACTAAATTAGTTCAGAATTGGGTTAACTTGGTTTAGCAAATGTCTGAACTGGTTCAGAGGGCAGACTTGGGGCTGGAGAAACCCAACTGTTCACGCCAGCTCTGCACCCGACCCTGACTAAACTATATTTAGCTACCAACCCACTCACAGATGGATGGTGAAATACTTTGACATTTACATTTAAATACTATACTTGCAATTAATACATTCCCTACCTTAATAACATGTAGTTGTTAATAACAGTATTCATGCACTCTGTTGCACCCTGTGAATGTTTTCTCCATAATTATAAGCACTATAGACCTTTTTTTTTGCTTTCCTTTTAAACTAATGCTTAAGATCCTAGAGCATAAGATGGCAGGCAAGAGGGAAGCATACTAACACACCGAGCAGCTGGGAACCTGCCCAATTTGATAAGAGGCCTTTGGGGACTTTTCATTTTATGTAGTGACATTACATTTTTACACACCTCGCATACATCTTTATTATTCACAAAGGAACAATACCAGGTTGTTTGAAGAAAGGTGACTTTCGGTGATCCACAGATCTCATTTCTTAAATATTTCAAAGATGACTTTCCCAGGCATTTTGTTTCTCAATGTTCATTGTTTTAATAATCAGTTTTCCATTTTCCTGCAGATGTATATTAATAAAAAAAACCATGAAACCATACTGCTAATTGCCCTTTTTATACATGGTCTATGCATTTAAGCCAGATTTGGATCATACATATAAAAAGGAAAGATTGGAGTGTGGCCTGATGAGTCAGTTAGGGCCAAATCCTATTTCACCTTTATGGCTGAATCCAGATGTGCAGGCATGTGTGGTTAAACATGAGTTTAACATTAATCAGTGCATGGTGCTGCTAATTTGCAGTGCCAGGGTAAAAATGGCTACCAGGATTTCCCAGTAGCAATCCCCCCACCCCCCAAACCTAGGGAAAAAGCAGCATAAACCATACCAAAATGGCAAGCTGAGATAAATGCAGAGATGGGGGAGCAGGTAGCCCAGGGCTGCCTGCTCTCCCATCTCCATGTGCTGTGGAGACTCTGTGCTGTGGCACCCTGCACCCCAGGTAGCCCTATGAGCTGGGTGTCTCAAGACAGGGAGCAGGCAGCTATAATTTGACTGCTCCCCTGTCTCCGCATGTCTCAGGACAGTGGCTCTGCCACAGAGTCCTGCACTGAGGCACATGGAACCCCAGTGCTAAGGTGCACTGTGCCCCAGCTAGTTGCAGAGCTTCTGAGTGTCCAATGGGCCAGAGGCAAATGTTCTATTGGCTATATGTTTGACAGCCCTGCAGTAGGCTTTTGGGCTAAAAGCTAAGAAGAATTGCTTTCTTCATTGCTTCTGCCAAACAGCTGCCAGTTGTGTTTTTTTCTCCAAAAAAATTTGGGAGGTATGTGCATATCCAAGCAATTCTCTTCTCAGGATCACCAAAATTTGCAGTCCCTCACAGTCAGTGATTATTCTCTTCCATAATTGTCTTATCCGCAAGTCTGAAGATAGCTGACAAGGCCTATCTGGGATCAACAGACACATTTACAACTTGGGCACATTTCTGTGTGGGATAGGTGGCTCTGGGTTCTTAATTAATAGATGGCTCTGGGTTCTTAATACATGAGATCAATGACACGCTGTTTCTGCTGCTTCCACTTTTCTGTCTCCTGTTGTCTTTCTAAGGTTTCAAAGTACTGACATCCTTTGTATTCAGGCTCTTCCTCCATTTGGGGTGAGCCTGGGTAGTAGTCTCCCATGAGTTAATGTCAATGTTACATTTTTTTTAAAGTTGCCCTTGAGGACGTCCTTAAAGTGCTTTGTCTGCCCTCCTCCTGCGTGGTTGCCTTGATTGAGCTGGGAGAATAAAACTTGCTTTAGGAGTCTGGAGTTTGGGGACATCCGGACGCCATGGCAGTCCCAGTGAAGTTGATGTTGGACAATCATCACCTTGATGCTCATGGTGTTTGCTTGCAAGATAATACTAACATTGGTGCATTGGTCTTCTCATTGAATTTAAAGGATCTTCTGTAGGCAGTGTTAATGGTACTTTTCCAGTGACTTGTGATGTCTCCTGTACATTGTCTACATCTCAGCTCCGAACAGTAAGGTGGGGATTATAACTTGATAAACCATGAGCTGTGTTTCTGATCTGTCGTGATCTTCAAATACTCAATTCCTCAGGTGTCTCAAGGTTGTGCTTGCACATTTGAGGTGATGTTAGATTTCTTTATTGATGTCAGCCTTCTGTGAGAGATGCTTCCAAGGTATGGGAAATATTCAGTGTTCTCCAGAGTCTTACTGTGAATCTGAATGACTAGAGATGGGGACTGCTCATTAAGAGCTTGTTGATGGAGGACCTTAGTCTTCTGGAGTACCCCAGTCTTCTGAAAGTTAAGTATCAGTCCTATTTTATTATATGCCTCAGTAAAGACATCAACAATTGTCTGAAGGTCTGCTTCTGAGGCATTACACACTGCAGCATCATCAGCATACTGGAGCTCAGTGATTGAGGTTGGGGTGATCTTGGTTTTGGCTGGAGTTGGCTGAGATTCAACAGCTTACCATCCATTCGGTAGTTTAGCTTCACTCCAAAAGCTTGTTGCCTTGTCAAATGTAGCAGTGCGATGAGGAATATCTTCTTGATTGGAGTAATGACACAGCCTTACTTAACTTTCATCTTAATCTCAAAGGGATTTGTGATTGATCTGTTATTGAGAACCACTGCTTACATGCCATTATGTAGCAGGCAAAGAATGCTGGTGAATTTTGATGGGGATCTGTACTTC
>NW_005842330.1:708768-712072 GCF_000455745.1 Alligator sinensis | reverse complement strand
GTGCTTCTTGGTTGACAGAGTTGAAGGCTTTGAGTTGTGATGTGAGCTTCTCTCCCTGCTTCTTGAAGATTTTGGCAGGGAATCCACCAGATCCAGGTGGCTTGTCATTCTTCATGTGTTTTATGGCTTTCCTCACCTCATCAAGTGTTGGAGGGATTTTGAGATCATCTCTGACTCGGTGTTGCAGAATGGATTTGAGAATACTCTCATCATTGAGAGTCAATTGAGAAGGTCTTCAAAATGCTCCTTTCAGTAGGTGTTCATGGCTCTCCTTTTCTGGATCAAGTTTCCTCCATCCTTAGGTCTTGCAGGGGTTGTTCTCTGAATGCTCAGACCATGTAAGAAGCCTGCACTGCCCCCAGGCATAGGTCTACAAGTCCTCAAGGATAGAGCAGGTAGAAGAAAATGTTAGAATCTCAACAGCTGTGAAGGTGGACAAAGTCTGCGGCAGAATGAGATCTCCAACTGTCTTGGCTTCCTTGCCATTGGATCAAGGACATGTTCTGTCCAGAACCACATTGAAGCTGATATGCAGCAGCTTCTCCACTATAAAAGAAATCATGCACAGGCATTTTCTAATTTGATTCTACCTCTGAATCTGCATGGCCAGAGTAGAGCCTCTTGGCCCTGTAGAGCAAGCACAGCCACACAAATGAAAATGGAATCTATAATCTGCATAAATGCCTGTGATGCATCCTGAGCACAAACCCCTTTCTGCCATCTGCTGCTTGATTCCATGCTATGTAATAACTTGCTGCCCTTCTCCCCCTGCCCCCCTCCACCACCACCAAGGGTGTATCTTTTTAACAGACCAAAAGTCTTTTCTGCTCCAGCTATGACCCAAGAGTATTTACATTGTTTCAGAAATATCTTAATGATACTTATTATTACTTACTTCTCCAACTGTGAGTAATGTTCTTCCCTGAATAGCCTGAATAGCCAGGTGCTATTCTTACTACAGTAGTCTCCTTTTGAAATATAAAGTTGTCTTTATCTGGAATGGCTCATGTGCCTCAGACTATATCCTCAAGGGTCTGTTTGACTTGCCCTAAACATCCCCATGCCAGACGCTAATTTTCAGAGTTTACTTCTCTTAAGTATGAACAGAGGAGAATGACTTAGGTTAAGCATTGCTCTACTAAACAACCTTGGCTAAAATATGAAACATAAAAATTACATTAATATCAAATACCACAATTCATACAGACATAATAATGATACGGCTAAATATAGCTTGATGCTAAATGAAACAAACTGGACTGGCAAAAGCAATTTTATGCTGGTAGAACTGGAATTATACTATAGATTTTTCTGTCTTAAACATGTTCTCAAAATCCCATACTTATAATCAATGTTGCTATGCAAGCACCTTTCTAATATAGATGTGGCCTTGGAGTCAATACAGTATATTGAATTAATTTTCCCTTAACTGTACTCAGCCAATTCCAGGAACAGTATTAGAATTGTAGCATTATTCTGAGATCAGAGAATAGACTCCCATTCTACTAGGTATGCTGCATGTCCCTTACATAAAGACATTCCTCTCCCTAAAGATCCCAATGTACACATATGAGGAGAGAATCATAAGTGAATAAATTGGAATGAGGAAGGAATGAAGATAAGAAAATTATGAAACCACCTGGCTGGTTTAATGAAAAACAGAGTGAGCAAGCCCACTGATTTGCAGCCAGTTTGGCAGAGAAAAATTTTAAGGAGTATTTGAAAGAGGAAGATGCTATGAGTTTGCTTTCCTTTTTCCAAAAATCCTTCTAAGCAAAAGATGGCAGCATGGTAGAAAGCACGGAGGAACCTCAGCATGACTTAAGTGAGACCAAAAAAAAGAGGCCTTGATGATATGTAATCACCAAAACTTTATAGTATGTTTTAAAGTAGCTGTTTAAATCCTGACTGGATTAAATTATTCTTTATGTATTTATGTTCGCTGTTTACTAGTCTCCTTACAAGATCCATTGACAGAAAAAATGTTCACTTCCTTTCCAATATATTAATAGTGTGGAATTGTTGATGTAAATTGGCTGCTTGTTTCTTTTCTTTAGATGTTTTTTTTTTTTCAATTGTGGGTGAAGTGGTTTGTGTTTACATAAATACTTCTGAAGTCCTTAGGGATCCTTGGATGGAAGTTGATAATATCATGCTATGGCAAGGCAGAAGGTAAGACCACGTAACATTTGATTCAGAGAGTCATGAGCTGTCAAGTAGGCAACAACCTACTTCATCAGATGTTGTCTGCCTGACTTCAGATTAGCATGGCTAACCTATCTTTTCATGAAGGAAACACACTCAGCCAGATGAAGTGTATTGTAATTAATCTACACAAGAAACTTGCTCAGATATTCTCAGTTATTTTTTTCTGACCAGATGCAAGCTGATGAACATCATACCTAAGAGACTCCAGGTGACCAACTCACTTCATTCTGCATACCACATAGCCTATTTTGACAAGTCGTGCTTCACGCTCTCTGAGAAATTTAGAGACCACTTTATTAGTATTCTATACAGCAAACCAAACAAATTAGCACCGGACTCAAAGAACTAACAACATATGGAACCATTCACACACAACAGCTAATAATACAAAGAGGAGATAGTCACCTTAGCACAAACATATCCACCCCTTAAAGAAGATAGAGGGAGCAAAGCTTTCCAAATGTATATACTCCAATAGAAACCCTGTTGTCCACAACAATGTCATCAACCTATCCAGCCACACAGATTTCCTCCCTGAGATGTTTGTATTATCCCATGTTTTTTCCTTCTCCCCTACTGCTCAAAAGGCAACATTATATGGAGATGTCAAGATTTTTTTTATTCCCCATTGCCTACAACTAAAGGAATATTTCCATGACACAAAGCCAGACCCTGAACAACCCACCACAGACCTGGCCTCTGCATAGCATAGGAGGAAGAACACCATCTGAGGGCCACAGCCCTACTCTGTATCTGTGCAAAAAAACTGTTTCCCCCCCCCCCCCCCCCCCCCCGCACACACTCTTAGATTGCCAAGAATCAACATTGCTTATGTTACAACGACAGTTCCATACAATGGAGAGTCATACTTGGCCTTAAAACAACCCTGATAGCACCAGATGAAGTAGGTTGTTGCCTATAAAAGCTCATGCCTCTGAACCAGATAGCTTCTGAGGCATCGCCCTGCCCTGATCTCAGACTAATGTGGCTCTGCTGAACATATAGCAAAAAATATTTAATAATTGGTATGGTCTCATTCTCTAAACAGTGATGGAATTGCTGGCCTCTGGAGGTTGCTTTTTATCTCAGTTCTTTT
>NW_005842330.1:647028-708758 GCF_000455745.1 Alligator sinensis | reverse complement strand
TAATTGCAGCTCCCAATCCTTGTGCTGCCAATGGTGGCAGGGGTCCATGCTCTCACATGTGTCTGATCAATCACAATAGAAGTGCTGCCTGTGCATGTCCTCATCTCATGAAACTGTCTATAGACAAGAAAACATGTTATGGTAAGTTTCTTCCCCCCATTCTGGGGGCCAAATTGCATAGAAGAATTTAATCCAGACAGAGTACATTTATAATCTTCAAACAAGGTTTTATAGATTCATAGATTGTAAGGCCAGAAGGGACCTTGGAAGATCATCGGTTCCAGCCCCCTGCACCAAGCAGGAAAGATAACTGGGGGTCAGGTGACTCCAGCAAGGTGACCGTCTAATATCTTGTAGTGATATTTTCAAAAGTATACCCACTGTTTAAAACCAGTGTTATTCAAATGTAAGCAGTATGTGGAAATTCGATATGTATTACCTTATTCATTTTTTTTCCTATGACTTATGTGTGTGATATATTAGTAGAGCTTATCTCTACAGAACAGGAAGATTTGTAAGGTACAACATCAGAAAAGTATGATGCAGGTAACCTACATGACAAAAAAGCACTTAATAGCTTTAATCTTACCTGTTCTTCTTATAAAGCCATCTTAGCATAGTATTTTGGCATTAAGAACTAAGATGAAGTAAAAATAAAATATGCAGTCTTGCAGATTATATGTATATAATTATAAGCAACACTCTTAAGCTATAATAGCCCCAGAAATGTCAAACATCTTTGTCCATTATTTATAAAACTTTGTAGTTCATACTTTTTTTATAATGTCTAACAGAGTCTCAGAAATCTCTGGAAAAATATTTCCCTGTATCAAAATATGTTAAAGAAAACAAAAGTCATCTCTGTAGTTAATACACTGACAGACTTCCCTAAAGTATCGTATGTGTTTCGAAGACAGAAGTGTCTTCTGTATTACCCTTGATCTATTTACATATAATACACCAACAAATTGCATTTGTAAATAGATTCAGCTGAACAATGGATCCCTCATTTGTGGCCTCCCCATTTTTGTTTCAACTATTTTTAATCAATTCATACATTGAACGATGACTTTTAATTACTTCTACTTGTAATGCTTTAGAGCCATAGTTGTTATTGTTGTTGCATTTTCCTCCTGAGATTTCTCATACCATTTAATATTACAAAGGAAAAGTAGAACTAGAGAATTAGATTAAATAATGTTTTGGAAGTAATAGTTTTAAAATACTGTGTTCAGTTGGATGGTATTTTTGTTCTTCAACGTCTTGCAAGACTGTATTGTTATAATATATTTGGAAAAGCTTTATATATGTCTAAACTAATACATAAAACTGATTCTATGGCTGTTACAAAATTTATTTTTCTAGGGTAGCTTGCTTATATGTTGTGTTAAGTAAATAGATTTGTTATAGGCATAACTGTCATTGATATCAACTTCATTTTTTTAAGGTAATAACTAGGGGATATCTTTGAACTCAGTTAACTCTGATTATGAAAAATCCCTTTTTTTGGTACAGAAATGAAAAAATTTCTTCTTTATGCAAGACGTTCAGAAATAAGAGGTGTGGATATAGAAAACCCATACTTCAACTTCATCACAGCCTTCACTGTCCCTGACATTGATGATGTAACTGTCATAGACTTTGATGCAGCAGAGGAACGTTTATATTGGACTGATGTAAAAACACAAACCATCAAGCGTGCTTTTATTAATGGGACTGGTTTAGAAACTGTTATATCAAGAGGTAAATAGCATGTTATCTATATAAGTATAGTAATCATTTATGCAAAAAAAAGAAAAGATGTAGATATATTAAGTATGGAATCGGTGCATTTGTCCAGTTTTCTTGTTACATATACTTGACATTGACTGTGGATAATTAGTGCTGAGTAATAATCTCTCTTAATTTTAATTAATAAATTAATTTCAGTTAGACATTGGTTTTACTTCTCAGATGAATAAAATAGTTATGCTTTCAAATATAATTTGCCATGATATCTAATTCTCACTGAAGGTTTAAATACATCTCAATAGCAAAAGAAATAATTCATTTTTAGAAAGGAAAGATAAAAACCATAAGAAAACAGAAGTAGTCTGCTGAAGATAGCTTAACAAGAAATTTGTTTTCTATGCTTATCTCTAGCATTGCATATTTATCTCTGTTGACTTTGGTCTAGTTCGATTGTCCTGTCTCAGGTGTAGTAATCTAGGTTTAGTGGCTCTATTGTGCCTTGGAAGACTTAAAATTTTAACCACAGACAAAATTGGATTTTTGTTGAGGAGTAGCAAGTTATTTGACATTAACCATGTGGGTGTAGATGGAGGGAAGGACTAAACATGTAGTGTTTCTTCTGTGCCTCAAGACATTGGGCTCAGCAGGATCTGTTGGGGAGGTCCCTGAGCTTAGTTGTGATACTAGTGCCCTGCATTGGTTTTTTATCTCTCAAGTAATGTTAGAAGGTGACTTTTTTTCTCCATTTTGAGGTACTGGAATCCAAGAAGAACTTTATTTTGCTCTGGAAAGGGACTAATAAGTAGATTTGCAGAATCCATTGTGTGGCAACCATTACATAAAACTTGGACATCTCCAAAGATTACAATAATACTATTTTCAGAATTAATAGCTGATTTTAGATAGATTTGCTTTAGTAGTAATGTCAGCTTTTGCATCATCTTTGGCACTAAGAAACACTCTGCTGACACTGTGGCTGTTAGGAACACTCCTTACTATGAAAGAAGCTGTGTTTGCTATGAGATCTGGAGTCTCTGCACTACCAGTGCTCACATATAATAACATGTTATCCCCTCTGTTGGATTCAGTTGTGGGTATGGTGTCAATGCCTGTATTGAAAGCCTTTTGGGACTTTTGCCCTCAAAGTCAACGAAGCACCTGCTTGAAGTCATGACAAGAACTAATTAAAGAAATGTGTATATCTGAATGCTGAATCCTCAGAAGTTATGTTTATATCCAAAGACAAAAAGACAACAGGAAATGATTTTTGCCCTGAAGGATCAGGCTGACTTTTCTGCCCTAGTATTCTTTTGGGAATCAGTTACCCAACTGATCTGTTCACTATCATTAGTCTGCTATCTTTGGCTTCTCAATCCCTGGGAGGAATCAAATCAGGACTTGCAATACAAAGGCCACCACTGTATTTCAGATCCATGTCAGAGACAAGTTCTACAGCACTAGGGAAACTGCATCTACCTGCCGGTGCCATTGGTGCTATTGAGACCTCTGCATTGGAATCAATTTCAAAGCTCTTTTTAATGTGATTACATGTTGAATAATAACATTACATCTGGACCTTTTTGTGTCAGAGCCATCAAGATTTGTTTTAGACTGTCATGGAGTCCAATTAATCTAGATGGTGTGTTAATGTCAGGATGCCATTTAACATCCTGTATATAAAGTGTTACCTAGCTCACTTCATTAATAATTTTTTGTAGTTTGTTTGTCTGTCTAAAAGCTATGGATCTAATAAGGAAGGGTGAGTTATTCCACCTTGTCTTTGCCAACATACACCTTTTAAATAGCATGCTTATTACAAGTATTTTCCACCAAAATAGGGAAATGTATTGCCATCTATGCAGTCCACATTTGGTTGTTTTCCTTAGACGGTAATTTTTATGTCTGTTTTTACTTCTAAAAGATAGCTGAGGACTCGGTCATTTTTTAGTTCAATTTCAATGTTAATTGTTGCTGCAAGTTTTCTTTTGGCTTAACAATAAAATATTTATGATTATTCATGCTTTAAGTGTCTGATAAATGCAAAAGAATACAATTTTGTATAATTGTTGCTAACACATTAAAGACTAAATTAAATTTTCCCCAACACAGGAAATTATTTACTTGGAGAGCAAATCAAATGAACAACTTAAATTCACTCTTATTTTGATCTTTCACATTTTGCAGATATTCAGAGTATTAGAGGCCTTGCAGTGGACTGGATATCACGCAATTTGTACTGGATTAGTTCAGAGTTTGATGAAACTCAAATTAATGTGGCCCATTTAGATGGGTCTTTGAAAACCTCAATCGTCCATGGAATTGATAAACCCCAGTGTCTTGCTGTTCACCCAGTCAGGGGGTAAAGTATAATTGTTTTTAATTGGTAAAGTATCATTAGGATAAGAAAGAATCCTTATATGTGCTATTGTGTACAGTGCTCATTTAAATATTTAGGACTACAAAGAAAAATCTAGAATATTTGGAAATTAAAAATGTATGTTCTCACCTTTACTAATACAAATAGAGCTTGCCTTGGTCATTAACATGCCTTTTATAGTGGCACGGTAGGAGGACAAAACTGCATGTGTCACTTTATATACGGCTATTTGTGTAAATTTGGAGAAACATTTTAAAAATCAGTCATGAAATTATGCATTCTTCTTTTTTTCCTGCAGAATTGTATGAAAACTTTTAAAAATGTATTTTCTTGATTTAAATATTACAGTCTTCTTAACAAAACTTACTATGATTTAATTTGAGCAGCCATGCATATTGTAATTTTGTCTATACAGTTAATATTATTAACATATTTTCACTACTGACAGATTTAGAACATTATATATATATGAAGACACTTTTTCAATCAATCCTTTCTCTTGTTAAGGAAGCTTTACTGGACTGATGGAAACACAATTAACATGGCAAACATGGATGGGAGCAACAGCAAAATACTCTTTCAGAATCAAAAAGATCCAGTTGGTAAATATTATTTTAAGCTTTTTTTTATTATTTAAGGCATTTCATATTGAAATTGTTTTATTTATTTTACCACTCTTCATTTTACCTTTTGAAGACATTTGGGCTTAATCTAGTTCTCAGTGGAAAACTTATAACTATCCATCATGACAATGTAATAGGGTGAAAGAGAAATTTATTTTCTGGGAGACATATTTATTGACTCAAGAAAGACCTTTGGAGGTCTGAATATGGTATAGCTCATTTTACTCAGTGGGTTGGAGGCCATAGCATGCACTCCTACTTTCTTTTGCAGATGTGTGCAAGAGATAAAGGACGTCTTTCTGATGTCTGTGAACTGATTGATTAGGATTCTGTTTCACCCTGGACTCTCAGGCGTTTTTGCTCAGAACCTTGGCTTTGTGCTGAAAAAAGATTTTGGCTCTTATTTTTTTTAGTTTGTATTGTTTATGGCAAGAGAAAAATACACGTAAATTACTTTTAAAACTTTCACCCTTGAAAACTTTTTAGAGAAGTCCATAATGTGTTTTTCAAAGCAAAATATTTCAGTGTTTGGATTCTTTATTAGTTTTGATTGTTTTATTGGTGTAAGAAATATTAATGCTAATAATAAGAACGAATACCTCTGTAGAATATTAAAATACTGGACAGAAAAGCTCATTTTAATAACTCACTTATAATTGACAAGGCAGACCCATATTCAGTGTATTTGAAGCAGCTGTGTAAGTAATTACTGACTTTTTAGACATTTGGGGAACAAGGTAGATATCTTTATTAATTAGGTCTTAGAATCTATTGTGCAGTGTGACTTATTAGGGATGTGGACATTCCCAACTGACAAGCATCAATTTCTGAGATGTATTCTATTTTGGAGTTGGAAATATACAAGTAGACATTTCTCAATTAGAGTAATATAGAGAAGAATATAATATATTCTCATTGTATTATATTATATTAGTACTTCAAATGCCTTGGTGGCAGAGATTCATAAATAATAACTTTATGGAGACGGATTTTATTGCCTGTTGGTTCTACCTTAATTACGTGATAAGCCTTGTTAGTCTTTATTGCAATTTCCAAAGGCTCAAACGCCAACACAAATAGAAAAGGGAAAAAGTCCCTGCATGTTCAGCACTTATCTGTTATACTCTTATAATTAGTAGAACAAAAACTTCATATGGCTTTTACTATTTGTTTTGTTTCATGCTTGATAATAAGCTAAGGAGTGTAATTTGACTATGTAATATCCTTTGATTAGTATTTTTTAGAACATTTCTTAAATAAAGTATTTTGTTTTCCCAAAATCATGTGGAGTATTTTGAAATCTAAATATGCTTTAAAATTTCATTGGATTAGCATAAAAGACCTAAAAATAAATAAATAAATAGGGGATTCCCCATTTCTGCACAAGCATAAAAGACCTGATAACTCTGTATACACTATATAAAAAAAAAATTATAGCTTTCTTGGGCAATTAATCTTACCATCCTTACTATTAACATGATCATGAATCTAGAATCATTTTTTTTCTGACTAGTTTGGGTTGCTATTGCTTGGCTAGGTCTGTCTGGTATTTGTTACTGCCCTCCCTTCTTTTTGTTTGCTTTTTACCGCCGTTTTGTTTTCTCTGCATGCTCACATTCTAAAAATAAAATATAAGGTAAAGGGAAGGGAACCTCCTTGATCATGCCCTTCAAAGTTTTCTCAGCTTAAATTGATCTATTTAGGGAAATTATCTTTATGAAATGGTTTGTAAATATTTTGTGAGAATTTTTACATTTGCATTCTGTAATAAAATAACCTTAGTTGGGATGCATTTTAGGAGCATTAATTTTTAAGATCTAAGAACACAGTGCCATCTGCATAGCAGCAGATAATCATCCTATAGATAGTGCATACTTAAATTATAAGGTCATGTTTAAGCCATTTTGGGAAACTTTATTAAAAAGTCTGATCATTATTGCTATAATTAACCTATAATTTTTTTTTTACAACTACAATAGATATTTAACAGATTCATCTAGCATGAATAAATTAAGGTTTTATATGTTGTTCAGAGGCACATAAGATCATATTGGTGATTAAGCTATAATTGGATATGCTGTTAGTGTAAGGCTACCACAGCAGGAAATAAGGTACAAGGAAAGAGGGATTGTAAATAAAAGATAAGTACAAGAAGTATTTAAAATTGTAAATAAAAGATAAGTACAAAAAAATAATTGAAATAATATTGTTAAGGTTGCAAGTATGTGAATTTGAAAGCCAGTAAATCTGAAATTCAAGATTACTCTCAGATCTGTTTATGAAATTGCCATGCTGGGGGTACTATCCATGTAGAGGTATAGAGTGAGGAAGTTTTTTAGCATAGTTCCAAAAACACGCTGTTCCACCCTAGAAGCAGAACAGAAATGGTGATTGTCGGCATTTTATAACTCTGGCAGGATATAAAGGGCTGTTCCTGAGCCCAGCAATAGGCACTTAGGGATTATCCCCCAGGAAACACTGAAGTCTTCTTGTGAAAATGGAGGTGTTTGATCTCTTCCAAAAGAGGCCATATTTTTAATAGGGGAAGTACTAAATAATCTTAACACATGGACTGACAGTAAAAAAACAAAATAAAAAGTAAGACTTCTAGGTGATGTTGATAAGGAAATCAGAAAATAGGTGGGAAGAAAGAATCAGGAGTAGCTCATAAAAAAACACAATATATAAATACCAAAGGTAAAATAAAGCATTGTCAAGTTTCTTATGATGTTATAAGTGCTGCAATTGACTATGTACTTCTAATTGAAATGGGCTTTAATTAGCATGGGAAAAATTCTATGTCTCAAAAGTGTGAGACAAGTAAAAGTGCTCTTTGGGAAGGTAAAAGTGTTAGGTTTCATGTGTACTAAATAGGACAATTTAAGAGGAGGTCAGTGGAGCAGAATAACAGCTGATTTGGGAGATGAGATTTGTCAAACATATAAGTAATACAGAAGGCAAGGCAGGACAGCACCTTAGGGCCTAGTTACATGGTATGTTTAGGTGGCTTCTGGAGCTCTTAACCCCTGTATTGGCTGCATGTTAACACCTCTAAGTGTTTTAAAGCACTTTTTCTTGGGTTTAAAGTTATGACACTTCAAGGTAGGATTATCTCTAATCCACTTAATTTTGCTGCTGTTCCATTAAGATATGGACACTCCCTACACCTATTTTGTCCAAGATGAAGTCTGCCAACATCCCAAGATGCATTGACTTCTCCTGACTGAGGCTGAGTGGAGATGCCAGAGCATAGCAGGGCCAGGCAAAGAGCTTCAAACTTTATGGATATTGGGAAGAACAAGTGCCACAGCCCCAGAGTGCCTGGTGGCCATGATACCTCCGACTGCCCTGACCTGTTTGCTGGTCCCACTGGTGGCAGCACAGAATAGGGAGGACAAGCTTCAGAGAAAAAAAAGAATTTGGCCCCTCAGAGCTCAAGCAGTGGTCTGGGTGGCAGCAGAAGGCACCGCAGCTGCTGAGCACTCTGAAGTTGTAGTGCTTGTTCTTCCCAGAGGAAGCAGTGAGACTTGTCTTGCTCCTGATTTATTTATTGACTTTGTCTGCCTAGATTGCAATCAAGGAAAGAATTCAGACATACCAATACATTCAGAGTGCCAGACCATTAACACCCAGATAAACTTTTTTCATTCTTCAACTATAACAATTCTGCTTCCTCCTCTTCCTCAATAGACTAAAAAAGAACCACACAAAATGTGAAGACATTGTCACAAACACAGCACTGCTTTTGCACTAAGAAACATTTTATATAGACTCCTAGTCCTTCCCCTGCTCTCACTAAGCCTCTAGTAGCAAGTCATAGCTGTGCAGGTGAAGGACAGTCGGAGATGATTTTTCACCTTAAGGTTTGACTTCTCCACTAAGTCAATTAACGTTTGTGTGGTTTACAGCATAAGGTGTAACAAAGTCCTAATAGACTTGCTCATTAAGAGAGGCATGAGTTTTCATAGTCTGCAGCCTACTTCATTAGATACTATGATAACACATCTGGAGAAACAGGTGGAACTAGCCAGCAGATTTCAATTTCTTTGTTTTTTTAATACTATTTTAACTCATCTTCCTGGGATATTGAATGTCATTATTTTGTTTCACTCTCAAGTTTCTCCACTATAGTTACTACTAAGGACTAAGACAAAAATAGTCATGGTAATATTAACTTCTGATCCCTACAAGGCACTACTACAAGAAGCACATAATAATAATAATAATAATAATAATAATAAAGTTTACATAAATTTTAAGGTGTAATTTGACTGCAAACTCTAAAGACCATGCTTTGTAACAAAATTTCTGCAATATCTGATTTATCCAGCTTTTATAACAACTCAACGAACCCAGAATCACAAAGCAGCACAGAAATATTTTTTTAGTCTTATCTGTTACTAGTTTATCTAATTTTACCTGTATGGCAGATTGATTGGGTTTATTTTTATTTTGGTTTAAAAGAGAGAGTGAGAGAGCGAGAGAGAGCACTCACTCAGTAATTGACTGGGGTGTATTTGGCAGCTGGGTTCGTCTAAGGGAAAAAATGTGAAAATCTAGAACCATTGGTTCAGAGATGATATCTTTTATGAGACCAACTGAGAAATTGCAAACATGTTTTGCAATTTGGTCTAATAAAAGGTATCATCTCTGAACCAAGAGTTCTAGATTTTTTCAGTAATTGACTAGCTTACATTGCTTGTTCGTCTTTTAATCCATATGTGCAACATACTTGAAATAGAACTGCATCATAATCTTATCAAAATACCCAACTTGCATTTTATGAGTTTGTACTGCTACTGAGTGAATAATTGAAGCCTTCAGGCAGTTTTGGTTGAATAACTTTGTTTCTTTTAAATAGAAATCAGTATTCCAGGCAATCCATTGTAAAACTAAACATTCCCAATTAAGATTTATTGCTCAGTTTCTGAGGTACTAAGTGCTCAGAGCAGTTTACATAACGTTTGGATTTCAATTGACTAATTAAATCTATTTTCATTTTTAAAATACATTTTCCTGGTGTGCAGTTTTATCTCCAAGGCTATAAAATATAAGTGTTATCTGTCAGTTTATTATCTAATACAGATCTTCCCTCTCTAGGTTTGCCACCTTTTTTGAATATTGTATTTTTGTTTTCAGTCAATTATCATCTATGTGCTCAACTGTAAAAAAAAAATAAAATAAAAATGCTAATATGGCAGAATATCAAAAAAGTAATAAAACCATATAAAATGAGATTCAATGTGAGAATTTTAGTTTCAACAAAAAACTTGAATTTTTTGAGTAAGCGTTGTAAAGGTAAATTTGCATGGCATTTCAGAATAGTGAAAGATTGAAAAGAAATAAAATGTGTCATTTTCTAAAATGCTTTCATCTGGACAGAGTTATAATTAAGTTGTTGAAATGCACAGTTGATTTTTCTCACATTATGTTTTAATACTAGATAATAAATGTTTACTGGTGTTTCCTAGCTATTTGATCTCCAGAATGATCTTGGATAATACAGCTGCTACAACATTTGCAAACAATTTCCTCAGTTCGGATTATGGATACATAATGAAATTCAGAATATTTTTTGTTTCCAAAGAAAAACTTTATTTCAGAGATCTTGTAATACATCTCACATCAATCTTTTCCCCCCTAAATTTAGAAACTCAAACATTTCTGCTGTGGATAGAATTTATACAGAGGGAGAAAAAATCACCCCTGACAAAATCACTTTGACCTCCCTGGATATTCTATCACTGGCCTCAGAGTAGCTATTCTTAAAAAAAAAACAACAAAAAAACATTAAAAACCAACTTGAAAATGAAATAGTGGACTAGCTTGTATGATTCTTATGTCCCTCAATAGGATAACTGCTTTGTTTATTCTTTTTAATCTCTTCAACCTACCTTCCCTCTCTCAGCAGTGCTACTTTCTTATTCCCCCCTTTCCATATCCTTTGCATTTAAATGACTTTATTCCTCTCTCTTTAGTCCTCCTGCTCTCTGTGGTTACCTATACATTTACTCCAATGTGTTCTAATTACAATACTGTAGCATTGCCTCAGTGTCACATGTATAAGCCCCTGAGGGGTGACACGTCAACCCTTCTGGCATCCATTAAAATGGAAAGAGTCATTAAAAGAAAGGGCCAATGTCTGGACTGGCAGATAGGAAAAACATTATAGATAGTACAAATCCTTTCTATTTTTTTTCAGAAATAGAGTAGATAAAGCAAGACCAGCACCTGCAAATGACCACAAATCTAAATACCATTTGCCCTAGTAAATCTCTTTCTTAATCCATTTAAAATTCCTGGGCAGCCCCTATGTTTTTAATGGAAGCAGTCACAAACCCTGTCTAGAACACAAGAAGCTAGGACTTAAGAGGCTCACCTGAATCTAAAATGTTTACTAATGAATTAAGCATTATTGCTCAACAAAGTGGCATTATTCATAATCATATTTTACATGGCATCAAATATATACCTATAATTTGCCTGCAAAATCATTATATGGGTGGGGGCAGAGAGCATCACCATCCTTCCTTAATTTTTATTAATTATTTTAGTGGGGTAGTGGATTGTAAGTGATATTTGAAAACTGATAGACTTCTATTACCATACTGCAACAATTTTTTTACTTTAGAAGCCCTATGGCCCATATAACATTTTGTGGAAATTTAATCCCAATTTAATATTAAATTAATTGGTTACATAACTGTATTCCCCTTCAGAAGCCTCCTTTCCTATCTGGGTCCGACGCTCAGGAGACCTACATTCCATCTAATTGTTTCTTTATGTCCAGCAACTTGTATTTCAAAGTTATTTTAAGTTAGTATACATGACAAATAGTGGTAGATTTTTTTCAGTTCTAGTTCTTACAGTATAATTCTGTGATCTGTATTGAATAATGTAGGTATAATTATGTCACAAAGTATAAGGACTTTCCTTATATTAGAAGCCTTTATCACCCCAAATTCTGCCTAGACATGATTTGAAAGTCAATTTCAGAGAGTGAATCTTAGATAAGATGTGCTCCAAAGTTTGCAAATAATTTTCTCACTGGATTTCCTCAACTGGGATCATGAAGCTTGGATGTGGAAAAGTTGCTTCAGGAGCCTAAGGAAAGAATGGATGATAGCTATGTCTTCTTTCACTAAAAGTTTCTAGCCTTTGGCTTTGAGGGTTCCTTCCATCATTTATGTTCTGTTTTCCTAAAACTTAACTGAGAGTATTAGGATGTTATATTGAACAGGAGACAGATTTTTTAATGCACTGTTTCATTTGTAATGTCTTAATGTATTCTACTCTCTTGCGAATGCAATATTAATTAAATTTGTATACAGTTTGTTATGCTGGGATCAGGAGTAGAGATGCCTGAAGCTGTCCTGTGGTCAACTCTGGTGTCTTTGCACCAAGTGGTGAGGGAACAGGTAATAGCTACCTTGAGATGAAAGGAGACATGTAAATTTAAATTGGTGTAATTTACAGAGGTAGTACTTTACCCCTGATTTTACCAGAATAATTTTCCACTGGATTGGGCAAAGTTACCCTAGTTTAGGTCTTTGGGTTATCTATCTCCTACTTTATATGCTAGTGTAATGCTGATTGTGTCTTTATCATGCCTTTAATATAGAATTTATACCATTAATATATTACTTATTTCAAGTCCACAATATACATGTATTAGGATTAGGATTAGGGTAAGAGTCAACAAAGTTTTAGTGTGTTCCTTGCTATATTAATGCTTTATCCTCTCGCCTCCTGCAACCAACCAAAAACAACAACAACAAAAACAAAAACAGTCAAATTTGAGAGGTTCTGAGGACCATCTGATTCTGTCAAATGTCATGTAAAGAGTTCTGCCTACCTTCCTAAAACTTCTTATTGAAAAATGATAATCAAAATTGTAGAATTTTTTTAGGGACTATGCAGCTGATAACAAAAACTACATATTTGAGCCCATTTTTGCCCCCAGCTCATGGAATGCTATATTCTAAACCAGTAATTTTCAACCATGGTGCCATGAGGTGCTACATAATGTTATCAGTATTAGGTGTACAAATATGGTTCACAAAATAAACCTAGAGATTTCATATAGGAATCCACAGAATTAAAAACATTCTGCCCTGTTGTGATCTTTCTGAGTTCTTTGCAACAGAAAAATTGCTCTATTATTTTTTCCATAGATAAAAAATGAATAAAAACTAAGAATTGGTATTTTCTGAGGGGTGCCTCGAGTCTAAGAAGGGGTCCTTGAGTCTAAAAGTTTGAGAACCACAGTCTTACACCATTTAGACAGCATGTGTAATCATAGCCTTTAAGCTTACAAAGCAATGCAATCAAACTGCTCTACATGTGCTAAAGTCAGGTTGTGTGTAGAATAGTGTACCGTTGATTATAACTGATGAAAATATTGAAGGTAGTTTTATATGTAGAATATTAATCCTTAAAAACTTGCATTTGATAAGAACCACTAGAGTATCTTGTGCATTTTGACTTGTACTTTTACCCAGAAAAAAATCTCCCATTGCTTTCTGTTCATTTATTTACACTACAGTAGCAGCATGTCCGAGCATAGACCCTCCTGAGCATGCCTCACTTACCCACTCTGAGCTGCACATTCCAAATTCAGAAATGTGGCAGTGATGCCACTGCGGGGTCATCCCTCTTGAAATTGCTTTTGAGACTTTGTTTTTCAACATGAGTAATAGAAGCATCTCTTCAGATTTGGAACGCAAGATTTGTTTTGGTAGGCAAGGTGTTCTGAGATATGCTTCCACTATCGTACAAACATGCTGTTTCTCTTAACATATTTATTAGTTAACTTACTTGCTTAAAAACTCTGCTCTTATAATTTAAAATCTGTGTAAAAAATGTGGTGTATATTTCTAAATTAGAACTAAATTGAAATCTGATTAATATGCACATTTACATATATTGCCTTTATATTTGTCTGTCTGTGTGTCCATAATGCTTTATTCTCACTCTGACTGGATGTCTTGGCAGCCAATCAGAGTGCCCTACAAAAACAGAGACAGGGGAGCACCACCATGACAGTGGGGACTGAGGGCCCAGCGGGGAGAGGAGCAAGCAGCGAGGCCAGCTCCCCTCTCCTGCTTCTTGGAGGAAGAGGGGGACAACACAGATTGGAGAGGTGCTATAATGGAGGGGAGGGACAACAGGGGAGTCCTTGGATCCAGAGGCTGGTGCCCCCCCCAACAACAGCTGGCAAGGAGGGGAGGCAGCAGGCAGCAGGGGAGGGAGGGGAGCAGGAAAGGGTGTGGGTGTGGGGTGGGCAGTGTCTGCACCCCAGTGCAGCTGCCACCACCACCACTGTTGCAGCCATAGGCCCCAGCCTGAAGTGGCGGAAGGAGGTGGGGAGCGGCCCTGGACCCAGCCCAAAGCGGTGAGGGGGGGAAAGGCTCCGGCCCTGGCCCTGGCCCCGGCCCAAAGTGGCGGAGGGAGGGGGAAATGGCCCACGCCCCAGCCTTAGCCACAGACTGAAGCAGTGTGTATATATATATATATATATGTATGTATGTATGTATGTATGTATATATGTGTGTGTGTGTGTGTATGTGTATTTTTATATATGTGCAAATGCATATAAATGTGTGTGTATGTGTACATGTATATAATATAAACTGTCAACTCAGATATTTATTTCTAGCTCTGTTTTAGATGGTTTCACAACAAGTGGGGAGAACTACTTAATTCAGGGCTTAGAGACCCAGGGTGAATTACAGTATCTCATTGTGGTAGCTGGCAGTTGTCCTTAAAATGGGGAAATCTGAAGAGCTATGAACTCTAACCTTACCTTTGTCATCCCAAGCACTGAGGGCTTATCTACATCACAAGCTGGTTACATCAGTGAACAAAATATCTGTTGTAAAACAAAGCAATTTCTTAGCATGATGCAAATGTCAAGTTACCATGCCAGTTTTATCTCCTTAGAATAAAATCCATAGTAACAATCATGCAGTATCTCTGTGCCCCAAAGTATTTTGGTAGTTTTCCAGTGAATGTATCATGCTGTTTAGCACCCTATCCCTACCTTGTGCTATTTGCTGCTCGCAGGTCACAATGGCTGGATGCTGAAATGCTAGCTTGCAGTTAGGTTCTGTCCATTTGACAACGTGCATGCTCCTGGGCTCACCATGTCAATGAAGCTGTCACGGTTTTTTATAATTCATACCTGGAATTTTGTTTAGTACTGTGGCCTGGTACTTTGTGGTGGTTTCCAACTTAAGATAGGCTGAAGTACTGGATCTTCCTTGACCTATAGAGAAAGGCAAAATACAAGAAGGCCTGAGGTTGATGCATTTGCTGTTATGAAAAATGATTGCTATTCCATGAAGCATTATGCACATTATATTCTTTTATTTCTGGACATACGGACCACTATCTTATGCAGATATGAGCCAGTAAAATTTGAGTTTTAATTCACCTCCTTCTGAGTTACAACTGGTCCCCATTTGCACAAAAGTGGGACTGCAATTAGCAAGAATGTAACAGTCTGCCTGCTAGACACAGCTCCCTGCCCCCTTGTTTCTTAGTTCTTTACCTGGTCTTCTCAGCTGAAGCCCAACCACCATATGCTCAAATTCATTACCCTGCTACTATTTGTTTATTTGCTGGCTATCCATCTTGTGCCAATATAAAGGTCTCTATGGGCATTTTCAAATGTTTTCCTGATGTGGCAATATAAAGGTCTCTATGGGCATTTTCAAATGTGTTCCTGATGTTGCCCCAGGCACTTTTAATTAGCGAGCCATGCTCATTAAAAGTTCCCACATGTCACGTGTATCAGTGGTGCAGCGTGTCCCCATGAGAAAATGGTGGCGATGTGCTTTGAACTAATGCACATGTTTTATATCAAAGCACACCACCGCCATTTTCTCAGCTTGGAGATGTTCTGTGCCGCTGGTGCACGTGACATGCAAGGCTGCCAGAACACACCAATTTATGTGCTCCAGCAGACTCAATTAATGCTCTAGTTTTCCAGCGTGTTGAAGCAGGCTCCCCACATGTGTGTAAGTGCCCTATGTTACCTATTCATGATTTTGCTGGTTCACATGACAAATGATCTACATTTATAAAAAGCATACCACAACACAGAAGAGTACTAAGATGTTGCACATTCTTTAGTTCAATTGGCAAATAAATAGTGCATTTTGATTAAGCAAATGATTGATTCAGTTCATCAGTTCAAGTTTGTCATGAGAACTAATCTTGACAAGCCTTTACTAATATTGATGCAGATCTTGGAAAGGTATTTTATTTTCAGCAAAAATATCGGGAGGACATTTTTTTCAGTACAAATGTACTGAAAAATTGCATTTATGCAATAGGAAAGCTCTAGGTAGGGGCCCAGCAATTTAACAAGGAAGCAACATATTTAACTCCCAGTACACCTCAGCTTCATTGCAGAACAGCACTGATAGCAGAGGGAAATTTGAATATGTCCAAAGGGGATTTCAAATTTCAGATGGAATGAAATTTTAGATACAGAAAGTGCTCTAGCAGAAGTCTCTCAGAGCAAAACAGGGCAGATTCTCTAGGGTCATGAATAGGTGGCATGTTTTTCTATTGGCGCACTGTAAAAATAAACTATTTTGATGAGGAACAGCCAATCACACCTTGCTGGGTTACTTGTAGCTTTGATAACTTTGTACTTCCTTTGCAGTTTAGTCATTTTGATCAAGAACACTTTCATTTTTAAGAATGCCTTTGGAAGTGCAAATGTACACACCAGTCTACGCTCATTAGGCTCTTTTCTTCCCTCACTGCCATCTCCTATACAGTACCTGCAATTTGCTAGTCATTATTACACGCAAATGAATTAAGCCTATGCTGCTCCCTTATTATGAATTGTAATAGTATAGACCAGGAGCTGGCAAAATATGGCTTGTAGGCTGGAAGTCACCTTTGAAGCAATTGGGTCTGGTCTATGGAGCAGAGGTTTTGACCACATTCATCATTAGGGGCTTTGGTGGCATTTAGTGGGAGGCTTCTCCTACACCACAGTTGGCTGCGTGCTTCATCTATGCCATACTGCAGCTGGTTAGCAGAGAAAAGGCCATAGTGTCCTAATGGCCTTGCGTACACACATTGAAATGAGGTGAAAGAATTGTCCCTGATTTGGTCTCCTGATGAAGAAACTTAACCAGAGACATGTTAGCAGGCATTTGAATGCTCATCCCTTGAAGAGCAGAAAGCTTTCAGCGTTAACACTATGAGGCCAAAGGGACACCATACACATGTCAGTATGCTGTACCAACTGCCTTAGTCTGCCCAAGGACAGATGGCAGCAGTGCACTGAGAAAAACTGATGGGCTGACCCTGCCTGCTCAGAGTCAGCCTGTCTCTCTCTGCAGCACAACGTGTGCAGAAGGTGTGTTCTCCTCAGCTGAAGCAGTGAAGTCCAATGAGCAACACACAGCCTCTGTGGGGGAGGGGGAGAATAAGCAAAGCACTTTGGGATGATGGAACATCTCTCCGAAGAAAACATGTACATGCTTTTCTCTCAAATTATAACATTCAGTCTCCCAGCAGAAACTTGCTGGGAGGGATTTAACCTGAGTTATTTTTCTCCTTGAGATAAGTTTTTCTCTGGAGGAAAAATCCTGAACATCTGCACACTTCTGGTTTCTCCTAGCAGAGCAGCAACTCTCCCTGGAGAAACTGAATTGACTCTATGTGGCCACTGTCCACTAGTTTTAGTACTGTGAGAGAAGGTAAATAATGAATGCATTTTTCCTTCCTCCATTCCATTGATAACTTCATAGACATTTCAATTTCCTATTTTACAATCTGAAAAGTCTTAGCCTGTTAAGTTGTTCCTTATACAAAAGCCTCCCTATACTGCTGATCATTGTTGTTGCCCTTCTCTATAACCTTTCCCCCCTCTTGATACCCTTTTTGATGTGGGTGCAGTATTCAAAGCGTAGGCATACCATACATAATGGCATTTTTTGCTTCAATTCCTATCTTAATAATTTCTAACTTTCTATTTAATTCTTTAATTGCTATTGAATTCTGGGCCAATGCTTTCAATGAACTATCAACAATAATTGTAAGATTTTTTTTGGCATACTAACAACTGAGCCAGAGCCCATAACTGTATGCACATTTTGGGGTTTTGTTTTGTTTTTTCCTGTGCATCACATTATACTTATAGATTTATAGATGTTAGGGTCTGAAGGGACCTCAGTAGGTCATCCAGTCTGACCCCCTGCCCTGGGCAAGAAAGAGCTCTGGGATCAGATGATCCCAGCTAGGTGCTTGTCTAGTCTCCTCCTGAAGACTCTCAAGGTAGGGGAGAGCACCACCTCCCTTGGAAGCCTATTCCAGATTCTGGCAACCCTTACTGCGAAAAAGTTCTTTCTAATGTCCAACCTAAATCTTCTGTCTATCAATTTGTGGCCATTGTTCCTAGTTACTCCAGGGGGTGCCCTAGTAAGTAGAGCATCCCATATTCCCTGCTGCCTGTGTTAACATCACAATTACTTATAATAATACTTAGTAAAACACAATCACTAAACATAACACTGTCAAGCTTGATTTTTTTTTTTTTCTTGTACTCAGAAAACTTCATAATGCTTCAGTCATGGTTTTATCCTGTAAAACGCAAGGTCAAAAAGTGGGGGGGCTCAACCCTTTTTTGGTTAGTTTATTCATACACTGTGGCTGGCTTTGCTTGGCCTATAACCAAAATTTGTTTTTCCTTGCACCTTGCAGAGGTTGCTTTTATAGCAGTGTTCATCTCTTAAAGTGGCAGGTGTTTTATGCCACACGTCTCTTTTCTTTCACTATGAGTTTTCCTATTGGAGTATGCTTCCCCTAGTTTTTTGTTAAAAAAGGGTAACTCACAAGGAGGTGGGGGCCAGGATTTTAAGGCACTTTATATTTGCCTCTGCCTGTTCCTCAGGGTGGTTATTATGCAGCATTTTCAGAGCCTACCCTGCTACAGGTAGCTTTACTACACTTAAGAGGGTGGCAGTTTAAGGTCATACCCAGGATTAAACTCTTTACTCTCCTGCTCTGATTTTCTTTACTTCTTGTGGGCACAGTATCTGACTTCTGGGCTTCTTTCCCCCCACCCCCTTGGGTCAGTTGAGATTGCAGGCTCCTGGCTCTGGCAGCTCTAACAGTAATCTTTTCTCTGTGCCCCTTCTCTGGACTGCCAGATTACTTGGCTTCTTAGGGTCCTGCAGACTCTTTACTAGATCTTTTCTTTTTTTCTTTTTTCTCTCTAATGACCTTTTAGAATTCTAACACTTTCTCTAGGTTTTACTTAACTTCTACTTTTCCTTTTCCTTAACAGATCTTAACCATAACCTTTTTGGGCTACAGGCTTCACAATTCATTCTCATTAGTGGCCTCTTCTTGCTTTACTATTTGCAAACTAATTTATTCATTAAATCTCTCTTACAGCTGTACAGCCCAGCAAGCTTCACTTTAGGACTAAGGAAGTTTCTCTGAAAGACCGTGGGTGACAAAATACATACTACACATAATCCCTTTAAGAAAAAGCTTCCTACCTTAAAAAGGCAACTTTTAAACTATGCCTCTGCAGAGAAAAAACAAAACATGCCTCTGATAAGCTCACTCCTCTTTTTCTGCTTAGATTAATTCAAAGTAATTCTGGGTAATGATTTCTGTTTATATAGCTGTACCCTGATGTTTCCTAAAACAAGCTGTTACACTTCTATAACTATCTTTATCTCTTTTAGGCTCTTCACTGTTCCTCGAGAGGCGGCGGGGGTCAGGGGAGGAGAACTAAGTTTCTCCTCACTTGTAATCACAAACTCTATGTCACTGCCTGAACAGTTGTCTAGTAACATATCTTGTCCCTTTCTGTGCTCTCTGCTTCTATTTTCTGGTACACACAGGATTCTAGAGCGTTTGCCTTACATTTCTCTAACTGGCTTTGATCTTTCTGAAGCTGTACTGTTTGCATAACACTGTCATGCTATAAACCTGTACTAGTAGCTTACACTTTACAAACTTCACAGCAAACACTCCTGCTTTTGTTCTTTCTCCACAGAAGACTGTAATTATTCACAGGGACCTTAGAGTTAAAGGACCTTGTTCATTCACACAGCCTTTCCAGCAGAGAGATGACTTTCTTTCTTTCTAGCTTCCTATTATAAACACAACAGGAGGTTCTTACTTAATTTCAGGTGGACCACAACATACAGTCATGTCCACTACCATTCCTGACTTGGACAAACAAAGTATCCTGATCAGCAGTAACAAACAACATCTCCTGTACAATACTTATAACTATAGTTACAATTACTATACAGCTCTACTTTACTACAAATGTCAGCTAACCCCTCTAAAACAAATTACTCTGTATTAACAAATTCTTCAATCAGTCAGGTTACTACTTTTGTGTCCTGGTGGAGTTGCCAATTGTTGGACTGTATTTAAACCCAGCACCTATACCTTTGTTCTGGACGGACATAATCTTCAGACTGACCACAACACTTGCCAGTTGATAATAGGTGAATTTATTGATACAGAGCAAGAACAAAAAAGCAACAATACAGATAATGAAATAATTCTATATCTGCTAAGCCTAGGGCTGTCATCAGAGTTAAGGTACATCCAGCCAGAATGCAGGCTTTACTCTGAGGTTGTTTCTCTTAGGTGTCAGCAGTCTGGAGGTGAAACCTTGAACACTCCAAACTAAAGCCTGGAGGGCAGTTGCTTTCTGGAATTCTTGCTTCTGTGATCTTTCACTTAATATTCCCTTGACCCAACCCCGGGCCGTACTCCAGGCCAGGTTAGACGAACTCTCCTGGGGCCCCTGCAGCAGACCCCCATTCTGTTTAACCCAACTCTCAGTAAAATCACGGAGGTCACCCTGACCCCACACACACAGAGGAAAAGCCTCTGAACCCACTGCCAGGCTACTGGGGAAAGGTAAAAGACAGGGTACAATAGCTGAGGTGGCCCAGGAGAACCTAATACTCCACTAGGCCTTACCCTGGTAGGATCAGGATGATCAGTCCTCTCCAAACGTGTGTCGAATCCTGCCGGCTACACCAAGATGTTAGACCGCAACTCCATGCAGTGCCCAATGACTAGGGAGACGATGATCCAATTGCTCATGGATCCTGTTACTCGTTAGCCAGAGCAAGCAGGGAGCAAATGCTACTTGCATACATTGCTCACAACAGCTTTATTCAGAATGGAGACAGCTTCAGATGAGCTCCCTCACACACACAGCCTGTGAACATGGGGAGCATCCTTGAACAATCGTTTTTTTTCCACATTTTATACACTTTGGTTCATGCTTATTACCATTTATTCCACCCTGTCCCTCCTTCTGTTCTACCCATTTCTCCTCCTATCTGAAACTCCTCCTCTGTTTATTGTTTGTTTCATTAGCATGGAATTGCCTATGCATTTTATTCATTTACATGTCTTTTTGCTATGAGTTCATGTCTAAGACTTTGACTCCTGCTCTTCAGTCAATGGGCGGACTTTGGAGGTTTCTTTACCAATCACCATTCACCTTGTTGCATATGTTCATCTTGGTTATGTGTTGTTTTTCACATTCTGGTCTGTTTTTCTGTCCCATTTGTACAATCTTCCACATTCTTACACCTTCACCTTATTCACAGCACACAGATTCACATAGACTGACTTGAAAATGGTTGACACAGTTAAGATGGTTACTTAGCATAAGCAAATGGCTGGCTTAGCAAAGGCAGACAAGGCTCTTTGGGTGAATCTGATATCTTTTATTAGACCAACTTAAATAGTTTGAAAACATTTTTTAAGCAAGCTTTCAGGTTTAAAAACCCTTTGTCAGGCTAAGGAAGTATCAGCAGTTGGTGTGTGCTCTTCCTGGATGGAATGAAAAGTAAAGAAGCCAGAGGCTGGGCTGGTATGTGTACAAGATAGGCAGTCAGTGAAGGTGTAGATTGAGGAGTCAGTGGGTGAGACACAGCCTGGGTGGGGCGGGAAGAGAGAAGGGGGGTGAATAGTGGAGAAGTACCTGGGGAATCAGATGTTAAGCAGGTTATAATGTGTCATAAATCCAATGTCTATATTTAGTCCATGATTTTTAGTATCCAGGAGGTTGATGAAGTGGAGTTCATAGGCTCATCTCTGGGAAGTGTTTTGTAAGTTTCTTTTGAGAATTAGGACTGAGAGATTGGAGAGAGTGAGAAATGTACCCCCACAGTTAATTGGGTATTCCTGTCTTTGACAGATTTCCAGTGTGCTTTCATTCTGGTGCGCAGTTGTTGTTTGGTCTCTACTACGTATTTTCCATCAGGGCGTTTGGTGCATTGGTTAAGATATATTACATTTCTGGAGGTGCAGCTGTAAGATCTGGAAATGCTGATGGCTCTGTTGTGGGGCGTAGTGATTGTGGAGGTGGTGGAGATGTGTTGGCAGGTTTTGCATTTCTTGTCATGGCATTGTCTGGATCTATTTGGTGTGTTCTGGGTCTGAGGAAGTTTGCTTTTGGTGATGAGGTTGACGAGGTTCAGTGCTTGTTTGAAAGCTAGGATGGGTGACTCTGGGAAGATCTCTCTAAGAATAGAGTTTCTTTCTAGTTTGTGTTGCAATTGTTTGAGGATTTTCCATACAGGTTCAAGGGAGGTATGATATGTCATAACCAATGGTGTGCAATTTATGCGAGGTTTTCTTCTGTACTGCAGCAGTTCTTCACGTAGTATCTGGGTGGCTCTTTCAAACATGTGATCTAACTCTCTGGACGAGTGTCCTTGTTGGGTAAAAGCCTTTTTAAGATATCAGATTCACCCAAAGAACCTTGTCTGCCTATGTCCTTAGACCAACATGGCTACAACCTATACCCCTGTAACATGGCTTAGCATAAGCATTCATAAGCAAAATTTGCTTGCCTAAGCATCTTGCAATATTACTTTTAATATATCATTCTGCCTTGTGGTTAGCAGTTTTGCTAGGCCACAGGTCATACCTTTACTCAGCTGCAAATCCAGTGCTCCCCAAGATGCAAATATTGTCACACTGCCCTCCCTTGATGAATTTATAGGCACCTGTCTTTGTTGAACTGCATCCTATTTCATTCTGCCCATTTTTCCAACCTGTCCAGATCCACTTGGATCTATTCCCTACCCTCTGGTGTGTTAACTTTGCCCCATAATTTGGTATCATCTGCGAACTTGGACAGGATGCTCTCTATGCCCTCATCTAAGTCACTGATGAAGGCATTGAATTGTACCAGTTCAATGTCTTCATCAGTGAGTCCCACAAGTACCGAGCCTTGTGGGACTCCACTGCCCACATCTTTCTATGTTGATATTGACCCATCCACCACCACTCTCTGGGTGCAACCCCTTAAGCCAATTTGCCACCCACCTGACCATGTAATCATTTACATCACAGCCTGTCAGTTTATTTATGAGAACAGAATGCAATACCATATCGGAGGCCTTCTTAAAGCCTAGGTAGATGACAGCTACCTCAACTCCTTTGTCTAAGGATTTTGTGACCTGGTCATAAGCATTCAAACTTAAGGTTTGAATTTCATCAGTTATTTAGTTGCACACTCATTTTCACTTGACCAGCAAATGCCATTTGAAGGACAGCCATATTACAGTTCAACCATGTGAAGGACAGCCATATTACTTGATTACATATTTCACTTGATTCTTCTGCACTTCTTCTGAGTCAACTGTGTGGTTTGTTTTGTTTTTTCACCACCCTGAATAATCTGGTGCCATCTTCAAACTTGGCCACCTTTCCTCCTTTCCAAATCATTTCCGAATATATTAAACAACACACGTCCCAGCAAAGACCCTGGGGGAAACCCACTGTTTACTTCCCTCCATTCTAAGATAATGTATACCTACTTTTTGTTCCTGCCCTTTAGCCAGTTACAGAAGTGGACCTTGCCTGTAATAACATGACAGCTCAATTTTATTAAGAGCCTTTGGTATGGAATTTGGTTAGAAGGTTTTTGGAAGTGTAGATGTATTGCATCAACTGGATCCACATGCTTGTTGGTATCCTCAAAAGAAACTGCTAAACCAGTGAAGCTTGAATCTCTTTGACCAGCAAATGCCATTTGAAGGACAGCCATATTACAGTTCAACCATGTGAAGGACAGTCATATTACTTATTCATTTCTACCAATTTGCACAGAAGTTAGGCTCACTAGTCTGTAGTTCCCTGTTTTATTTTTTACCTGCAAGTCAAAATGTTTCTTTACATCCTCCATTGTTTTTAAAATTCATAAAAAGCTATAAAGTGTATGTAACAAATCTTATATATAGGCTGCTTGCAGATGTTAAAAAAAAGATAACAAAACAAAATTTTGTTTTACTTAAAACTTAGTGCGTTCCCACACCGAGGCCCACATGTGGCCAGAAGATGCAGTTGGAGCCAGCTCACCTGACATCTGTAAAGATAGGGCCCTTTGTGTGTGTGTGTAGAGGGTGGGGCGTGGGGGAGGGGTTGGTGCTTTTATCTAATAGCTGATTGAATCAGCTGTAGCTAAAAGCTCCAAAAGCCCAAATGAAGCACCTGATCTATACAGATGTTGCAGAGCAGGGTTGAAGTTACGCACTACTTCTTCCAGGTAAAGCATGTTGTGTTTTTGTTTGTTTAGCATTTGCAAAAAACAATAGAAAACCAGCACCTCTAGGCTTAGACGATGCAGCAGTGGAATTCCCCAATAGTGAACACACTAAGATCCATGATTTTAGAAATTCATAAAGGTTCATACAGTCTGAAAAATGAGCCCCATATGGTGAAAATGCATAGTCCCCCTCAAAGTATTTCCTCATGCAGAAAGAACCTATATTACTACTGATGATGGAAATCATATACACCATTTTGTGTATTAGAAAAAAGTATAAGACCTAATGTGTAACTAGTATGAATCCCTCCTAATAATGTAATAGCTCTATCCTATTTAAAATTATGGCATACAAAGCATGCAAAGCAAATATAGCATGGGACAAACACCCTACAAAAGCCAGCTGACTGTAGATGTGTACTAGGCCTGTGTGAATTGACTGTTATTTGTTTCGGATTCGGCTGATTTGGGGGACAGTGATTCGATTCAGTGATTCAAATTACTGTCCCAAATCAATTCAGCTGAAACTGATTTGGAGATTTGGCTGCTGCTGAATCTCCAAATTGGCCCCATCCCATGCCTGCTGTCCTATCCCAGCAGTGGCTGCCCTACCCACCCGAGCTTCCGGCACTTGAAAAAAAAAAAGCCCTGACTTAGCGGTTGCCGGGCAGGGGGGATGATCCCTGCTTCCCCCACTACCCCACACTGTGTGGGGGACTCTGCATGAGCCCCCTGACCCCTCTGCTGTTCCAGCCCCACCCCCCATGGCTGCCCCATGCACTGGGGCTTCCTTTTTTAAAGAACCCCCCCAAGAACCCCCCCGCACTCACTGTTCCTGCTAGCAGGGGGTCATTCCCACTGCCTCCTGCTGTCCCACATGATGTGAGGGGGCTCTGAATGAGCTCCCCAAATCCCCGAGGCTGCTGTAGGAGCCGGTGAGTCCCAGGGCTTTTCTCAGTTTTTATTTCTTAAAGGGCCAAAGCTGGCCCAGGCGGGGCACCCATGGATGAGGGCTGGGGGAGAGAAGAGGTGTCGGGGGGCTCATGCAGAACCCCCAATCAGCATGGGGCAATGGGAGGCAGCAGAGATTGCACCCCCACCCACCCTCCCCCAGCCTCCTCTCCCCCACCCCTAGTACTTACCAGCTTCAATTCTGGCTGCAGCTCCCTGCTGCAGCCACTGAGGACTGTCCAAATCATCAAAGCTTTCTGAATCTTTCCTGAAGATTTGGAGAGCTTCAAATCATTTCAGACCTTTTAATTGGTCCCCTGATTCTATTCGGATTTGGAGATTCGGCTACCAATCAGGCCGAATCTTGTCCAAATTGAATCATCCCCCAAAGCTTTGCACCTCCAAAGCTTTGCACAGCCCTAATGTGTACTAATTTTGCCATGGACCACAAACCATAAGTGACTCATATGCAAAATAGTATTCCTTTTCTCAAAGTGAAAAGAGTTACAAGTCATCCCTCAAAACAAGCTACAGTTATTATCTTTAAGTGAGAAAATATCAGATTGCTCAAAATTTCCTGAAAGCCCCTAACGGCACATCCACACATGCAGGCACATGTGCTTGCAGCAGCTCAAGTAGCAGCAGCACAAATTTGTGCCAGAGATTTGTGCCTCTACACACATGCCTGAACATACACTTTGGTGTTGGGCAAATTGTGCCACTTGGGGCAAACTGACCCTGCCCAGCTTCTTCCAGATCTTCAGCCAAGGAGAGTTAAGGGTTGGGACCAGCATCTGTGCTGGCCCAGAAGTATAAAAACCTGCCCTGGTAAACATCTCAAGTCTACTTGCCCTCAGGAGCTTCTGAGGCCCAGCCTGTTGGTATCTGGGGACAGCTGGACTGCTGAAGCATCCCTAAATTAGAGTGGCCCTTGCACCCTCTACCCACTGCAGCAGTCTGGCAGTGGGGGCTGCTGCCTGGCTGTGACTTGCTGCCACCTGCAACAGCATCCACCCCCTTGGACCTAGGGTCCCATCGTTGCATGCCTGCTAGATCCAGACGGGAACTGCACAACCTCCTGGGCTATGGTATGGGCACTGAAGAAGAGCCTCTTTCACCTCTGGATCAGCTGCCAGTGGGCCATGGCTGCACAGTTGGCCTTTGGTTGGGACTGCTGTCATGCCTTCAGGTGCCCCTGCTTTGCCATCTGGGCAGCTATCGTCCTGAAGATGTATTTACTAAGTTGGCCTGCTTTGAACTATCAAAGTGTGTCCCCTTGGCCACAAATAGCCAGGTCAGCCACCTCATCTGCCATCCAGCTGGGTCCCTGCTGTTATCCGTGGGCAGGCTCCTCTCGCCACTTGCCTCACCAGCAGAGATCCTAGTGTTCCCTGTTTAAAAATTGCAAATTCTCTGATAAGAAACCCAAATTCTCTCATTAAAATACCCCAAATCTGTGTTCTTCTGTGATTAAAATGAAATGCCACTATATCTAAAGAGATCAGTTGGGCATTGTTTCATTGATATATTTACAATTTTAAAGAATTTGGAAGCCCACCAGTGCCTGTATCATCATAATAAAACAAATTATAAGTGCCTATACACTTTGGCATTTACTTTTGATTTTTTTAACATAGAAAAATCAGAGCTGCCCCTGCCCCCTTCACTCACCAAGATGTGGGGCACTGAGCAGCACTGATATGCCGGTGCCCTGCCCCTGCCCTTACCTCTCATTCACAAGTCACAGCTCTCCCCCAACTTGCCCCTCACTCCTTACCCGCAGCCTCTGCCTTCCCCTGCTTGTTCGCTGAGGCAGTGTGCTGGGGCAGTAGGGGCACAAGGCAGCCATAGAGACACTCTGGAGGACTCAGCCTCCGGTTCCTTCAGGGTATGCCCCAAAAGCGTGTCCTGCACCACTTTTTGGGGGGGGGTTGTTTTCTGATACCAGGATTTCCAACAGGACAGGAGCTCCTGAAAGTTCTAAATCCTAACATTTGCTGACCAGGCTGCAATGACATTGATAAATTTATCACCAGGGTTGATTAGGCGTTGAGGGACAAAGGAAAAGTTTTCTTTTCTATTTGGAAATTCCAAGGGCTTCATCAAAACAGCACCAACCACACCAAATTGGTTAACAACTTGCTAATAGCAATCAAGAGTTATTAGCTGCTGGATGGAAATAGACCCAGTGCTTCTGAACAGATAACAGACTTCATACATTGGTGTTTTGCCTTTGAAACACAGGGGTAAGGTCTGTATAGCTCTTTAGGAATGTGCCAATGTCACCCTCAAGTTCTTTAGTCCATGCTGATGGTCCTAAGCCTTCTGCCTCATTCTTATCTTCCTCTTGGTGAAGCTGCAAGTGGTGCAGGGAAATTTGGAGTCAGGAATGGGAGGGTTCACCACTGTTGTCAAAACTGCTTATTAGTGTGATGGATGGCTTGCAAAGCTGTTGAATTCTAGCAGTGATGGATTGAATACATATACATGTCATGGCATATTGCCATGTACCAGCATCACAAGATGAAGAACTGTTTGCCCAGAATGGTCCTTTAGGAATTTTAAAAATGGTATGGGCTGCCCAGCCAGAAGCAAATATGTACTGGTAAGAGCAATCATGAGATTTTTAGCATTTTACCCATGATTGTAGAGTGCAGTGAATTCTGTATATGTGGAAGAGGCCAGAGAATACAGAGTACAGATGCAATGACCCGAAGTGCACTTCTGTCAAGCTATTAGACAAGGAGATGTCTTTCAGAAAGGCTTTTGTTAATTCCCATGGTTACAATAGGTACATCACAAAATATAAATATAATTTAAATTAGTTTGTCCTGGGAGTCAAACATGACCAGAAGCAATTCATATTTCCTTTTGATTCTGTTAAAAACTATTTTTTTGAGGATCAATAGGAACTGCTGCCCCCAGGCTGATTTTTGCCATCTATGAGGTCCCGCCTGCTCCCTCACACTTTTGATCTGTGTATATCAAACGCTCCACCTTCTGTTCTTGTCTTTTCACCAGTTCTGATCTTTTGTTTTCTTTTCAACAAATGTATTACTAATTCAATAAAGACAGGAAAACATATTTGAAATGCCAAGTATAAAGTACTGGGACAAAACAAATGTAGACATTAAAAGTAAAAAACAAAAACTTTCAACAGGGGCTTAGATAGGGACCACATATATCTTAGTCATAAAAAAAAGGTCATGGGAAGCATGGGAAGCAGAAATGAGTTTAATAAATCCTACTGATAGAGCAGTCTCATGTGAGGATATGGGGCAGCATCCTCCGCTACACCACATCTACAGAGGGGGTAGTTCCAGTCCCCAAATGTGGTTGGGGGACACCACACTATCCTTTTTTTAAAAGAATGTCTGAGCTTGCATCAGAGATGATGTCACATTTCAAAGGCAGGGCTCTCATTGGGTTGTATGCGCCACCACTATTTACTGTTTTTATGTCAAAGTCCATCGGAAGAAAGCACCATGTGTTCTTATAGTTGTGCTTTTCATTCTTTTATGAGAACAGTAATTCTTTATTTCACCTTGAGTAAGCTGGCTGTGTAGAGCACTGAAAGATCAAATCTCCTACTTGCAAGTTTTTTTATATGCTTATATGAATCCTTCCTTCTATTCCAATGGTTCTTGTTAGGTGTAGCAATATTTTGTGATGTTTTGTTTCCTCTGTCCAGTGTAATGTTTTGCATATATTTCTGTATATACTGTTTTGACATTTCTAATTCTGATTAACATAATATGAAGTGGTATTTTAATTAATATTGTAAATTGAGTGAGGATTAAGTTTTGCTTTCTTTTTAGTTCCGCTAATCTTCTAATGGTCACAAGCATTAAACAGTTTTTTATTTGGAGAAGTACAGTTTCTGAACATATAAAAAGTGTGTGTGAGAGATATTCTAAATTCTCACAGTTTAGAATAGCAATCATGACCTTGGCTGGGCATTTCTGGGGGTTAATAACATTTCCTAGAACCTCATTTTCTTCGACCAGAAATTACCTTCCATAAATCAGTCAATAATTAATTTATGCATGTGCGTGTGGGGCAGAAGGGAGTGATCATCATAGATACAAATATGTTTATCAAAAAGAAAACTTTTGTTTCTATAAATTTCCAACTTGTATTGCATTTTGTTTTTCCATTTTTTATGCATGGAGACATTTTATTTTTGTTCTCTTCTATAGTGATTCAAAATCTTTGATTGCATTTTTCACTGAAGAAAGTAGCTTAATTACTCTTGATGAATTTTACATATCTAGTACTCACTGTTATAATCCAATTATATAAATTACTTACAGGTTTGTCTATAGATTATTTGGAGAACAAGCTTTATTGGATCAGTTCAGGAAATGGAACCATAAATAGATGCAACTTGGATGGTGGTAATTTAGAAGTGATAGAATCAATGAAAGAAGAATTAACAAAAGCTACAGCTTTAACCATCATGGGTAAGTTTAATGGTAATGTTTTTATTATTCTTAGCATCGATTGGATGCTGATTCATTGTGAGTTGTATAAAACACAAATGATATATTCAAAATAGACTTCAATAGTGATTTTCTTTTACTTTCCTTATCTTTTTCATTTTATTTTAATTTTTTTAGCTAAGCTATTTTAGCTAAGTTTCTTCAGAAATCACTGGAATTTGAATTTAGGATCTGTACTACAGATATACATTTCTAAATGGTCCAACTTTCTTTATAGATTCGATAGGTGCTGTTGATCCCAAGTCATTCAAAAAACGATATTATAACTGAATTCCAAATCTGTATGATAATCCCTTTTCTCTTTAGAAGACACTGAACTAAGTAAAATTGAGATGCCAAGATAGAAATTATATTAATTGGAATTCCAAGTAATTTTTGGAAATCAAAATGTCTTGTAAAATTGTCTGAAATAACTAGGATGCAATTGAATAAGGACAAGTTTGGGGAGAGACTGACTAGGTAGCAGTTCTGAAGAAAAGAATTTGTGGATTATAGTGGAACACAGACTGAACACTGAGCCATCGATACACTGTGGCAAAAAAATAAAAACAACAACAACAAAAAACCCTAGACCTCATGCTGGTATATATAAACAGGATTGTCAAATGCAAGACATGTGAAGTCATTCTTCCATTACTCGGGACTCGTAAGATTTCAGTTGAGGTTCTCTGGCCAGTCTTAGCCATCACACTTCAACCAAGAAATGGAATAATTGAAGAGAAACCATGGGAAGCTACAAAGGCATTACAAGTTAGGAAAATAAGCTCTGCATAAAAGGTATAAATAATGATTATAATAGATTCTAGAGAAAACTGAGTGGAGCAACTATAGCAGTCTTCATGTATATAAAAAGACTATTGCAAAGAAGCAGTTCAAACTGGTCTCTGTGCCCACTGGGAATCAGACAAGAGGTAAGGGCTTTCAATTACAGTAAGGAAGTTTTGAATAAGACAGTAGAAAAAACTTTCCAAGTATAAGGATAGTTAGGCACTAGAATGGGTTACTTAGGAAAGTGGTAGAATCATTGGAAGCTTTTTAAGAAAGGTCAGACAGACCTCTTTCAGGCTGTAGTTGATATTGCGATGGGGCATGAAGGTGAACTAGATGACCCAACAATGTTCCTTATAGTCTTCTTTTTTATGATTCCATGTTTCCATTTACTATTTTTTTCCATATTTAAACTAGTAAAAAAAAGATGTGTTTAGATGTGTTGGTTAGAAGTTAGGCGGCATGTAGGACATGGTGGCATCTTATAGGCTGCTCTCTGAATGATTTAGGGTCTTATTACACATTAATTTTAAGTGGCTCCTGGAGCTTTTAACCCCTGGGATGTCCACACATTAGCACCTGAAACTAGTTCCAAGCACACTTTAGGTGGCTTAAAGTTACACCTCGCCAGGGCAGGGTTCTCTCTGATCCATGTTGCCTAGCTTGTGTTCCATTAATGAGTGGCCATCCCCCACAAATGAGCCACCCAAGTTGCAGTCCTCCAGCTTCTCAGGGTGCAATGTCCCCTTCCCACCTTCCTTTACTACGTGAATAAACTTTCCACCCTCTGAACTGTACTGCCTGAGGGGGTGATTCTGCCACCAAGCCAACTCCTCCTCCTGCCCCCAGGGTGTGTGACCTTCCCACCTCCAGGAGTGCAACCCCATGCAACCAGCCTGCAGAGCATGTGCCAGCTAGCCAGACACAGAAGGATTCAAAAGTGGGGTTTAGGGTGGTTGGGGGCCAAACAAGGTAGGGGCATTGATTGGGTTCCCATGAGCTGGGGCTTCCTCCATGGGGCAGGGGCAGTAGCTCCCCCACAAATGCCTTCAGTGGCTGACTTCATTTAACCACCCCTCCTCCACCCCCATTTCCTTTCCAGCTCCCACTTCATTATCCTCCAGCTCCCACTTCATTATCCTCCCACATCCCAGCATCTCCCTGCCTCCCAGCTTCATGCCCCCACCCAGCCCATCTCTCACACCCCACCTAGATCAGGGATAGAAGCCTGTCCTGTCTCATCAGCCCTGTAATGTCAACTCAAAGTTGTAACTCCTAGTCAGGGCCCTGCTCACAAGCCCTGTAGTGCCAAGTCACAGCTGTGCAAGTTGGGGACACTCAGAGCAGGTTTTAGCATTAAGGTGTGGCTGTTCCAAACTCAGGCTAGCACTTACATTGATCAACATTTAAGCAGGAAAAAGTGCAACATGTAACAAGGTGCTTAGTTTATAAGGTCCCACCCCTCCCTACCTTCAAATTAACACATTTTCTTTTGTGAAGGTTGCTTCAAGGACCATTATCAGAGAAGTTACATGCCTATTCAGGCTGTGATATCCCCATATAGACATTTTTTTTCCTTTCTTCTGTTTCATTCCAGGCAAAGTAGAATCAGTTGAGGAAGCTGAACATAACCTTTGCTCTTCCAAACCCCAGGCTGGTGCTATAAAAAACTCCTTTAATAATAGTCCCACAAGAGATAAAGCTGCTGAGGAGATAGTTCAATACCTTTCTCTGTTGTATAGATCCTTTTTTTTTTAGAATGTTGTAAATAATTACACTATTTACTTGTTAACATATGGTATTCTTTTTATACAACACCACCACAAACACTGGTTGTTAGAAATAGGCTCAATGCTATGGCTCTGGTTGATTTAGATTTGAGGAAGCAAGGATACCAAGGTCATTCCTCTTCTCAGGTGGACATAAGTAGTGAATGACAAAACATCAGTTTCAAAAAGAAAGAAATGAGAAATAAGGGTTAGAAAAAAATTGTATACAATTCAGTTAAAGCTAAATTCATGCAAGATACTCAGGGATCATGGTTTTCTGTTTAAAAATTGCAAATTCTCTGATAATTCCCCCTGCCACACACACACACACACACACACACACACACACACACACATTCTCTGATTTAAAAAAAACGAAGTCTGCATTTTTCATAATCAAAATGAATCCCGCTATATAGGTATCAGTTGAACACAGTGTCTTATTGATATATTTATAATTTTAAAGTAATTTGGAAGCGTACCAGGGCCTCAATCATTGTAATAAAACAAATTGTAATTACCTATATATTTTGGCATTTGATTTCTGTTTATCACAGAAAATCTGAGCTCCCTCTACCCCCTTCACTCACAAGGATGTGGGTCTAGCTGTGGCTGTTGTTTCCTCCCCTCCCAAGCGTTGTGGTGCTGAACAGCCCTGATATGTACCTGCCTGTATTGTTGCCCTTCACAATCAAACCACTTCCCCCCCCCCCCAGCCCTTCTGGTGCCCCTCAACCTGACCCACAGACCCCTGTCCCTGCTGGTGCCCCTCACTCCCAACTCACTGGACTCCCTACTCCTAACCCACAACCCCACACCCCCCAGGTGCCCCTTATTCCCAACCCACAGCCCCCTGGCCCTGCCAGTGCCACTTACTTATGACCCGCATACCCTTGCCCCCAGCCCTGGAAGCCCCCCACCTACCAGATGTACAGGGTCCAGGGTCTTCAGATGAGATATTGGCTGGTAAATTGGTTGTTCTCTATTATATTGGAGGATGATAATTTGAAAAGTAAAAGTAGAAAAGCAACTGTTATTAGGGCACCTCCAGTCTGGGAGTAGATATTTAATCTTTTCTCTTTCTATACCTATACATAGTTATAAATGAAAACATTTGTTCTGTCACACACACAATGCAGCCATCCATACACACACTTATAAATGAAGGAAAATGAACTCTAACAGCACTAGAAACTTTTTAGGGTTTTCCAAAATTCTGGTCACATATATGCTCTCTTCCCTCTCCAATTCAGTTTATTTAAACTGTATATGTTATGTAGTCTTAAAACAGGTCTATTTGATATATTTGGTTTGTATTCATATATATGTACAACTATCTGACCTGCCTTTCAGGGCCCTTCAAGTACCTAACTGTGCTCAAAATAGTTTTACTTTTCTCCAACTGATTTAACTTATTGATCATATGTTTTTGTTAAACTTTTAATATGCATAGGGGGGTAGTAATGGATTTATTAATTACACAGATTCCAATTTAAATTGCTGAAATTGTAGTAGCTTAACTTCAAAGTAGTTGACATAGCATAATGCATCACAACATTGATCTTTTTGAAGTTTTAATTCACTCAGATAGGTTTAATATGTAAATATCAGACGGATATGAATTTTGAGTGTTTTAGAAATCATTTGTTGGTGGGAAAGCTCCATCTGTGTTTTAAACTCTCATCTCAAAAAGTGTCACACCCATTTAATGAATAAAAGTGAGCTTTTATTGAATAGATTATGCCTGAGATTTTTTGTTTAAATTGATGCTAACAGAAAAACAAAACAAAAACCAAAAAAACACACATCATTGTTCCTTTAGGCAGCTATGAGAGGTCTTTGATAGATATCATTAAGGGTATTTGTTCATACCTTTGATTTGATGTCCTCACAGATATGGCACCTGCATAAAATCTGCATTTGAGATTCGACCAGGATGGAGATGATCCCTCTGGGATTGCTTTTAGATAAAAAGAATTTATAACTATTATCAGAATGTCAGCATTTCATGTTCGCTTGCATTAAGAATTAGTAGAATACAGTTTGTTCATGTGGATGTTTGATATTTTCTGTTTTATAGTTTTTTAAATATGATATAAAATACTCTTTATTTTGTGATAATGGGCCATTTTATATGTAATAGCTCTTCACGTTCAGAATTACCAAACAGTTTCATAGGGCATCTAAATATTTTAAAGCCCTTAATCTGGTCTTTGTCTTCATAGGAGACAAAAGTGTGACAAACTGCAGTATGACTATATTTACTTTGTAGCCACGGATAGTTTTATAGGGGGAATTGTAAGAAGTAGAAAATGGCCTTGATTTGAACAAACATACAAAACACACAAACTCACTCAGGCAAGGTTCTTTGGGTAGATGTGATATCTTTTATTAGACTAACTGAGTAGTTGGAAAAAAGTTCTTCATAAGCTTTTAGGCACAGTCACCCTTCATCAGGCATGGGGAGTCTCTGCTGGTCTGAGACTCCAAGGAATGAGAAAAGCTAAAAGTGACATTCCTAGACCAAAAGAGACTCCCTGTGCCTGACAAAGGGTGACTGTGCCCAAAAGCTTGCTAAGATTTTTTTTTCCAAGTACTCAGTTAGTATGTCCTTAGACCAACATGGCTACAACCAAAAACCCCACAAACCTACTCCACATTTATCATTCTTATTTGTTCAAGACCACAAGAAGTTTTTGTGTGATATCTTTATTGAACAACTGTATAGCTAGGAGAGGTGTTAAATGACTTTCAGAGAAAACATTAGCTTGTTTCTAACTGTCTACTTATATATAGAAAGTTAGAAACAAACTATATATATATGTGTGTGTGTGTGTGTGTGTGTGTGTGTGTGTGTACACACACACACACACATATTCTTGTGCATGTATCTATATAGAGAGAGCGCTATATTTGCATATTTGTGCATGTGTGTATAGTTATATCTATGTATATAGTGGAAACAAAAAAAATATAAAAACAAAAAACAGACACTAAGAAAGGACCTTAGGATATTTCTGCTTCTTTCCCAGACCTGAAGAAGGGCAGCTTTTGCCTGAAGGTTTGAATAACATCTTTCTCAACTATATAGTTGGTTCAATAAAAGATCATGAATCATCATGAATATTGGTTATTATCTAAAGGCGCAGATATCCGAAAGGGATTACTAGAGAGCAATTTATCCTTAATTTTATTCCATAATAAATGTATTATGTAAATAGTAAGTATATTTTTTTGCTGTAGTAAATAATGAAATCTGAAATTAGCTGTCTATAGTAAGTGGTGTTACAGTACCTGACCTATAGGGAGCTGGATTTCACTGAGTATAAACCATCTACCCTGGGATGAAACTACCCAGGGAAGAAGAAAACTTTGGTAAAGTTACTACACATTTTTCAAGCAGTAACTTTACCATGGATTTGAATAATTTATTGCATAGTAGGGTTAATACATTGTTCCTCCTCCACAATAAAGTCAGTTTCCAGCACTTGATCTGAGCTACAGGTTCATGCCCATATTCTTGTTGTAGTGGTAATAGAAAATAGCTTTTTACATACAGTATATCTAAGATTTAATGTAGAATTAAAAACCTAATATAATGTAGAATTTCCAATCAAAGTCAGACCAGAAAAGGGAGAGAGAATAAATTAAAAATAAAAGATACAGGATCAGAATGAGAGATGTACAGATGATTAAATAATATTAAAAACAGGTTTGTAAAATGCATTTTTTTACTTGCAAAGTTTATTGCCATATTTATTTCCTACTACATGTACCCTTACTGTAAACATCAGCCTTGCAAAATTGGGATATGTGACATAAGTGGGGAAGCAGATTTGAAAGGCACAAAGATCTTTAGATGTAAAAGGCTAGAGGATTTTAGAAAAAGGTGTTTTGGCTGCCCAAATGCTTTGCTTTCTAGCCTGTCTTGGTTTGACATCATCATCATCTGTGCTGCCACTTTTAATAACCATTTGGTGTCTTCTTGTCCTTTGGATTAGCCAATTTTGGCAGGAGAGTTTGGAATTAGATGCAAATTAGACTTTCAAACACTATGGTACTTATTATATTGAAAATATATTTGTTATGAAATGGTCTGTGAGATTAAAGCAGTGATCACTGTACAAGTCTTCCAAAAAGGTAGAGGGATAGTTTTTAAGAAAAAGTCTACTTTTCAGGGTGGAGGAGGCTGAGGGAGTGCGGATGCAGAAAACATAGAAATCATACTTCTTGTAATACAAAAGAATGAAAAAAGATGGACCTCATTCTGAAATCCCTATCAGTCAATCCAGATTTATGTTTAAAGGATTCATTAAAGCATATTCCATATATTTGGTAGTATACTGTGGTGAAGTTGACTAGTTTCCAAGTTGTCATCTGGATATTTCCAAATATTTCCCTATATTGAATCTCAAAAATATAGGGAAGGAAAAAAATCTTATAAGAGTATTCTTTTGGTTTTTTGTTTGTTTTGTTCTTTTTATTCTCATGACAGTTCTGTTCAAACATTTTATGAAAATCTCTGCCTGGATCCTATACTACAAGATCCTATTTTTTACTATTTTCTTTAACAGATTAGTCAAGAAACTTTATCTCATACCTTGCAAGATGTAACAACCATTGTGAAAAGGGTATTCTATTGGATTTTTTTCCCTTTGGATCTTTTCAAAATGCAAGCTGAAAGTAGTCACCTTTAAATTTGAACCATTCCTTTTCTTACTCTTCTGTCCTAATACCTGGAAGTTCAAGATATGAAGAACACATTGCTTGGATGCTTTGTTTATCTTGGCCAAACAGACAAGATCCTAGAATTTAGAAGGTGATTCATCGGGCATCAACCTTGGAAAGGTTATTCTGCCTCCAAACTGAGAATTTCAAAATTGATTAAGGAGTATTTAGAGAAGATTACTTCAGCACTTGGAAGGAAGCCTCAAATGTATTTAAAGCTCATGTGATCAAACAGATGGAGTCTTTATAGGCAGAGAGAGCAGAGGTCCTTTTGGTGTAATGCAACTGCCTGGACATTAGTGTATAATTTTAAATGTTATACTTTGTTGGACGAATATAATTGGATGCAGGGCTTGGCAAAAGAGTGCTTGTCTGTGTGATGGGGCTTGCTAAGCCCTATGAATGTGGATTTCTTGTACTTCAATAAGAGGTCCCATACAATGATATAGATGATTGAAACTAAAAGTTTTCATAAAAAAACAGGAATTGCTACAGGAAAGCCAGGAATTAGTCATATAGCCTTCTTTTGATCTTTAGATGACGAGCTTTAAATAAACCAAATGCTAGGTACCATATTAGACAAATATGGAAAAGACTCACAGAGGACTTTATCCTTTAAAATCTTGAGTTGGTGAGTAGATAATGCCTTAAGGGTGTCCTTCCTAAAACTGATATGCAGATGATGCTTTGAGGGTGTCCTTTCTAAAACCGCTATGCATTCTATAATAGTAAATATTTTCTTGTTGTTTTTATTGTTATGAGAGTATCCATATGTGTACTGATCATGATCAGGATAATGATTTGCTAGACACTTTACAGAGAAGAACACATGGGAATTGTCTTAAATTCACTTAGATTTACCTGAACTGAAAATAAGTTTTCCAGCTGAGACCATATATTGGTTAATAGAATGGCATTGTTTTTAATGTTGATCTTTATCACAGTCTTTAGACATGTTAAATCATTTTTATTATTTCAATTGATGTTCTACTTTAAGATGTCTTAGATAGCTCAGAATCATAAGACAAACACAGAGGCAATGGAAGAAAAGGGAAGTCAAGTAATCAAAGGTAAAAATGAGGTACACCAGGGAAGGAAAATGAAGACAACAAGAAGGAATTCTATAAATGGATTGGTCATATAAGGAAGACCAAGGTAGCTTAATTGCCAGGGTGAGCTATTAATAAAAGATGCAAAGAAAGCAGAGAACTTTTTAACAGTTACTTTGTCTTCCTCTTCTCCAAAAACATAAGCTGCAACCAGACAGTTAGCAAAAAATAATATAAAAAAGGAAGGAGAAATGTTGAGGGTCATGAAAACTAAAAAGTGCTTCAGATACATTTGATTAATTTGAATGGATTTAAGTAGACAGGGTCTGATGAAATTCATCCCAGTTTGCTCAAAGAACTGGCTAAAGGGATTTCAGAGAAATTGGAAATAATATTTTAAAAGTTATGTGATATGGGCAAAGTTGCAAAGAATGCAAAAAAGGCTGACATAGCCATCTTCAAAAAAAGGATAATGGAGGTCACAAGGAGTTAGAGACCTAGTCTGCCTAACTTCAGTATCTGGGAAGTTACTGGAGCAAATTATTTAAAAAATAACCATGTAAGCATCTTGAAGAGGAAAGGCTGATCACTAGGAACCAGCAAAGATTTATTAAGAAAAAAATGAAACCAAACCAAACCCACTTTATTTCTTTTGACAAAATAATTAAGATGGTGTCACATGTTCACTTGCAACAGTTGAAATTTATTGGAACATAGTAGCCTATTAAAGTTAATATGTGTTAGGAGACCATGTCGTCATCATGGGCAATCACTTGCAGTCAAGGATGATTGTCTTCCATGAATGCCGTAACTGTGGGTCCAAAGATGCCTGACAAGACCAATATGGGTTTGACAGGTTCTATTGCAACTCAGGCACATATTTATGCTCAGCTGGGCAGCTCTGGATTCTTGGTTCAGTCTGCTACACATTGTTTCTGGCATTCCTACTTTTCTGTCTCCTGTTGTCATCATGAGGTTTCAAGGTACTGAGATCCTTGCAGCAGACTCTTCTTCCATTTGGGGTGGTTCTGGGTGATAGTCTCCCACAAGTTGATGTTGTTGTATTTTTTCAAGTTGGCCTTGATGATATCCTGGAAGTGTTTTCTCTGTCCTCTTCTTGAGTGTACATTTTGACTGAGCTGGGAAAATAAAACTTGCTTCAGGAATCTGGAGTTGGACCTCCAGATGATGTGGCCAGCCCAGCAAAATTGATGTTGGAAGATTATCACCTTGATGTTCATAGTGTTTTCTTGCAAAAGTACATTAATTTTGGTGCACCTGTCTTGCCACTGGATTTAAAGGATCTTCTGCAAGCAGCACTAATGGTACTTCTCCAGTGACTTGAGGTGTTTCCTGTACGTTGTCCACATCTCAGCTCTGTACAGTAAGGTAGGGATCACAACTGCCTGATAAACCATGAACTTGGTTTTGAACCTGAAGTTGCAGTCTTCAAACACCCCTTTCCCCAAGCGTCCAAAGGCTGCACTTGCTCATTTGAGACGATGTAGGATTTCTTCACCGTTGTTGGATTTCTTCATTTCTTTATTGATGTTGGATTTCTTCATTGGATTTCTTTTTCACAGAAGTCTTTTAAGCCTTCTGTGAGAGTTGACTTCCAAGGTATGGGAAATACTCAACGTTCTCCAGACTCTCACCCTAAATTGGAATTGCTGGAAATAGGAACTGCACATTAAGAGCTTGTTGATGGAAGATCTTAGTCTTCTGAAAGTTAAGCATCAGTCCCATTTTCTCTTGTCTCAGTAAAGGTGTTGATGATTGCCTAAAGATCTGCTTCCAAGTGACCATACACTACAGCACCATCAGCCTACTGGAGCTCAGTGATTGAGGTCAAGGCAGTCTTCGTTTTGGCTTGGAGTCAGCTGAAATTAAACACCTTACCATCCATTCAGTAGTTTAGCTTCACTCCATCCATTCAAACAGCTTACCATCCACTCTGACTGGAAGCTTGTTGGTGGTCAGATGTAGCATCACAGTGAGGAACATCGAGAAAAAAGTTAGTGAGGTGATCATGCAGCCTTTCTTAACTCCAGTCTTAGGAGATAACCTTCATCTGAAATGGGAAAAACTTTATAACACCAGTGGTGAACTTCTTGAACATGCTGGATACCACATGAAGAATTGATACAGTACAGAAGAAAAAACCCTATAAATCTCAGACCACTGCTTATGACATATCACCCCTCCCTGGAACCGATATGGAAAATTCTTAAACAATTGCAACCCATACTAGAAGAAGACCCAGTTCTTAAAGAGATTGTCCCAGAATAACCCCTCCTAGCCTTCAAACAAGCACCATTATTATTATGAAGTCTTGTTGTAGACATAACGGGAAAGAAAAGTTTAAAGTAATGTTTATGTTATTTTTGTAAATATGTGTGTCAGGGGCACTTCCCAAGGATAACATACAGAAGAAGGCAAAACCACCAAGGTAATTGTTCTGAATATTTAATAAGGGGAATACTAGAGGGCTGATAATGGGTCAACTGAAATGAGAGTTAAATTCTCAATGGTGAGTGAGAAATGATTCATTCACCACTGAATTAATGCTAAATGGTGAAGGCAGGCCATGGAAGGCCTTGAAAGATTGATAGTCTTGAAATATTTGGGGTCTCAACCTAGGTGTTTTGCTTTCTGCTGAAGCATAGGCTGTGGATCACAGATTGAATTTTGCTAGGAAATTCACTTTTTTGTAAAAGGAGTTTCTACCTGTGAGGGAAAAAAGTGATATTTTCTTTCTGCTGATTTGGTAGAAGATAACTGATTAGACAAAGGATGGAGTGGCAAACAATTTCCAAATGATGGAAGCTTTTCACAAAAGACAAACAAAAAAACAAATTAGAGGAAACATCAACCTGTACTGATAGGTGCTACTTACTTCAAGAAACTTCACATGCACCTACATTTTCTAAGCCATCAGTCTTCTAATTGCCAGAACACTATTTGTTACATTAACAGTAATATATGAAATATATCTAGGCAATTTGCCCAGTGCTAAGTAGAGTACATAGTTGTCTTCCTTAAGTACTCAAACCACCATTAATGAAAACTAATGGCCCATCAAAATGTTCATTCAAAGTACTGCTTGAAATCTCCAAAGGACAGTATGCAGTGCTAGTGTAGCATTTTTTTGTCACTTTAAATTGCTCTTTCCCAATATGTTGCTTTTTGTAATGCTCATTACCCTACAAAATGGATAAATATAACAATTGCAACATATACTATAGTGCAGTTTCAGCAACAAGATAGTAATTAGTGATTGGAGAGTACTCTCATTACCATAAATGTAACAATTAAATCATTTTAACTTCAGGATCTTACTTAAAGGCTTAAAATATTGATGTTGCATCCTTTCCCATTTGATGAAGGTGAAATTCTTCTGATACCAGATTCAAAGTGTTTTATGTTCAGTCAAGAGGTATGTTAACAGATAATACTTTAGTTGTTGGAAAAATAATATTAGATTCCTTTGCTTTCTGACTTTGTATTTATATTTTTCTATCATTATGTTACATGAGAAATTTACTTTTAGTTTGAAACAGAGGGTGCCTGTAGATGTGGGGGGGTGCTGCTCTGATATGCTGTATTTACAGTGCATTGGAGCAGATTTGATTGATCAAGTCTAACTAGCATGCTCCAGCAGCCTCTATGTCTCACGGATTCAGTGTTCCTGCACTTCAAAATGGCATCGGGGTGCTTTAACTAAAGCTTGTTGAATGAGATTTAGTTATAGCACCGCTGCTGCCATTTTGAAGTGTGAGTTGTTGAATACATGAGACACTGTGGGTGCTTTAATTAGAGAGGCTCTCAGAGCCATTCTACTTAAGCATGCCCACCCCTGGAGTACATGTAAAGGTACCCAGAGTTTTTAGTGAACTGTTTTAGTGAACTCTTTAGAATAAATAACATCATTCTAACTTTTAGTTAGATCTCAGGAGTGAATGAATAAAACTAAAAGATTTTGTCCAAATTTTGGCTGATCTAGTTCATTTATCATCAGATATAGCAATGTAGCAGATTGTTTGGAATCAAGCTATGCCCTTCAAACCGGGTGGGTATTGCCCATTCTAACTAAATTTGAACAATTGAACACTTCACTCTTTAGCTTTTTCATGTAGCCATCCAACTAAACTGGCTTGGATTGTGGCATGTGGTACACGGAGGGTGGCCCCAGGATATCTGGTCTTCAGAATTTCAGATTTTAAAAAAGAAATCAATGTTAAAAAATCAGAACATGCTATTGGCATCAATATATTGTCATTCCAAGCCTTTTTTTCTTCTGATTTGGACCATCAGCTACCATCCCTACACCGCCTAGCCTTTTAAAAAGCCCTTTCATCCTCACCCCCTGTTAATTCCACCCACTACCTTAAAAATAATGACAAGAACAACACGCTTTGCAAATTGTATTTCAGTTGAAAAACTTGATTTATTAAAATGTTTGTAAATATCCAGAGATCATGCAATAATGGGAGAAGAACAAAGAAGAATCAGTGTGTAGTGTACTTGAGCATTCTATTATGATTCATTTCATTTTTTTTAATTGTATAGGTGCAGGGGACCATTCATCTTCTATATCCAAAGAAGGCCAATACTCTAAAGGCTAGTGATGAGATTATCCTGTGCTGAATTGTCTTCTAATTCTAATATCTATTGTGAAAAAAATGATTCTGTGATCTGAGAACAAAGATAACAGGATTGTCTAATTACATGATGGGAATTAGAAGGAGAGGTAGGTGGTCTAGCTACTGTTTACTGTTTATGAGAGGAGTAAGAGTCTCATTTAGCAGCACAGTAAGCAAAAGAATCTCATTACTAAATGCTCCACTGAGGAATGCAGAATTGGAGTGGGGAAGTTATTCAGCTAGGGAGAGAGGAAACATGGGAGCTATTTCAAATGGACATTGCTGAATAATCATTTTTGTGTTTATATATTTGGGTGAGAGTCTTCCTTATTGATTATTTAGGAGACAAGATGTCATTGTAGTAGTTTGCTAGAACAGAAGCAGCCAAAATATGGAGGGCCAGATCCTGCCTCCTGTTTCAAACTGTTTTGCTTTATAACAACATTTTAAAAGCTATGGAGATGTACCTTAACAGTAGCTTCATTTAGCATAAGGGATATTCCCTATACACGTGAAGTGACTATACCTACCTCTGTGTCATTTGCCGCTTCTTCCACCTCAAACTGTATGAATTCAAGAGCAGCTGGAATGAAATAAGGTCTCACAAATCACAACTAAAGCAGCAGGCAATAGGAGATTGTGATAGCTGCAGTGATCTAAATAATGCCAGGGGGCACATTAGAAGAATGGAATTAAATAGTCTAAGTCCTGCACTTGAGTACACCTAGACCAAACTTTTGGGATCTAACTCACAATATTTAATTCCATAATCTCAGATTCTTCTTTAAAATTATACCTTTCCCCATGGCTGCCATCATGGAACATTTTCCTCCCACCCTCCTTCATGCAGCTATTGCTATCTTTCATTTTGTCACATCCATGTACATAAATCGATATATGATGCGACTCAGCCTCATCCAAATCTATTACATTATTTTTTTCATTGTAGGAATAATCTGATCACAGAATCATTAGGTATGGGATATATTGATATAAGTCAAGTTTCTAATGCTTTACAGGATCATCTTTTCACTCAGTCTGGATACTGACTGTCAGGAGAGGTGATAGGTTTCCTTTAGATTTCACACTGAATGCTTTATAAGGATTTCATTTGTCTTCTTGTGTGTCATGGTGAAAATGGTTGTTCCCCTTTCCAAATATAATTTATGAAAAGCCTACTCTACAGGTCCTTCAGAAGCATTTTGAATTGAATACATTGCCTTGATATTCAGAATATATTCATGTGATTGATTCAATTATTTCTCATCATTTAATTAAATAAACTAGTGGATTAAGTTGTAGCTTCCTTGATTTTCAGTACTAATTTCCTTTTTTGTGAAGGTAGTTATGTCTCCAAAATTAATCATAGCATTTTTTTCCACCTGCAATTAAATAACTTGTATGTACGGATTCTATGATTTAAATATTGAAATATCTGCTTGGATATTTCAATATCTAAATAACAATGAAGGTGAACTTCATTAAGTTGCAATAGTGCACCCAAACTAAAGTACACAAAGGCCTCTTTAAAGGCCTCTACAGTTTGGCTCAAGCCATGAAGTTTTGTTCCCAATCCAAATTTGCCCAAAGTTTGAAAGTTTCCCATCCAAAATTTCAGTTTTGGCTAATCCCCAATTACAACATTATGTCTGAACTGAAAATGATTCTGTATTTTTATGCTTAGGGTTATACAGAATTGCTTGATTTGATCCTTTCATTTAATTCGAGACATCTAAAATAAATACAGCAGATTGAAGAAAAATAGAAACCCACTCCAGGATTATCTTTTATAGTGATTAATAATTGAATCTAGTTAGAGGTAAGATGTTAATTAATTTGAAAATATATATTAATATATATTATTCTAGTAACTGTTGATCATATATTGATAGTTCTCAAATAGTACCTTGGTGTTTATATTATAGTAATTCCAAAACAAGTAAATGTGATAGAACAGACCAAATTGAAACTGTGTTTCCAATATAAATCCTATTCTGCCCCCCCCCCCCCAAATCTAAATGAAATTGGCCTTTTAGTTCTGGTTTGAGGTGGTAAATTCTAGAAAATAATAATTTAATTGGACGGTGAGTTTATTAATCCCTCTAAAAGGAAATTCATTAGTTACCTGTTTTGACATTTTGGTCTCTGAAGCCGATAACCTTAGTGCCTCTGGTAGACTGTGAAGGGAAAATAAGTTACTGATAGTGGAATATTGCATCAGCAGTATGATAAGATTCCTCACTGATAGGAAGAATGCCCTCTAAGCACCTTTTTCCTGGTCTCATAGGCCACTATGGCTTGTGGATGACCTGTAAATTAATGAAGAAATTTAGCAGGTGAGGTTAAAGTCCTTTGCTGAAGCTGTTACCTTGCATCATGAAGATTTTTTGAGTTCTTATGCCACAGCTCTGGGGAGACACCTGTAAAGCCTCATTCAGAAGATTTATTATGAGTGGTAGATAGCATATTTCTTCCAGTCTCTGTCTGACTGGTTGTTGTAGATAGTCCTTCTCTAGTAAGGAATTTGTTTAGCTTCTTTGCAGATAAAACAGTCATGAGTTTGAACAGATAGAGTCCATGGAAGCTGGATATTATCTGAAAGGGACAAATGCTAGATATTATTTTCTTGAATTTAGGCCAATAAGGCTTCCAGAGGTTTTGGATGTGTTTAGAAGAACTTCATATTACATTCTTTGTGTAGATCTTGTTTCTCCTAGCTAATGGCCAGTGGAAAGTGTCAGGTATTTGTTCAGGGACATAGGTATCTATGAAAAAGGCTGAGAACAGTTAAGTGTTATTTTTGTTGGTATTCATATTTGTTGTAATGCTACTTAAAAACAATCTTTGGAAAAACAATTTAGTTAAATATTCACTACAGCACAATCTCTCTTTGTTGATCAAGCTTTTGTAAGGCAGTTTTTGAATACATGCATACCCATGACTGATTTTGTCTTCTTCCAACCACAGGGTAGAGTAGAGACTGCCTTGATTCTGACTGATTCAATTGAAGCAATACATAGTTGTGAGGTTTCTGTTCTAAAACAAGTAGCCCTATCTCATGCCATTATTACCATGGGTCATGGTGTTATGTCAGTGTTTGCTTATGGACCCTGGTGAATGACAGTTTATTTTTCAAAGTCTTAGCTCTTATACCACAACCCAGCACAGGGTATAGGAATGCTGTTGGAAATCATATGTTGTCATCTGCCTTATTAAATGCATATATGATGCCCTTCAAAGTTAGTTAGGAGATCTTTTCTTGATGTTAATAAATCTTAGCTGTAAATCTTAGCAAAGTATATCTGAACTTCATTTAAAGTATTTGATTGAGCTTGAGGCAGAGGTGAGGGGAAGCTCTCTCAGACTCAGTTGAAATAAAAATGTGTTTGTTTTTTCAGAAAGACAACCAGGGCAATCTGGCAGAAAATTACTTAGCACCACTTAACTGTGTGGTCAGCTAGTATTTGTTAGAAGACTCCTCAGTTTGAGAGTTAAGTTAGATTTTTCCAATATTTAATCTTTTTAAACTATAGTACTGATCAGGCCAGGTTTTTAAAAAATATTTATTAATTATTGTTTCCTGACCCAAAGGTAGCTTTCCCTTCAAAGAGAAACTTTGAATCTGTAGTCCATATATTTGTCATTTCTGGACTGAACTGTTGAAATATAGTCTTTTTATGCCAATAGCTTATACTCAATATGGAAGATTTGAGTGTGGAATGTGTCAGCTTGATTCTTAAACAGATTATTTTGCCATGAGCATTTGATGTCAATGTCCAAAGATCATCCTCAGCTTTGGAATTTAAACAGACATATTCTTATGTACATGAAGGTCTACTTGGCACATGGCTGAGAGACACCAGGCACTTGATTAGAGCCCTCTCCTTCTCAAGATGCTCCAGCCTCAGTCTTTAGGCTACTCTAATTTTTCATCCAGCTGTGGTCCCTTAATGACCATCTAGTAGCTGTGAATTAGCATAGTATTGTACAGGAGAGGTATCCCTCTGACTCACCCCCACACCAAAGTATTGGGGAATAATAACTGAGAGGAAATGGCTACAAGGTATGTCACCTGAACATTCCCCTGTGCTAGGAAGAATTTCTGAATTCAGATAGTGTAGGGGGCAAAGAATGCTATCTGAACATGTTCATTGTGAAATGTGAGGGCCCACATGATGGTACATACCTAAAAGACCTTTGCAATCTATGTATACAAGCTTAAAGATTCAGTCCCTTTGAATCCTGAAGCAAAAAAGTAGCATGGCCTGTGCTGCTCCTTTGGTTATTTGATTATTTCATATAGGTTTGTTCATCTTCATCTTCTAAGTGGTTGGAGACTGCAAAACCCAGGGGCTGCACTAGCACACATGTGGATGGCCACCACCTCAGGTCCTTTGCTGCACCATGGGCACCCTTGGCACCATGGACTGTGCCATCCCACCACCTGGGGCAGGTTCAGGAAGCAAAATGGACCCCCATTTTGGGAGGTGGTGCTCTCTCCTACCTTGGTTGTCTACAAGAGGCTGTATAGATATTTGGCCGCAGTGTTTATGACCCCAGCACTCATTCCTGCCTGCGGCAGGGGGTCGAACCTGATGACCTGTTTAGGTCCCTTCTGACCCTAAGCACTATAAAACCATGAAAAGCTAAGGGAGAGGAGAAGCCTAGAGACCCCGGCTGCAGAAATTGGGGGAGCAGATGCTGGGTAAGGGCCTGGGGGTATATTAAACCCTTTTAGGCCACATGCAGACTATGGGTCACCAGTGGGACAATTCTGACATATATATAATTTCTGGGAAAGGGAAATCAAGAACTTTTGATTCAGGGTGGGGAGTGAGGTGAAAGATAATTACAAAAATTCCTCAAGAAAACTCGCACACCAAAACTCAGAAGTGTTCAGGTTAAATGGTAGACAGGGTCAGAAACTTTTCAGCTGAATCTTTTCCATCTGAGAATGGAAATGCTGAGTCTTGTGCAATGTGTTTGTTTTTACAAATCATTTGAAAAAAGTCTAGGGAGCTTCATGCCAGCTTGTCTGCTCCCTGACCATCTCAATAGTATTCAGGGGTTACTCTGGTACTCCCTGGTACCCTGGCACGGCAACCTCCCCAACAGAATTTCAAACCAGGACTCCCCAGATCCTTTGCAGCTCAGCTACTGCAGTAGAAGCGCTCTTCCCACAGTGTTTATGGTGTGTATCTGAAGCTTATAAGACTTTACAGACTTCTAGGTGGACTTCTGTAAAAGCAAGGGTTTCTCAGGCTTCAGTGCTACTTGGTAAGCAATATTCGCAGAGTGGGAAGATGTTAGTGTTTCAAAAATGAAATATTGTGGAATTTTACTTCTGTAGGAATTTCTGAGATTTTAATTCCAATCCAGGAAGAACTCATTTTCTAAAACACTGTTGTTATTATTCTTCTTATTATTATTTATTTTTTTTTTACAGAAGTGAAATGCATTTATTTGGTTAGGTCTGTTTTTTTTTAACATTTATTAATAATGATTACTTAAAAATGAATGACTTTAGTTATAAGTAAAATATTATTTATAACACAGCACATTGAAATAACAGAATAACTTTTTTTCTCAAGACGTGTTTTAATTTGTCACACAATATTGCCTTCTGTTGTTAAGGTGGGGGTATAATGTGTAAACTTCATTGTGAATAACATGTTATAAATGCGTGTGTGCACATACACGCAATTTCTTCTAAAAAAATAAATATTTTTTAATATTATTTTTCCTTCCCTCCACTGTGTATATGGGTATGAACTTAATGATTTGTAGATATAGCCTATTGCAAGACTCTGTTCTGGTCTAAACTTCCACTGTCATGGCTTTTAAGAAGTCTAAGGCTGACTGATTGCAGATATGATTCTCTGATGAGATCACTCTCACTAATCATTCCCATTGGAGCTGCTAACAGAGGTGGCCTTCTCAAAATGCTCAGTCTTACTGTTTATGTACAACCTCTACAAAATGAAAGAGTTGCTGCAAAACAGAATTCCTATGATAGGTGACAGGTGTTTAAAGAAAAATGGACTCGAGTGTAATAACAGGAGAAAGGACTTTTAACTAGTAGAAGAGACTTGAACCCCTTTCTCAGTAAAACATTTCCTAAACCAAATATATTTTATTCATGCTGAATATATTCCCTCTGGAGAAAAGGATTGATTTTATATAGACAAGAAGCTGGCCTTTACATGAAAGATTATTGCATCATAATTTCTGTTCTTTAAGCAATGATTGTCTGAGTAAAATGTGTAAACAGTCTTTGCAGCGGGGACCAGAACCCAGAAGTTCCCTTTCCCAAGCAAGTCACTTCTGAGGATACACACCTATGGGAGTAGTGTTAGTGATGATCATCATGTGGACCTTGTATAGACATTCAGTTTCTCCTGGGAGAGTCACTGCTCTCCTTGGAAAAACCACAGGTGTACAGATGTCCAGGGTTTTTTTTCTAGTGGATTCAAAAGTTGTCTTTGTTTGGTTGTTTGCTTGCTTCCCGCTTTTCAAATCTGTCCTAGGCAGTAGTGACAAAATGTTATTAAAATATGCCCACAGTTTTGTAATTTTTTTTCCCCAAACTAAAAATGGCAGCTTTGGGAGAAAAATAATTTGGGAATAATTGCTAAATCACTCCCAGTTTCTGTACATGCCATGGCTTCTCTCACAAGAGAACACAGTCCTCCAGTATCCTTCCTACCCCAGCGAGACGGTGTGTTTCTTGCTGGACTCTTATAGAACATGCCCACTTCACAATCCTCACGTTGTGCTGCAGGGAAAGACAGGCTGACTGGAGACAGTCTGGGCCAGTTAATCAGGGCTGCCCTATGCACTCCTCTCATCTTTTGCTAGGCAGACCAATAGAGCCTATGGAGCAGGGTGAGAAGTGTGTACAGCTTCCTCTCCCCAACACCCTGTCTGCACACTGCAAACCCTCCATTCTTCAGGGCCCTAGCATATATGTCAGGGAAAGTTTATCTATCAGGAGAATTCTCCCAGATAATTTGAATGTGTGTACATAGCCCATGATTCCTGCGTGCAGTAAACCTGTCTAGCTCTATTAAGTTACCAGTCATAGAAGGCTAAGTGAGATGTTCTATGAGTACCCAGCTTACTATATGTTTGCAGCTTGGATTTAAAGTGTTTAAAATTGAAGACAGTCAACTAGATTATGTGCTAAGAAAGGATTAACTTAATTAGTGTCTTCTTAAAAATATCAGGTATACTTTCATCCTCATGTGTATGAGTGTTATTATATAATATATATATATATATATATATATATGTACAAGCATGTGCACACACCTACACACACATAGAAAATTTTGAGAACTAAAAGGGATATACAATACAGTACGGTACAATATAATCCTTCCTATACAGGCCAAATAGAGTCAAGCAAGTGTCAAGAAAGGCATCAGTAGAATTCCACCATGCAAACCCTTTATTTGAACCCTGCATCCTGACCTCCCATGCTTAGTACTGAGAAATAATAATGCTGTCTGAGGAATAGATTGCACTTCCTCACTGATGTTGCTGCTTCTGCCCTTCTCTATCTGAAGTGCTTTCGCTGGCTCTCCTACACAGTCTTCCCTCCATTCCCTGGTGATCATTACTTCTTTTACAACCCATTGTTCTATCTATGAATGGTGCTATAAAAGTAAAACAATCAAACAGCAGCAAGAGAAGGAAACAAAGAAATAACCCTCACCATATTTCCTAATTTGAAGCTCTCTAAGTCCTGAGACTAAGATCTCTTAGTATCTCATAAGGAAATCATGAAAGCCCTGCACCTTGTGACACTTAATTAGATCAGCAAAAGACTGGAGCATCTTTACTGTAAGAACCTTGCCTGAGACTCCAGATGGATAAAATAATCAAATTGGTCTTTTTTAAACTTAAATATTGCATGATAGCTGACTATACCAAATAAATAAGTAATTAAAAAAAAATAACCAGCAATAAATCAGTTAATAAGTTTGACATGTAGGTGATCCAGTAATCAAATATTTTGAATGCATGGATTTGTGGGGACTAGAAAATGTAAAACTTTTATATGTGGATTCAGAAGTTGTCTTTGTTTGGTTGTTTGCTTGCTTCCCGCTTTTCAAATCTGTCCTTGGCAGTAGTGACAAAATGTTATTAAAATATGCCCACAGTTTTGTGATTCATCTGAAACTTGTTGACAGTCCCTGCCTAATTCCTTGCAAACAGGTGTCCACATTAAAAAAAAATTACATCGTGCTCTTACTAATTTGAACACCTGAGGCTTAGGACTGGAAGCTTGGAGACTGTGCAGAGTAAGCCATCCTAACATCTCTACTCTGCCTTATATCTATATGAAGTTATTAAAAATAATGCTTGACTGACTTATCATGAAGTTTAAACTTTCAGAGTTCTGCAAATAGAGACCTACATTTCTCATGAATACTAAATATATATCCTTCACAAGCACTGTGCTTACTTTAAAAATGCTTGGAAACTTCCTATATATAGCAAAGAAGTGAAAGTGTGATAAAAATGTATGGCGTGTGCACATGCATACGTGTGTGTGTGTGTGTATTTATAATGATATTCCTCATACTTTCAGTACTCAGATGTCTTCAAAACTGATGGAGAATTACAATTTTAATGATAAATAAAGGTTTTATATTTATAGTTATACATTATTCAGTAGGCTTATCCTCTTAATTAAAAAAAAAAACAACCCTTTAATTTTTTTACAGATAAAAAACTGTGGTGGGCAGACCAAAACTTAGCTCAGCTGGGTACCTGCAGCAAAAAAGATGGAAGAAATCCAACTGTTCTGCGAAATAAGACTTCTGGGGTTGTACATATGAAAGTGTATGATAAAGCAGCACAGCAAGGTAAATTGTATTTTTAGCTATTATTAGAGCATGTAATTATTCTTCCTTCAATATTAATACTGAAGTGTCTATAGAGATAATATAATATTTGGTCTCAGGGTTTATCTAACACAAGGTTAAAAATAAAACCTTGATTCCAGAGTATATATGTGTAATGTATTATAGTTTATACTATTTACTTTCAGAAGTTTTTAATTTGATGCAGAATATGACAGGAAATTCCTATGAACTATTGAAGTTAGTCAAAACTCAGACATAAATGTGAATAAGTTTTTTTGTCTTTTTATTTACCAGTTTCATTTACCCCTGTACCTGCTGGAAATTTAACTAAATGACACGATATCAGAGAAACAGACATTGATAATCTCATTTATCTTGCTATTTTTAGGCAATTTAATTATTTTGAATCACGTTACTATGATGTACATCAGATGCAAGTGAGAAGAAAAATCAAAGCTTTTTTTCTTAATTGGGCAAATGAATTATCAGCATGTTTCTCCAATAAAAGAAAAAAAGTAATATTGTTGAGTACATCGTCGACCACAAATTTGTAAAGTAGAAATACAGGACATCATATCTTTCTTACTGCATATCTTAATTAGAAGCCTGCAGGGCACTTTGCACATAGTTTCAATTCCCCTTTAAAAATATTTTTTCTCTTGCTTTTTAAATGAACTGTATTTTTTTCTGCATTGGATATCCTATATGATATCCCCTGCTGACACTCCAGCATCCCCTTGACTTCATTCTGGTGCCCTCCTCCTCCCACCTCCCCTGGAACCTGTGCCCTATCACCAAGCCCTAGTTATGTTACTGCTCAGGAGACCTTAAGAAAAGAACCAGAAAGAATTCACCATGCTGTTTTACCATCCATAAATATATCTAGTTCAGTCTTAGTATGATTCAGGTTCTCTGCCCCCACCACTTTATTTGGAAGACTATTCCAAATCTTCACTCCCCTGATAGTTAAAGCTTATCTTCTAATTTTCAATTTGCATTAGAAATTTGTTAAAACATTTATAAGAAGCTTTCTGTATTCTCTGCATTCCATAATGCAACAGGATTAAATAGAAAAGCTGTGAATGTGCATCTTTTCTTTCTTAGTGTATTGGTAATATATAAATTAAAGTAAAAATTGATGGTGGTATCATACTTGGTTCAAGCTCAGGTAATATAGTGTACAATTAAGGATTGTTTAAAGTCCTACGTGAAACTGGAGATGATTAGAGATTAAAATGATTGAAACTTTCCTCAGGGGGATCACTCCTGACTCTATTTTTTATTTAGCCATTTCTGTATATCAAATATTTGATAGACTCCTCAAGGCAACCACTATTAAGAAAGCATAATGTAAGCTATTTTGGTCCATGATACCCATGATCTCCTTGCTGATGACACTGAAAATGATCTCCACAGTGCAGGTATCTTTTGCACCAACTTTCTCAGTATTGCACAATCTCTTGGTGATTAAACAACTGGAATTATCCTTGCTGTTAACATACTGAGTACATTTATACCAAAGAGTCAATACCATAAGAAATATAGGCCACTGTTTCAGTATCAAGACATTGGAGAGAGCTGATCTGCCTGTGAATTGACTTCAGGCAGAAAGGTATGAGCTAAGACAGAGGCACAATGTGTCTTTGTGTCAGTTCAGACCCTGAAAAGCATGACTCGTGTTTATCTTGACCATGGAGTGATGTTTCTTCCTGTCACATTCTGATAATAGTTTGGGGGTATTGACCAATGTCATGGAGTCTCCATTTTTTATAATAAATGATTCTGGGAACTCCAATTAAAGTGAGAGCTGTCTAAATACAGGATATCACCAGAGAGGTATTCTAATGTGTCCTTCTGAGGATGAAACTACTGCTGTACCACTTTACGAATATGACCATAGTACTCGTAAGTAATGTTCTGCTTGGGATTTGGGAATGCTCCAAGACTCAGACTGAATATACCCCCTTTTGAGGAAGAGTATATATTTTCATAAAATCACCAAAAATGTTCTATTCTCATTGTTTTCTGGAAAGAGGTCATCAGTTAATATTAGCAGTGTTGTTTCAGTCCCATATTCAGCTTTAAACATGTATGAGATTAATAACATTGTATCTAGCTAGGAAACATTTAATGTGCTTTTCCAACAACTTCTCTATAACCATCCTACTGGGGACCATTAGTCATTCACAGAAATATCCAGTAATGATTCCTTGAACAGAGGTGTTTCTTGGAAAAACCTACAACTCCTATCTTAGGGAGATACTTGTAGTTTCAGCTGGTAATTGACAAATGTCGTTCTGTTGGTATGAACCTGACAGGACAGAAGGGAACAAGAAAGAGAGACTATTTGTCTGCTTTATTGTGATAGTGGAAAACAGCACAAAAAAACAACTTGAAACTCCCCATACCAGGAAACACTTTAATCATATTATTTTGATGATCTTGATTTGATGGGAAATGGCTCCATAGGTGCAGATGCCTAACTCAAAAAGCGTTATGCTGTAATTGCTTGGACTAACCCTTAGACATATGCAGTTAGTGCTCTAGACGTCTCTGCAGTTCATATGTTGGAAGTCATATGTAAATCAGAAGAAGGTTGAAAGATGTTGGAGAGCATGTTTAGAGGGAGATTTAGTGTGCTGTTTTGTCTAAGCAAAAAATCATTATAAATTGTATCAAACAACCAGTAGACAGCTGAGAATTTGAAGCCATAACATTCCCTGAAAGGCATCCAAAACCTCATCAGTTTATTCCAGCTCTTTAGTTGGATCATCATAATATATCTATTGTCTCAAATGTAGAATCTGTTCAAAGAATCAGGAAACAGTTGTGAGTTCAAAATAAAAGTGGCATGTAAGAAGAGGAGGTCTGATTGCACAATCAAATCCCACCATCTTAATATGAGTTTAGGAGCCAAAATAATTCTTTCTGGGTTTTTGTTGTGTTTTGTTTTTGGTTATTGTGCTATCTTATATTTTTGCAGCACATTTGATGCATATCTGCTCATGGTACTTTTCATTTCTGAGGGGGATTTATTGAAGTTTGTGTCAATTCCTAACATGCTGTGAATATTATTGCAAGTCCTAATGTAGTTAAGAGCGGTTTAAGCATTAGATATTTAATGAACTTGCTGTGCAAGTTAATAAGTTATTTAAGTTTAGACATTCATTTTTAATTAGTAAACTGTGCCTGGACTCTTCTTGGGGTATTTCTGAGGGACTTCTATCTATGATTACCAGGATAATGTTTGCTATTGACACAGTATAGAAATAATGAAAATTCATGTCTTGGATAAAGAGGTAACTCACAAGGTTATGAACTTGACACAGTATTTGGAGAATCAGGTGTGTTGTTACCAAGAAAAAATAAGTCAGTAAATTAATACATACTTAATAAACAAACATATTTCTTTAACATTAAATTTAGTTTTAACAATGACTTCCATGTAGGAACATGGCCCAGACCATTCAACAATGTGAACTTGACATAGTAATATTTTCAAAATGACCATGTTTTCTTAATTTAAAGTAGACATCCTTCCCTACTCCCTTTTCTGATTATGCCAAAAGAGTGTTCTAAGAAGAAATTAAGTCAGGGCTAGTTTATTTGAAAGGAACTTTAATGGATTGTAAAACCATAATATGAAATTAATCTGAAGATTGTTGTAATTTCAGCATATGCATATCTGTATTCTCATAATTCAGATTATCATAATATTATGATATGATAAAATTATATATTAACCCTAATATTATGTAATAGAACAGCCTAATTTTCAACAGTATGCAGTAAACTGTATCCAGGAATTGTTTTTCTCCTCTCTTTTTTCTTCCCCCCCACCCCCCTCCCCCGGTCTTCCTGTAGGTATCAATTCCTGTCAAACCAACAATGGTGGATGTTCCCAACTTTGCTTACCAACATCAGAAACTACTAGAACATGCATGTGTACCGTGGGCTACAATCTTCAAAAAAATCGTATGTCATGTCAAGGTATAAAGCTTTAAAATTCTAATTTTGCTAAGCCAAATGCTATGGAAACAATGAAACAGAAAGGATAATAATATTCCTACTATTTTTTAAACTTAAATGAGTAGTGTTACTAATAAAAGTATGGTTAGATTAAAGTGGGAACACAGAGTTATCATTAAGTTAAAGGTTGAATTGCAACTTTGATTTTCATTTCCATATTTCATTCCCTTGTTCCTTTTTTTTCAAACAGATTTATTTTGGCTAAAAATAAATAAATAATAAATAAATGCTAGGAAACATGTATATCTCTTTCTTTTCAAACAAAGATGCACTGAAAAAGTATGAAGTATAACAGCTCTTTTTTTGCTTTTTTTGCTTTTCATGTCTCTTGGATTGCTCTATATATTTAGGGGTTTTTTTTAACAAAACAAGAGGAATATATCTTTTTTTTCATACTCCTATTGTCATAGGATATGAAAAACTAATGTTTTGGAAACTTAACAGAGGCAAATTTAAAATAAATGGGTATGCATAAGGGTTACAATTATTATTTTAACCCTAAACTCCAGAGAGGGTTCTACCTCCAGAATTTGTTGCAGTTGAAGGATTCTCCCCCACCTCCACCTCCCCTCTCTCCAATTTCTTGAAAAGATTTCAAATTAAATACTTTGGAATCTCTCCCAACATTTGGATCTTTGAGGCATTTGTACACATGTTTGTGCCACAGCACCAGGCGCTTTTAAAAGTGCTGCGGCACATACAATTGTATAAGTGGCAAAATGCATGTCAGCTCTGAGAACATGGCGGAGGTGTACTTTTGAACTAAAACACATTGGAGCTTTAGTTAGAGCAGCCCCACTGGCATTTTGAAGCACAGAGTTGCTGAATACAAGAGACACAGAGGCTGCTTGCAGCTGACTTGGTTAATTGAGTCTGCTATGATGTGCTAATTAGCACGTGTCAGACTAGACATCCGGCACATGTATAGGTGCCCAGAAATTTTAATTACATAATCAACATACAGTTTTTCTGTATGATCCCTGTCTCATTCATTGAATAGGATAAACACAGAAGAATGCAGTACTGAGGCTGAATGAACAAGGTTAAATCTGATGTTTTGTAATCCCTCAGTGCTTTAAAATTAACCATAATTAAGCGAAAGATGACACCCTAAAACATTATTTTCTTAACCTTGATTTTGCCTGCATACCATAATATGCGTATAATATATCATATTATACACTCACATGAATATATTATAACTATCAAATTAAAATATTTAAAGTAGATAAGGTTTAAAAAGAAAAAACATCTCATTTGGCATACACCAAAGGATAAAGAGGGTACTATGTTTGCAAGGTTGGGGGTGATATCCTGGGTAGCAGTGAACCCAGATATGACTCTGGTATCATAATGGATTACTGAGTGAACATGATTTTACAGTATAAAACTGTTAATAGAAGAGGGAGTAATGTCATCCTTGAATGCATAAACATGGGAATCTTAAATAGGTGTAGAGATGCATCCATTTGGCACTGGTATGAATGATACTGTGTATAGTTCCAGTATCCACAATTCAGGGAGGATGTTAAAATTTGAAGACGGTTCAGGGAAAAGCTATGAGAATGACTGACTAAAATATGCCCTCAATCTGTTCAATTTAATGCAAAAAAGCTGGTTAAGATATGATTTTGTTATACTCAGTGAGCATCTTCATTGTGAACAGAACTTTAATATTAGTGGGGAGGAGGGGTCTTTAGGAAGACATCAGTGGAAACAAAATACATTCACAGTAGAAATAAGTCACCCGAACAGTGAGGACAACTAAACGGTAGGGCAACTTACTAAGGATGGCTGATGGATTTACCATGACTAGAAATGTTTTAACCAAGAGGGGATTATTTTTCAACCAGGGCTTAGTTTCAAGAAAGAATACAGGAAGTCTATAAAGTGACATGAGGTCATTGTTCTTTGGTGTCTTATAATTTGTATGTTTGCTTATGTAGAAAGCAAGAAAACAATGCAGTGATGCTTAACGAGGAACAGATAAACTTCTAAAGAAATCTAGATGTATGAGTTTTAAGTATTTATTTAAGTACCTAGATTGTGCACAGCATTGCATATTAATCTAAATGACTGAATTTTGTTTTAATTATTTATTTTCCCTCAGGTATTGAATCATTTCTTATGTATTCTGTTCACGAAGGAATTAGAGGAATTCCTCTTGATCCAAATGACAAAACAGATGCCTTAATGCCTATATCTGGAACTTCATTTGCTGTGGGTGTAGATTTCCATGCAGGTAAATAAATGTCATGTACCTGTATCTTACATAAAAAACGAAAATCCTAATTTTCTTCAAAACTTCTAGGGTTGAAGGCTGTGGGAACTTTGCTTTCTGTAAGTCGCACTTTGTAAAAGGAGGGATTAATGCTCATTAAAATATTAGAGGGTTTTTTTTCACATTTTAATTCTGTGATTTTTTTTTCCAGAAGAAACTGAAACATTACAGCCTACTTTTAATTTTATGTTTGTAACTTTATGACTAATAATGAAACACAATCAATGTGTTGTGTGGAAGAAAGGAAATTTAAAAGGTAAAAACTTAGGGAATAAAAATAAGAAAGAAAAAGATAGCAAATCTTCCAGGAACATCATGCTGGATGTAGAAATCAATCAATATATGCTATACCCTGGTTTGTATGCAATCTGATATTCTATGTTTGCAAAATTGGTCACATACACAGAAAACATTTGTGGTAACTTCTTTTCCTAACTTTGTTCCTTTTAAACTAAGCCAGAGGTTGTGTTTTCTTTGTATATCGGGCAGTCCTTAGCATGCTTAGAGCTAGCGTAGCTGGTGTCCTTGGAGGATGTTGCTGGTTCTGGTTTGAGGGATTTGGTGTAGGGTTGGGGTGTTTGATTGATGTGCATGGGTTGAGAGTCTAGGAACACGTAATAACTCGAATCAATTTTATTTACTAATTGAATCATGATGTAAAAATGGAAGGCCTGATTTACACACACTTAGATGGATAATTGCATATGTGATTTTCTTTTTTGTTTGCTCATTTTATTTAGTGGCATAAAATTGCTTCAGTGGCAACAATAACAAATATTTAGAATATTAAGGCATGGTTTTAAAAGAATGAAGTCTAGGGTCATAGGAATTATTTTGCATCTTGATCTTCATGCAGGTTAGGAACTGGTTTTCATTAGAAAGAATTCTCTTTTCAAACTTTTTAATAGTCAGTGTAAAATTAATAGATGATATTCTGAAAGGAAAAGTGAAGATACCAATTTTGGGCTTCTTGGGAGGGTGGGATTTGAAGAAAGAACAAAATGAGGGTGATGTCTATAAACTTGCATAATAATCAGGTACTGCACAGGAAACACGCATATAGTTGACAGTGACAAATGTATTGTAAAATGTTAATGTTAATCTTCTGTACAGGTGAAATCACAGGGGGACACTGCATCATGAAAAGTTAAAATGTAACTTTGTGCTGCCTGATAGTTAAAAAAGCAATTGCTTTTTTTCTCATGTTGGCAACTTTTTGCATTATCTGAATCAGCTCCTAAAATGAGTGGTCATCAAATATATTTTCTGTTTTGTGTTTGTTTCAGAAGGTAAATGTGGTTATTTTCAGGTTATTGTCTTGCTTTTCTTATTTTTTATTTATTTTTATTTGCATTTGCTCTGAAGAGAAAGAAGGAAACAAGTCATGGAAATTACAATTTTTTTAGTACATTTTGACTATTAATTCTTGTTTCCTGCTGGATCACTGTCTTGTTACTAAGCATCAAACCCATATGGCTCTGTGAGCGCCTGTATGTATGGTCCTGTGTATGACCATAAACTGCATCTGACTGGAGGGCCTGGTGCCAACATGGAGGGGCTACTTGTGGCAGGGTAGCTCTTATAAAAAATACCACAATGTTGCAATTTCCAGAGTAAGATAAGTATAGGGCACCTCAAAACTGTAGCACCCACTGCCTTATGGATACTCCTTGGTTGGAGAAAAGTTAAGGGACCACCGCACCCAGACAGAAATGCACCATTGCTGAGGCATTAGGGAGTCAGCAGCAGTTCGTATCTCTTGCTCTCTGGCAGAAGTTACAACCATCAAGACACTGAACAACTGGACTCGTTCTGGCCTTTGGATTCTGTCTCAGTGGTCTAAAGGTGGGGGACGAGGGTAGGTATTGGGCACCCTTCCATACTCATGCCTAGGCATATTCATCAAAAGTCTTGGTGTGATGCTTGCAGGACACAATACAAGTGGATTTGTTAGGCACCTGCCTAGACCTTTTCCAAGTACACCATGATCCAGAGGATCAATGGTTGCCTACATTACAAGGAAATGTATGTTCGATATTAGAGAGAACTTTCTAACTATGAAGGTAAAAGGTACTTAAGACAGGACACAATACCAGTCTTTAAATAGTTGAAGGGCTGCTATAAAGAAGCAGCTATTTTTTTTTAATCTTTTGCTGTGAAGAAGGAGGACATGGTCCATTGGCTTAAAGTTGCAGGAAAACAGACTCAGATTGGATATTGCATATTAATTACTTCTTTAGTCTACTATAATAGACTGTCTAGGGAAGTGGTGGACTCTCCACTGCTAAAGGTGTTCAGGAAGAAGTTGGACAGCCACTGCTCAGAGATGATCTAGGCATAGCTATGCTTACCTTGTAATCTGAATGTCTCCTGTGCCACCTCTCCACCCCACTCCACCCCCTGCTGTACATATGTCACTTCTTTAAGCCCTCCTCAGAGGCATCGGGTATTGGCAGAAGCCAGCTGTGGATTTTGACTGGGATGTGCCAATGCTCCTGCTGTGACTTAAAGCTGGAGATTCCTGGCTAGAGTCTTGTCCCTCCATTTAGGGACAGACTGATTGCTATATTTGGGGTCTGGGAGGAATTTTACCCCATAGTAAGATTGGTATGGATTGTGGGCTTTTTTGCCATCCTTCCTAGTGGGAGATGTGGCTTTGTTCTTGAGATCTCTTGAGTGTATATTAACAACCTCTTACAGAAGCAGGGTGGTGTCTGCCATGGTCCTCCTAGTTTACTGGTCCTCCTGGTTTATTGGTAGCAGGGTGTTATGTCTCGTGTTGTGTTTAGCTTGATTGTAGTTGTATTAAGAGGTTAGATTATGGATTTGTATAGGATGGTTTGGATAGGGATGACCCTCCTCCCCTCAGACAGAGTGTTGGACTAGAGAACCTATGGAGGTAACTTGCAGACCTACTTCTCTATGTTTCTGTAATTGATCCCTTGTTTGGATTGGTTTAGATGTTCCAAGCCAATGCCCTGAGCATGGGGCTTGATTAGATGACCTCCTGAGATCCCTGATATACATATATGCCCTATACATATGCACATACCTTCCCATGCTGGGTATATGTATATTAACTATACCTGGGTATGCACCTTTTCCCTCTCCCCCCCTCCCTCCACCATACAGGGTATATGTATATTATCTATATCTGGGGGCAGAGAGGATACGTTTGTCTCTAATGACCACTTGTTTCTACATCATTAAGAAAAAAACAGGCCAATATTTATTAATTGAGGAAGAATTTTTGATACCAGTACATAGGTTGAGGGTCTAGGAAGATGAAGCTACTTAAATCAATTTTAAACACTGATTGAATCACAATGTAAAAATAGAGGGCTTGATTTACACACACTTAGGAAGTTTGGTAAACTTAGTCACAGAAATAATCCTGTTCACATTGGTTAAATGTATGCTCTTTGCTTCTTCCTATCTTGGCATAATTCCAGGAGAGTAAATAACATGCATTTTCACTTCAAAATACAGTTTGCAGTAGTTGAAAAATAAGGGATATGACCTATGTTACATCAAAGAATCACCAAGAAATAGAGCTATAAGGGACCTCAGGAGGTCATCTTATCAAACTCTATACTCAGGGCAGGAATATTTCTGCCTAGCCTTTCAAAGTTAGAAAGTTCTTCCTAATATACAACCAAATTTTCTGTAATTTTAAGACCATTATTTAACCTGTCTTCTGTGAATACAGAAAATAGTTTATTACTATCATTTTTACAACGATCCTTCATATATTTGAGATGTAGTGCCCCAAAGTAATCCAAATACTGTAGCTAAGGTCTCACCAGCACTGAATAGAGGGCACTTTACAC
>NW_005842330.1:642262-646998 GCF_000455745.1 Alligator sinensis | reverse complement strand
TTTAAATCCGGTGCATTGGAGCAAACTTGATTAATTGAGTCTGCTGAAATGCAGAAATTAACATGCTTCAGCAGCCTCCAGCATCATGTGTATCAGCATCCCTATGCTGAAAAATGGTGGTGGGGCGCTTTGAACTAAAGCTCGTCGAATGATCTTCAGTTCAAAGTGCCCTGCCACCATGTTTTCAGTGTGGGGATGCTGATACATGTGATGATCGTGTGCTTTTAATTAGAGCAGCTCTCTAATTGAAGTGCTCCCCCGTGCCTCCCGGAGCACATCTGTAAATGCCCTTAGTGACTTGCAAGTGACATGCCTGCTAATACAAAAATATTAATTTCAGACAAGTTTTGGCTTTTCCTGGCAACACTAGCACAGCGTTGACATTCAGCTTGCAGTGCAGAATAGCCTCCAGGTTCTTTTATGTCATAGCACAGTCAAGCCAGTAATTTCCTAATTTGTACTATATGTTTGATTGTTTTGGCCTAAATGCCTTTCACTTTTTGTTACTGAAATTCATCTGATTAATTTCAGACAATTTCTACAGCATATGAAGGATATTTTGAGTCCCAATTTTATCCTCCCAAATGTCTGAATTTTATCTTCCAAAATGTCCACCCAGTTTGGTGTTACCTGAAGATGTATTAAGCATGCTCTCCACACCATCCTTCAAGTGATAAATGAAGGCAAAACAGCTAGAGAACCCTAGTTGAACTTGCCTAACCCTCCTCTCAGTTAGACCTCCAGTTGCTGATGGCTGTTCTTTAAGCATAATGATCCAACCAGTTTTGCAACCATATCATCTAGACAGTATTTTCTAGTATTTTCTTATGAGGTTATTAACTGATTTGGAGATTCTCCTACAAATCAGATTTTCTGTAGGAGGATGCTGTTATAGTCTCTTTCCTAAATTCGCCCTGTTTGCTTTTCTAATGAAGTGTTCTGAAATACTATTCCTTCCTGTTTTGATGATCATGCCACAAAGGATTAAATGTCGTTGTGTATCCTTATCTTCAGGTGTAAATCACAACTGTTTGCCACTTGTTTCTCAGGAGTGCTTACCATTCTGCCTTCTGTGTCTCCTGCTGTGGACAGAATTGGGATGTCTGTAATTCACCAGTATTAAAACAAAAAACAAAAATACCAAAAAAACCTGGCATGTATAGTCCCTTTATTCCTGTATGACTAGAAAATCTTTAGGTGGAGACTGCTTTATGCTTCCTTGGGGAGGAATCCAGTCTCTGTAGTGCCTTTAGAGTAGAGAAAATTATACATCAGTAATTCAGCCTTTCACATTATTTTAATTAATTGAACTTTTATTTACCCACTCACCTACTCTGTAACACCGTGTTCTTTTCCTATCATTTTCTTGATGCTGATAGCTCATGGTCAGTTTTATACTCTTGTAACAAGAAGTCATTCTCTTTGTTTTGAATCAAGAATTCAATGAATCTTTCTCATTTACAGCACATGCTTTGTGAGTAAAATCAGAGTGTGACATCTTTTTAAGCTTATTTCACTTATAATTTTGGGGGGAAAGTTTGCTTTCTGTTCATTTACGCTTAGACACATTTGGCATGTGCCCATTTGCTGAGGTGGTACTTCTCTGAGCCTGCTGTCATCTTATCTTGTTGCGTTCCTGCCTCTACCAGCACCACTGACCAATTGAGCCTGCAATATTAAACTTGAAAATCTCAGGATGGAATAGAAGCCCCAGTGTAGGTTTCTCTGCACTTTACAACTAGCACCCAGCAGAGGGAGCATCACTGGACTCTGAAAAGTGTACAAGGAGCTGTCAGGCCAACAATGGAACCTCAAAAAGACCTGTCACCAAAATCTTTCGTGAATTGCAGGAAATGATGGTCAGGAAGAACAGGCCCTGGCATTCAGTCTCTGCCTGTACGAATCTGTTTCAGTAGTGATATGTGTCCAGCCACCAGTGCTGGCAGCTACTTTGGCACTACTTGCTGCTCAGCTAACTTTGCATACCCTAGCATTGCAACCAACTACCACCCAGCTCTGGCATCACTTGTTTATCTCTGGAACCACAAGTTCTGTTGAGACTTCCACTAATTCTTATCAGGAACGGCTCCTTCTCTTCAAGAAGATTACAGTATGTTTTTGTTTTGTTTTTAGAGTAAGAGAGCAATGACATAGGGGTTCCCCTGCTACTACTCTTATATTTTTTCAGGTTATGTACACATCTAGGCTTCACTTTTATGATGAAAGTAGATGCACGCATAGAAAAGAGTTTCTGTGGGCATTTCCAAGGCACTCTTCATCTTATCAACATTACCCACCTTGGTTATATTTGACTCCAGGGCATACTCTATGTGACATGAGATTTTCTTTGTTGCACAGTAGGCCTAGCTGTATGTTACCATTCCAAGAAGAAAGCCTTACTAGCTCCTACAGAAATGCAGCCATAATGAGATTAAGGTATATTTTGGAGAAAGCCTTGGCCCTCATCCTCTTTCCCAAATGAGGGCCTTGTTACTTGGTAATTTTGGGAGGGTCCTGGAGCTCTTAACACCCAGTTTATCCTCACATGAACACTTGAACTGGTTTTAAACTCTTGTTATGCCACTCCAGAGCAGGATTATCTCTAATCCGTATTACCTGATTCATGTTATAACAAGAGCGACTGGTGTGCCACCTTAGTCAGGGGGGGCACGTGCTCCCCAGTGACCGGTCAGTGACCACAGCCCATCCTGCTAACTGGGTGGAGGTCCCCCGTGACTGATCACTGCAGTTGCCACTGTGTTACACTAACGTGTAGCCACTACGTCTTAGTGTAAGCATCCCACCTGTCCCCCTGCCCCACTGACCTAGATTGGGCCCACTGCCCTCCCCAGTACCTCAGATCCCTGCTCACTGCTCCCCTGCCCTTGTCCTCCTCTTGTTTGTGGCTGCCTACACTGCCTGTCCCAAGGCAGCAGGCAGGGAAGGATTAACGGCCTAGCTGTATGTTACCATTCCAAGAAGAAAGCCTTACTAGCTCCTACAGAAATGCAGCCATAATGAGATTAAGGTATATTTTGGAGAAAGCCTTGGCCCTCATCCTCTTTCCCAAATGAGGGCCTTGTTACTTGGTAATTTTGGGAGGGTCCTGGAGCTCTTAACACCCAGTTTATCCTCACATGAACACTTGAACTGGTTTTAAACTTTTGTTATGCCACTGCAGAGCAGGATTATCTCTAATCCGTATTACCTGATTCATGTTATAACAAGAGCGACTGGTGTGCCACCTTAGTCAGGGGGGGCACGTGCCCCCCAGTGACCGGTCAGTGACCACAGCCAATCCTGCTAACTGGGTGGAGGTCCCCCGTGACTGATCACTGCAGTTGCCACTGTGTTACACTAATGTGTAGCCACTACGTCTTAGTGTAAGCATCCCACCTGTCCCCCTGCCCCACTGACCTAGATTGGGCCCACTGCCCTCCCCAGTACCTCAGATCCCTGCTCACTGCTCCCCTGCCCTTGTCCTCCTCTTGTTTGTGGCTGCCTACACTGCCTGTCCCAAGGCAGCAGGCAGGGAAGGATTAACCTGCCAGGCCAGCCGCTGCTGCTGCTCTCTGGGCCAGAGGAGCAGCAGCTGGGCATCTATACAGGCAGGTTACCTCTTCCCTGTTTCCTTCCCTGGAAGAGACAGCATGGGCAGCCACAAATAGAGTAATGCTCTAGGGGAAGGGGAAGGCAGGAGGCAGGGAGGGGAACCCTGAGAGGGGGACAGGGGTAGGGAGAGGGAGCTGGGGGATCCCCAGGGTGCAAGGAGGAAGCCTGGAATGGCGGTGGGGGTGTTCTTACCTTTTACTCCTTCAGGTTCCTGCTGGCCTGCAGTGTGATTGCTCCACACTGGAGCTAGCACTAACAATGACCAACATTTGTGCAACTCACGATGTAAAATGTAACAAAGCCTTGATGAGACAGTGGCCAGGGAATTCACATCTCTGATCGCCAAAGATCAGGTTTGTCTAAGATCTGAAGAAGAGAGTAACCTCAACATCTGGGATTTAGAAAGACTTGCTTGTACTGTGATGAGGTAGTTGGATCCAAGTGTCATGGAGTGCTCTCCATGAGAGTATGCTTGCTTAGGACTGGCGCAGCCATGTCTGGTCTCTGAGAGTACCCCTTGAGGCCAGCCCAGGATTAGCTTTTAGAGCAAAGGGAAGCCTGAGATCCTCTCGTCTGTGAAGCCCTGGCCTTTTGGTCCCTCAGCTTCTATGGTTCTCCATGGCCCTGACTCAAGGAGCCAGTTCCAGTTCTAGTTCCTCCTGACTTCAGCTCCAGTTGGGGTGACACAGTGCAACCCACAATTCCTAACAGCAAAGCAGGAGGCCAGCCCAGGATTAGCTTTTAGAGCAAAGGGAAGCCTGAGATCCTCTCGTCTGTGAAGCCCTGGCCTTTTGGTCCCTCAGCTTCTATGGTTCTCCATGGCCCTGACTCAAGGAGCCAGTTCCAGTTCTAGTTCCTCCTGACTTCAGCTCCAGTTGGGGTGACACAGTGCAACCCACAATTCCTAACAGCAAAGCAGTTGTGGCAGTCGAGTGGTAGGCCGGGCTGTGACCAGTAGCCCCGAAACGGCAGGCGGATACTTTTGACCAATGGAGCAGAATTAGGCACGGAAGCGTATCGGTTAAACAAAGAGATTGCTTTACTTACACCGTTGATGAATACAGCGTAGGCAGAAAGTTAGGTTCAGTTACAACTGAACGAGAGCTCTTTAAACCGAGGGGAAA